>NC_133773.1:106296017-106502431 GCF_003597395.2 Chelonoidis abingdonii
TTCTTCCGGTTTGTTGTGGACAGGAATTCTGGGATACCTCTTAATACCCTGGAGGCCAATAACAGCGCTGTTGGTGTCCACACCTGATGAGCAGCGCTGCATCACTAGCACTGGAATCGCTACACCCCAATCAGACCAGGTGTACAGCCAGTGCTGCAGCCAGGGAGTTGCAGTGCTGGCTGGGCTTTGTAAGTGTGTACACAGAGTGAGTTGCAGTGCTGTAACCCCTTCACCAGCGCTGCAACTCTCCAGTGTAGCCAAGCCCTAAAGAAAAAATGAAGGTACCAAGTCTCAGAGCCCAGGGGCTTGACTATGCAGTGCTAAAAATATCAGTGCTGACTTTGAGGCCGGAGCCTGGGCTCTGAGACTCAACCCCCTCTCCAGGTCTCAAAGCCTAGGCTCCAGTCGAAACCCAATGTCTACTCTGCAATATTTAGCACCGCAGCCTGAACCCCACAAACTGAAGTCAATTTAACTGGGCTCTGAAATTCAGCATCACAGGTCTTTTATTGCAGTGTAGACATATCCTCAATCACTATAATGGCAGCAGAGATATGTTATGGCTGTTATTACAGACTGAAGACTTCAGTGGCCTTCACCCTGATTATGCCTATAGGATAAGATATTCCACTGGATCCATGTAATCATAGAATAAGTCCAGGACCATATATGGCTAATACAGGGCATGAGGCAGGATTTCCTTGATAGAGGACAAAGTTTAGCACCTGTGACTAGAGTAGCAATTTATTCATTATTGCTGATCAGCCACTCAGCCAGTATACAGCTGGACAAAGCTCCCAGGAAAGGTATCATAGAAGGAGAAAGACATGGAAATCTGCATTTTGTTTTCACCGGTCTATACCATTAACTTTTCGGAGTACAGATGACTCTGATACATACAGGGAAAGCTTCTTCTCCGTGCTATTGTGATTAACCAGTCAGAGAATCATTGTAGCAACTGGCACTGTACTGTAGCTTTTATAACATTCTCTGCCTCACTCCCACTTTTTTTCTACACTTTGCAATTCTTGATTTTTCTGTTCATGTTTTCTTCTGCTAGCTTCAGTGTGGGAGCCTTCATAGCAGCATGGTGTGTCTCAGAACTGAAGTATCTTGAATGGGGGGCCAGCAATATTGACGACTGTATTTCCCTGCTTTGTTTTAGCATGGTTGGATTAGTCTGCAATAGATTCCAAAGGCTTTATTCTGACACCTTCATTCCACAATTTACTGTTAGAAAGTCCATCAGTTCAGACCAGGGGCTCACCACAGAAATGTTGGCCTGGCTAGAGCTGGTTCCATGGACTGGATCCTGAAATGGCTCCAAGACTTGAATTATAATCTCTATAAGACTCCACAAACTGAGTCAATGAGTTGATGCAAAGATCATCCAAAAAAAGACGGTGAGATCCACTTTGTTTCTCAGAAGATTCTCTGGTCATAACATCCTCAATGAGCTGGGTAGTAGACAAGACTTATTCTCTTCATTTGTCAGGCAGCCTAAAGATAGCAGGAGTGGTGGAAATCACAGATCAACTTGTGGCCATAAGATTTCATCTGGAGAGCTGCAGTAACATACTCTTGAGGCATGGCTTCAGGGAACATGCAAAGCATTCCACACTGCATACATTAGTCATTAAACCATGTGCTATGTTAACTCCAATATCCCTGGCACTCACAGAAACTATTTTTGGTGAAATATGATTGTTCGAGTAGTCTCAGACTTCAAACTCCCTGCACAGAAAAAATATTAACTAATTAGATGACTGTGAATCAAAAATCAAAACAAACCAAACAAACAGAGAACACACTGGTATTAAAAATAATACAAAATACAACAATGTGGAACTAGCCAGGTACGCATTCAATTTAATTTTTCAGTCAGGTCCCCTGTTTTTCATTTGCATATTTTCTATTTAGATTATAAACTTCCTGGGGTAAGAATTATGTTTCATTCCTGTTTATAAAGCTTTCAGCATGCTAGTGATACACCCCCACCAAATAATAGTAATAATAGTTAATAACAATAATAATGATTTTCTTTTAACATTGTTCATGCTATCCTTTGTATAATGTGCCTAACCAAGTATCCTGTCAGCTCCAAAAATGACTGAGTGGTACAGGAGAATGGAAATGCAAGTACTGTCAGAGTTCATGGAGGCTTTTGAACTGTGGGTTTCTCAAACAGTGCTGGAGCTACAGATGGAACTCCTGTGCCCCTTATTTGCCCTGCTACCTTCATCTCCATCAAATCCAGTAAATGGCTACCATTCCATGGTGATGCAGTTCTTAATTGTTCATCATGTCTGCTTCCTTGACATACGTACAGGATGAATAAACCATTAGATTATGCCACCTTCAACCATCTCAATTTGGCTAGAAGACTCTATCCCATCCTAGTGAATGATGACTGGCCTAGGTTTATAAATGTCTTTGTAACCTCCCATCTGGACTACAGAAATGCAATACATCTGGACATTAAGCCATCAGCTCCCAGGAGACTCCAGCTAGTACAGAATGCTGCAACACATGTTCTCAGTAATATGGTCTATTGTAAATACATAAAACCTTTCCTTCATTCTGTACTCTGGCTTCCATTAGAATATTGAGTGAAGCTCAAGAACTCCATCATTATATTCAAAGTACTCAATGGCCTGAACCCAGCAAAACTGATTTATCACCTAAAACCCAGGATGAAAACTATGATCAGCTACTCTACTTCTCAGACAAAATGGAACTTTCCATCGTGGTGAAGTTAATCTGCGCAGGAGACAGCACTTTCCTGAGGGCCAGTCCAAGACTATGGAACAAACCCTCCCAGAAAGTAACGACCATCACCCCATGCTGCTTCAAGTGCAAGAAACACTTCTCAGACCTTCCCTTCTCTAACACAAATATATAGAAGTGTGTACATTTAATAAATAACAAAAATAAAAAACTTCTCAAAACAGTAGCCACAAGAGTCAATAGTCAAACTTTCATTATACCTACCTGGCTGGCTGTTTTGAAATGTTGAGATGCTCGTCACAAGATTGGATCTGTCATGCCATGGTCACCATGTCTCACAAATTTGAAGGTCAGAAGGAAATACTCAGGCCTGGTCTACCCTATGCTGTTAGACCGATTTTAACAGCGTTAAATTGATTTAACGCTGTACCTGTCCACACTACAATGCTCTTTATATCGATTTAAAGGGCTCTTTAAATTGATTTCTGTACTCCTCCCCAACGAGAGGAGTAACACTAAAATCCATATTAACATATCGGATTAGGGTTAATGCGGACGCAAATCAACTTTATTGGCCTCCGGGCGGTATCCCATAGTGCACCACTGTGACCGCTCTGGACAGCAATCTGAACTCGGATGCTGTGGCCAGGTAAACAGGAAAAGAAAGCCCCGCGAACTTTTGAATTGCATTTCCTGTTTGCCCAGCGTGGATGCTCTGATCAGCACGGGTGGCAAATGCAGTCCCAAATACAAAAAAAACCTCCAGCATCAACTGTAACGTGGAAGGATACTGTCTGAATTGCTGTATGGGGAAACAAATCTGTTCTATCAAAAGCTCCATTACAGAGACAGAAATGCCAGAGCGTTTGAAAAAATCTCCAGGCTACACAGTGCGGCAATGAACACAGCGTAAGCGGGAAGCCAGAGACTCAAATGGACCTTCATGGAGGAGGGGTACTGAGGACTCCAGCTATCCCACAGTCCACACATCTCCTGAAAAAGTATTTGCTTCTTGGCTGACTCCCAAATGCCTGTAGGTTCAAACACATTGTCCGGCGTGGTTCATGGAATAGCTCCTCAATTTACTCCCCACTCACCACCACGTGAAAGAAAAGGAAGAAACGTTTTTTGACTTCTTTCGAAATGTCACCCTATGGATACTGAATGCTGCTGGTAGAACGCGATGCTGCAGCAGTGGAAGCGCACTATTTGCCTCCTTTCCCCTCCGAACCAGGTGCAAGATGGTCAGTAGGACTGTAACGGTCCTTATCAGCCCGTGAGTGCTTCATGCTTGATAACTGCTCAAATATCTCTGGCTGGCCTGGAGGTGAGGCTCCGGGGGGGTGGCTGGGTAAAAATAGGATACGATTCTTAGTCAACTCCCAGTAGATGGAACAAACGGCTTTGTAACTATCTTCATCATAGCAAACTGGGGGCTGAGCTTCAATCAGCCCCCTCCTTTCATGTGTAAAGAAAGATTCTGTACTGCTGGACTATCAATGCAGTTGATCTGGCCCTCTTCCCCCATCGCCACTTAATGTCTGCCTGGACTGTCAATAGCCCTGGAGGCCTGCACCCCCCCTCATTTATCTCACTAACAAGTCACTGTTTCTTTCTTATTACCTGCTTCTTATAACTCATGACACAAATGGGTGGGGGGAAATGGAACGGTAGCCCCAGGAAGGTTGGGGGGGGGGGGGGAAAGGGGGGAAGCAATGGTGGGTTGTGCAGGGACATACACGCCCCCGCGTGAATGCATGTAGCTCATCATTTTCTGCAGATCTGACACAGACACCTGTGCCCTCTCTGAATACACTGGGTCCTAGTACAATTGCCCCCATATTCTAGGCAAGTACTGACCTATTTTTAGAAACCATAAAGGAGGATTGAATACAGGGAGTCATTCCCAGTTTTGCTTTTGCACCCCGCCGATCTCAGCCAGGAGCAAACCCCATAAGCGCAGACAGTATAGAGGCACAGATAACCGTCATCTCATTGTCAATTTACCCCAGCAGCAGATGTAACAGAACAACTGGTAACGCATTCTCTTGCTATCAGCAAAATGAATGCTGCCTCGTGTAGCGCTGGAAGTAATCACCTCTGTCCGCGGCATCCAGTACACATAAGGTGACTGTAAAAAAAAACAAGCGAAAGGGACCATGGTTCCCGTGCTATGCGTCTTCCAGGGCAATCCAGGGGAAAAGGGCGCGAAATGATTGTCTGCCGTTGCTTTCGCCCGGAGGAAGGAATGATGCAACATTTACCCCAGAACCACCTGTCACATGATTTTGCCCCATCAGGCACTGGCTCTCAACCCAGAATTCCAAAGGGTGGGGGAGACTGCGGGAACTATGGGATAGCTACGGAATAGCTACCCACAGTGCAACGCTCCAGAAATCGACGCTATCCTCGGACCATGGACGCACACTGCCAAATTAACATGCCTAGTGTGGCCGCATGCAATTGACTCTACAATATCTGTTTTATAAAACCGGTTTATGCTAATTCGAAATTATCCTGTAGTGTAGACATAGCCTCATATAGTTTGTGCTCATCCAGTTTGACTTCCCTCATCATATAACATAAACCTCAGAATTTCACCCAGGGATTCCTTCAGCAAGCCCAAAATCTTGTATTTGAACTAAAATATTGTAATATCACCTGTTACCCACATTTTTGAACTACTAATGGGTCTGTGTATAAATCAAATACAAATAAAGTATTTGTCCTGTCCCACTGTGGTGTAGTGAGAAATCCCTTCCATGATTACTTAAACCAGGCTATGTGCTGAGATTAGGTAGTGGAGGCTGTGATTAATTCATGAAGGAGCTAGAGAGGCAGAGAGAACTACAGGAGCTTTTCTATGTAGAGCAGCTAAAACAAAGAATCATCTCTATTTTAGTTGTTCTATGTATATATTAATTATTTTTTTAATGTGGAGAACCAAAGGCCTCAGTCAGGATCTGGGATCTTTTATACACATAATATTATATAATACCTGTCCCAAAGTCTCAGGCTTTGATCCTGCAATAAGTACTGTATGGGTAGACTTCAGTAACTGAGGGGAGGCACAATTAATTCAACAGGGCACTACAAAGATACTATACAGTACTCATTGCAGGAGCAGGCCCTATTTAGGACGAAACACAGTAAGAGAGAACAACCAAGTCTTGCTTTCTTTCCTACCCCAAGGAATGCTAAACCTTCTGACCTCTAACAACTGAACCACTGAGTTCTGGAATTGTAGGTTGTCATCTATTCCCAAACTGAATTTTGAACACTAGGTAACAATTTCTAAATAACTTAGAAGCCTAAGTCTCATTGTGGCTAAGTGGCTGAAACTGCAGTCTGCCTCAGTGAATGAGGGCTAGATGGAGACTCGGTAGTAACCAAAACTCAGGCAAAGAGGGGATAGTGGGTTGGGGGTTCCCCAGGGAGGGGAGACCTAGATTGGTGGGGTACTGCCAGGGGGCAGCACCCCAGTTAAGGGGCACTGGGGTCCAGGAAGGGACATGGGGCCAGAAAACAGGTGGATCGCAGGCCTGCAGGGAGTGCTCCTGGCTGGTAGTGAGCTAATTCCCTGAGAGACCAGCAGGGGTGAGTCCGCATGTCTACAGTTACCTATTATCCTTACAGCTCCCCTCTATAACTCTAGCAATAGGCAAACTGTATAACATCTTGCTTCTGTGTAGGCACAGGACTGCCCTTTTCTTCTACCCAGATGAAGTGGGGGGCAGCTTACTTCATAAACTCATTTTGTATTTTCCCTCACTGAAAGTCAGCTATGCATGTACAAAATGAAAGAATGAAGCAGTAATATAATGAGAAGAATTAATTTTAGTTTCCAACAAAAAGAGAAGATGATACATAGTATGACAAATAGAATTTCAAAAATCCATTACATAATGGAACTCATCCTGTTGTACAAAAATATACAACCATAACATGTTTAAAACACAAAGGAAGATTTAGAAACAATTGTGAGTGATTAATCAAAATTACATGTTAATTTCAGTAAAGGGCAAGTGAGAATTTGGTTAAATATGGTTTTAGTTCATCCCTCTTAATTGGAATCCTATGTAAATGCTTTCAATTATTTTGTCCCCACTTTCTTTGCACTACTGTTAAAGATAATTGGGACCTGATGCTGCTCCCATTGAAGACAGTAGCAAAGCTCCCATTGGTCTTGATCAGCTTTTGATATGTCCTCCAGTCTTCTGCATGGTTTTTTAAGTCTTCTATACCAGTTACTGCCCTGGTCTATGAGGTCTGCCACAGTAATTAACTCAAATAAATTAGCAGTAGCACAACCTTAGGGATAAGCAAACCGGTCTGGATAAATGAAACCTGTAAGTCAGAGGCTCAGTGGCTATAATTGGTGCAGCTTCATTGGCCCTTTCCCTATTATAAGAGTGGTATCTTAAGTCTCTCTCTCACTGCTATGATCATAGCACGGCCTACAATTTACATAGTCTCACTGTCACTGAACCACTTCTCCACATCCCACATGTTCCTCTGACTGGTGTTGTATTAATTTAAATAGAATATATATGGGCCAAAGGAGTTAATGTGACCCAGTCATTGTCCAACATGAAAAAGTATTAACCAAGGCTAGGGATTGGCAAACAGAAACCTCAGCCTCCAGAGTACCATGGCAAACACGCAATTAAACATATAACTGTGTATTAAAGGTATAGTAAAGAGGAGGAAACAGTGAAAACATTTGAATGTAAGGTTCTAAGGCTTTCATTTTAACAACATCCCATGTTCCTTTTCCCTTTATCTGGAAAGAGTTTTTAGAAGGAAAAACCCCTTTGTTTGACATGCTTTTGAGAGGGTATTAAAGATGGCAATAACTGTCATTTTGGGGGAAAGAGAAGTTATTAGAGAGTGGCTGGAGTTCTTGCTGCTGTTATTAAAATCTGACCCCATTCATCCCAGGTGGTGGTTGGGGATTCAACTGGAGCTAATAGAGGTGGTGACATCATCTGGGTCCCTCTCTCTGGCCCAATCTGCTCAGGATATTCTCGGGATCAGGATGACAAATTTCCAGGGTCCCAGGAGGTGGTGAGGGTGGCAGCCATCATGGTGAAGCTTGCTCCAGTAGCCAATTTTTTTCCCAAAGTCTTTTTTAATTTTCTCCACAAAAAGAATGATGTGTGGAATAGCCCATCTCCTCATTATTTTGTTTACCAACTAGGCCTAGTTTTTGACACACCAACTTTGGTTTACTTAGCACAGTTCTTAAGTTTATCAGCAGGCCTTTTTGGATTTGTTTAGGTTTTTTGTTTCCCTTTTGTACATTTTCCTATCAATATTGGTTACTACCAGTAACTGTGATGTTTTATGAACTTTCGTTATGTTGAACTCACAATTAGAATAAATTTGTAGGCCGTATTATTACACCACGACATCCTGCTCTTAATCTCCTTTTTTCCCCCAGGAAGGGACACCCTCATATACCAGCATCCTATTCTCCCTGGGAAGACTCAAACTAGCTTGCCAGCATCCTGCTCTTCTCTTCCTTCAGAGGAGGACATCCTCTAACCACATGTACTCTGGTATCCAGTTCTATTCCCAGGAAGGGGAAAGAAAAAATTAAATAACTAAATAAAATATTTAAATGACAAAGTGCAGGCAGGCAAAGACTTTTCCACTGAAGTGCATATCAGAAATTATTCCAGGCAGAATATTCTTAGAGCTTCATGCAGCTGCTGTAATCTCTGCCTTTCAGTTGCTATCCTCTTGCGAGGCTGGTGAAAGGAATGTAGGACCCTAGTGGTGCTGTGATGAGACCTTTGAGAGTAGATCAAAGTACTACCACAGAGATACTTACTCCCTTAAGAAAAATATTCCACTCTCAAACCTTTGCCTACGCATGAAACTAAACCCTCTTTTGCATGTGTGTGTTAAAAAAGTTTCCCCTCTACATTATGATGGCCTATTTTGGAACCCCACTAATCCTGCAGGTGGAACCAGATACCAGAACACTGAGAACAGTCTTGTGTACCACCTGTGTCATAAATGGATAGGTAGGTAAGGGTTAAGTTTCTTTTACCTGAAAAGGGTAACCGAACACCTGACCAGAGGACCAATCAGAGAACTGGATTGTTTAAAGTCAGGGGCGGGAATTTGTATACTCGGGGTCTTTGTTGTTTTCTTAGCTATGAGGAAACAAGTCTTCTTCTAATTCTCTCCTAATACTTCTTCTAAACATCTGTAAGTACCCAGGAACCGCAAAGTAATTCAGCTATGATGGTCTTTGGGGTGTATTTACCTGTATGTTAATTTGTTGTGCTGGTTTAATTGGGCTATCTTTTAAATCAGACTGTTTCTTTATATTTTCTTATAAGCAAGAGCCTGTATTGAGTTTCTTAATGCAAGATGATTGTTTTATATTTTCTTTCTTTTTTTCTATAAAGTTTTCTTTTTAAACCTTGTGAAAGTTCTTTTCCTAGGGAGGCAAAGGGAAAAGCCAGGCTGTGGGCTATTTTCCTATTTGGGTCCAGGGAAAGAGCAGACTACAGGGAAAGAGACGAAGAATTCTCTCTGTTCTCTGGTGGTTACAGTTTTTCCCTCATTCCTGGAGCAAGGGGGGTGGCAGAGCCCAGCTGTGGGTATTTTGCATCTCCATTGTCCTGAGGGAAGCAGAAAAGCTGGTTTCTTGGGTCACACAGGTTAGCCGCGAGGCAAGCCTGATAAGGAGGGGGAAGGGGTTATTTTCCCTGCTTTTAGCATCCAAGGGATTGGGAATCTGGGTGTCCCACCAAGGGAGGGTTGGGGACACCAGAGGGAGGAAAGGGGGGATCAGGCCCCATAGATTAATTCCTGATCTGGTGGCAGCGAGAATATCCAAGCTGGTAGTGAGCTTGGGGGAGTTTCAGGTAAGCCCCCAAACTTTGGACGCAAAAGTCCAGGTTTGGGACAGGACCAGACTGGTGGACACTAAAGTCCAGGTCTGGGACTGGACGGCTAGATTACCACAACCTGTCTCTGGGGGATTCAATAATAAAACTCCCATGGCTTCACTAATGCAGGACCAGCTTATTTCCCACTTTTCAAAGAGTAGGAAGCACCAGAAAACACACAAGAAACCCTTTGCTCACAATATTTTCAGACATATTTTGGAGGTGTATGAGATTACAATAGTGGTCCCTAAAAACATTGAAAAGGCCTTTGTAATTAAATAACATTTCCATGGTATTCTTTAAGTATTCCCTAGATTAAGTCTAAAGAAGTTTAGATAGCATTGCTCTGGGATTCATAATATTATCTACTTGCCAAAGCATCAATGAAAAATTGTTAAGGATGATGTTTGGGGCAGAGCTGGTCAAAATATTTTCATTAAAATGTTTTTGGGAAAAAAGGCTTTCACCAAACTGAATTTTTTTTAGAGAAATGTTCATTCTGGTTGAATTTTGTGCATTTTTTGATGAAAAATCAAACTGATTTTTACCAGAAATACTTCTGTAAATAAATAATCCCAGTTCATTTTTTACATTGAGAAAAAAATGCAGAGGTATATTTTTAAAAAAAAATGAAGGTTTTATTCTAAATTTCTAGTGAAAAATAGATATTTTATAATACATTTAAAATATTAGCTCAATTGTTAAATGTTCAAACTTGAGTACTTTTCCAAACCAAGCTTCTGAGCCCTTTGAGTTTCACCTAACATGATGTAGAAATAAAGAGAAGAGGTCTTCGGCACTGGAGAACATGATATATCACGTTGGTATGCTGGGAAACTATTGCCAAACCTTTCACGTTATGGGCTCTCCTGTTAACTCTTTTAGTTTAATGCTGGCTGTTATGGAGCCATGCAACAGTTCATTGTAAATCAGAGAATATGTGAGTTTGAAGACTGCTGATAGTTGCATAGTATTTCATGGTAAATATATTTTATGAAGTTTTAAGGGATTTTGTAACAATGATGCTTTAATAAATGATTTACAGAGGCAGCAAAAGCTCAAGGAATTTCTCAGATTGCATGTCAGAGGATTAAAAAAAACATAAGTTTATGAACACTCTGGCAGCCCCAAGGGTCCTTGCACTTTTAAAACCATGTGTGGCTGCTAATTGTACAGCATTATATTTTCAAAAAGGTGCCAACTCTTTTAGGAAGTGAAGTTACTCGGCTTCAGTAATATGCAAAGCAAAGGAATGTTCATTTAGAATGATCATTGCTCACAATATTCTAAATATTGAGAACTTTACAACATAAGGGAAAGTACAGGTTTATTTAGATCTTGGCTAAGAAATGGGTCAGGATCTGGATCAAGATTTGGTTTAGGCTGCAGATCAGATTCAAGACAAAACTTGAGGTTCAGATTAGAGTTTGTCAGGAAATCTCAGTTTTTTGAGGGAAAATAATTTGTCACAATTAAAAATTTCTGGGAAAAAAAATATAAAAAATTTTCCATTAACAGTATCAATGCCTCCATTCTTCTTTGAGGATTAGCCTTCCTGGCTGGACTATATCTCCCGTGATGCACTGCAGTCTCCCCTTTGGTTGAATTGATCAGGTGCTTCAAGAATGTAATGTGACCATGGTGCATCATACAAGATGCAGTTCAGGTGGCAAACATAAGGCACTAGAAATGCAGTTCTCATGGGGCATTCTGGCAGTTTGGGGGAACATTTTAATATTGAACCAAACTGCAACAAAACTTTTCAATTCAGCAATGTAAAAACAATCACAAATGTCAAAAAGAAAGTGTTTTAATTAACATTTGTATGTGTTTAGGAGTTCCTTGAAAAACTTCATTATTTCAACTTTCTGTCCTGATTCAAGATAAAGATACATTTAGTAATTTCAGAATTTCCTGCAGAATGGACATTCTGAATTTTGGACAAGCTGTAGTTTAGATATGTTATAATGAATTATAGCAGGACCAGTAATAGTACCTGAAGAAAAACAGCAGTAAAGTTGCCCTATTAGAGCTTCTGAAGCTGTCAGAGGCAATCTGTCCCTTTAAGGGCCTGTGGAGCCAGACAGCAGCACTCCCTTGCCCTAAGGAGAAGCCAAGCAGGCAGGTATTGCAAACCAGCTGATCCAGCTAAGCCACAGCTAATGATTGGCTTTGATTCCCAGCTGGAAGACATAAGTGAGGACCCAGCTCTGCAAGACAGGATCTGCTAGGAGAGGCAAACACTTCCTGGAACTGGAGGACTGGTTGGCTGGCCAGCTGGTCCTGTGGTCCCCCCAAGACTTAGGGAGGTTTGCGCTACTGGAGAATAGAAGACCCTGCAGTATCCGTCCAGGTCAGGATTATCCCTCTTGTTACTTCTCCATATTTCTTGTGTGTGAGAAGAATGAAAGAGCCTGGGTAGAAGGCTAAAACAGCATTGAGCATGGCTGACTTTTTGTCCCCATGATAGTGAACAGTTCTACCAGGCTACATACCCCATGTGTATCACACTCACCTGCATCATCAACTGAGGGACATCTGCAGAGTGGCAGGATGGATGTGAGTCTGCCTTTGAGCAATCAGAACTCAGCTCATGTCTCCCCCTTGCCCACAGCTCTTCAGTCTCTGTCATGCTGAACAAAGGAAGCACAAAAACAACAGAAGTCGGCTTGCATTTGAACCATTGTCTTCACCCACTTATCAGAGGGATAGCCATGTTAGTCTGGATCTGTAAAAAGCAAAAGAGTCCTGTGACACCTTATAGACTAACAGATGTATTGGGCATAAGCTTTCATGGGTGAATACCCACATTTGACATGTAATGGAAATTTCCAGAGGCAGGTATAAATATGTAGGCCAGAATCAGTCTGGAGATAACGAGGTTAGCTCAATCAGGGAGGATGAGGCCCTCTTCTAACAGTTGAGTGTGAACACCTACTAGCTAACTACAAAAGCAGTTTTTCCTCCCTTGGTGTTCACACCTCAACTGCTAGAAGAGTGCCATTGCCTTTGCATTTCATCTTCCCTAACTGAATGAGAGATCTTGTTGAGGAAGGACCTGGCACAGATCTCCTTGCCACTTTTGTAGACTGACCCACAGTGCCTACATTCTGGCCCCTTCTGCCCCTACCTGAGTCATTGTATGTGTGGACAAAAAATGTGTCCCTGATTTAGCAAAGCACTTAAGCACAATAGGACTCCTCATGTGTTTAAAACTAAGCATGTGTTTTAAATGATTTGTTGAATTGGAACTTATGGTATTATAACTGTTTGCAGGAATCTCTCTACATGTTCTGTCCCTCCCTGACTTTTCTTCAGAAGCCATATTTCCCACAGCTGACTGATGCAGTATGTCCATACAAAATTTAGAAAGTCAATGAGAGTTAAGTGTCTAACTCACACAGATGTTTTTGTAAATCCAAGTAAACACCTATCAGACTCCTTAGGCATCTAAATAGTTTTGAAAATAGTCCATGCAAAAACTGTATAAAATGGATAATTGGAATTCTACAGTTAAGGTAGCCTGTACAACCTTAATTCTGCCCTACTTGTGCATATGTATTATTTTTATGCAGTCCTTTATTACATAGTCAAATACTACTATTCTTTCCATGGGCCCCAGCCTCATTCCATACACACTTTGGAATTGTATACTGACAGGGTTGTGAATCTGCCTGGGAAGCAGTGTTACTGAGCCTCATTTACTGCCTGTATTGTACAGTGTCTTGATAGCATTTCATCTAAATATGGCAGAATATGGCCCTATGTTTAAATAAAAATCAGAATTCTATTATCAGATGAAAACTATTTAGAAGATTCCATTTATGTCAAATATTTGTCTTTGAGGGGCAAGAAGAGGGGAGAAGGAAAGAAAAGGATGATACAGAATTTGGGTATTAACCAAGAGTTGTTTTAAATATAGATATACTGATCTACTTTTTTATCAGATTGCATGCCTGGTTGTATACGATAACATCCATCTCTGTGAAGGGGAACAAACAAATGAAATCCCCAAAGTCCCTTATGATTTTTTCCAGTGGAAAAACAGGAAGAAAAATATACAAAGATGTTTCCACAATCACCGTTTGCTACCTCTGAACATTATTTATTTAATTCTGAGGGCTGATAACTGTCTTGATTGTATATTTTTAATCACAAAAGGAAATTTTTTCTCTTTTTAAATATGGAATTAATTTTTAATTTTAATTTTTGGAATTAATTTTTAATTTTAATTTTTGGAATTAATTTAACAGAAGTCCTTTGGGAGCCGAGGAGTTATCAATAAGAACACGCAGGCCTATTGTTTATACTCTCAGCATGATCCTGCAAGCCCTTGCTCACACTTCTGAGACTACTCATATACATACGGATAGCTAGTGTGAGCAAGGAGTTGCCTAAATTCTAACTTCTCAGTTTCCACCATTGGCAGAGATGCTCACAAATGCTGAATCCTAAAAGTGAGGTTATTGAAAATGGTAGACAACTTGATCCACATCATGCTAACCTTCCTGCATTCATATATTACTATTGTCCTTTTGTTTCTAATGTTTCCTCCTAAATTTGAACTTTGGATGATGGAGATGTATGGCTGAAGAAATATATGTACAAATCCCTATAAACAGACCTAGGATTCAGTCAAATTTACAGAAATTAAATGGAAGTTACATTCTTTAATATTAGCCTTCCATCCAATTACTCTGTCAGAATACTTAATTTTTGTATGACTGTGATGGTCACCTACAGAAAAAGTTACTCTTTGGTTGTTCATATGTTTTTGATTTAATAGAGCCAAACGGAATACAAATAAGCTTTGTGCAAACTACCACACACCTTCAATGCACCTTCAGCCTGATCTGCAACACTCATGCTGTCCTAGTCTTAGTCCCTTCTGGACAGACTACCAATCATTCTAAATCATGTGCAGGGCTCAGTGATGTGGACAGATATTCGCTCAGATTTAGAAAGAGACCACCAGAACTCACTCATTTGTGACCTTAAGAGGATTTGGATCTAGGCCTCCAGAGGCAAAAGGCTTGTTCATTAAGCTGGTGGTGCTTTTTTAAAGATATTTTTGTAGCATTGGCAACAAAGCAAAACAAATAGATTCAGCTACATTCCAGATGTCAAACTCTGTATCCACTTTGATGATTCTATGTAAATACAGGAAACAACCTTTCTCAGTAGACTTTGAGCTGTTTCTCTCAAAATATCTTGTTACAGTGTGGGAGGAACATGACTCTGAGGTTAACAAAGGAGTAAAAATAATAGCTTTTTAAAAAAGGAAAGAGAATCACAAAGAAAGCTACCTTGGAGCACAAAATGAAACAAAAGAGCACAAGAAGTGATTGACTGCCATACAATTAACAGATTAAAATATTCAGATGACAAATATGTACAAAAATTAGACTTTCCCTCGACTGTTGAAGTACTTGATAGCACAAAAACAACCAAAAAGGTTTTACTACTTAGGGTTGCAACATAGAAGTTTATAAAGGGGTGCAAAAGAATAAAAATGTGAAAACCAAGAGTTAAAATATTTAAAGTTGTACAATATTTTTCAGAGAACCTGGACTCTAACCATATAAATGTTTATTCCTTACCCTCTGCAATGCCCATGTCTGCGGTGATATCTTAGGCTATCTTGCTTTCTCAAAGGAATTCTGCAAACCCGTTATTGCTCTTTTGCCTTTTATAAGGCTATTGCTACTCTAACAGATGTTGCAGCACAAACACTCCAGGATTTTGTGTGTTACTATTTATTTAGCTAGATATTTTACAGAATAACTAAAACACAAATTTCTTTTTCTGAGGCACTTACTCTAGTTTTAGATGTGAGCCAGTGGATGAGGGGTGCAGCAAGCAAAGAGAGACTTAAATACATATTTAACATGACAATCTCTGAGTAGTCACAGTGGGTGAATCTGGACTCCATTGAAGTCTGTGGGAGTTTTGCCGTTAACTTCAATAAGGCCAAGATTTCACCCATTGACTTCATTATGGGACTACCTACAGATTGTAAATTTAGGCATGCACATAAGATAGACCAAGGAGCAATGGTCTCAAATTGCAGTGGGAGAGCTCTAGGCTGGATATTAGGAAAAACTATATCAGCTAGGAGGGTGGTGAAGTACTGGAATGTGTTACCTAGGGAGGTGGTGGAATCTCCATCCTTAGAGGTTTTTAAGGCCTGTCTTGATAAAGCCCTGGCTGGAATGATTTAGTTTGGGTTGGTCCTGCTTTGAGCAGGGGGCTGGACTAGAAGACCTCCTGAGGTCTCTTCCAACCCTAATCTTCTATGATTAGTTTTCGGATGATCAGGGAGGGGGTGGAAAGAATCATGGACTATCAGGGTTGGAAGGGACCTCAGGAGGTCATCTAGTCCAACCCTCCTGCTCAAAGCAAGACCAATCCCCAGACAGATTTTTGCCCCAGATCCCTAAATGACCCCATCAAGGATTGAACTCATAGCCCTGGGTTGAGCAGGCCAATACTCAAACCACTGAGCTATCCCTCTCCCCCAAAGAGGTGATAAAGAACAAGAGTTAAAATTATAAAGATTAATTCAGAATACTGTTTTGCAGGGCAGAGATCTGGAGACCAAGTTGTGACAGCAAAAGCAGCAGCAATCTCAGATATGCAGAGGTGTACAATGGCTGCCAGGGGCTAATGAAGTCTGAAGTGGGTGGTATGAGCTGGAAAAGTACCATGGCCAGATAAGCACTAATTCAGTACCTGCCCTGATATGCTTCTATCAGTGACTATCATGTTTTTCCTGCTGGGAAATAAAGCAGCCCCTCCAATTTCTAGACAGTAAAAACCCCACGCAATGGCAGCAGAGACACTGAATGATCAACCCCTAGGGGCATACCAAATGAAGAAAAATGCTGAAACTAAAAAGTAGAACTGGTCAGTAGTTTTTCAATGAAAACACTGATCCATTGAAACTGAAACCAGTTGCAGGAAGGGATCAGTTTTGACAAACTGGCAGTTTGGGGGAAGGATAAAAAGGAAAAGAAAAAAAAGGTTTCAAAATTTTCAATGTTCCATTTCAACATTTTCAAAACAAACAAAAAATCTTTGAAAGAAAAAGTGACTGTTTCAAAATTTGAGTTAATGCATACTAGTCACAATTGTCAACTGTCACGTGGTAAATAAGCACCTCAACTTTCACAATAAGCCAAAAATCAAGCTAGTTCCATTTCAAAACAAGGCCAAAACAAGCCAGTCCCTAAGAACCCTAACACTGTGTGTGACTATATCCCCCTGGCGTGGAATCTGGGATTGTTCTGGGCCTGCTGTGCACCCCTGACTCTTCCCCCCACACATACACCCCTGCTTGCTGAGAGCTGATTTAAAAAAAAAAAGGGAAGCAACACACTAAAAGCCAAACAAGCGACAAGCTACAAGCTATAAACTAGCCAACAAGCAACTCACAAGCCAATTAAGACAAAATCAAGCCCAATTTCTGTGTTTTTTTGTTAGTTTGTGAGTTTGGCATGTCTGGTACTAACCATAAAATAAAAAAAGAGACTGCTAAAAATTAGTAAAACAAAATGTTTTGATTGAACTAATCATAATTTTTCCAGATTTTCAGTTCATGCTAATTTTTGAGATTTCACCTTTTAGTCCCAATTTGATATGAAAAAAATTGTTAGAACTCTCAAATTCTCATACTGCAGGAAAGGCATTTCCTACCTAGCTCTAATTAAAAAGGTGTTCTCTCTCACTAGAGACCCCTCTTCACATGTTTTCTAATAAATAGTTCTTCCCTGTGTAATGAGCCAATCTATAGAACACTATACCTATAGAGAAAGGGTAGGCAACAATTTATTTTCATACCCAACTAAAACCATTAGGGAAGCTAAGGCTATATACTGTATCTGGAAGGAATGCATTTACATACTTTCATTCCAAGAATGGGTTTCTCACTTTGAAATGGAAACAGTTTCCTAACTTAAAGTAGGTAATTACACACTCCATTAAACAAGTAATTAACAGATTACAATTTGGAGGAAAAAAACCTTGAAAATGAGCAATTCAGATGCTGAACGTGAAGCACAGTGTTATAATTAGCATAATACCTTTTGAATGGATTAACAAGTACACAATAAAAATGAAAAAAAATCTGTTTCTTCCATGCAGATCATATGCAACAAATACCATTTTATGAGCCTTACAAGAACATAGCTTAAGAAGAAACCTATTGTTAGTGACTTGTGCTAAATTACTCTAAAAAAACAAATAGATAAAAGTTTTTGAAGGTTATTAGTATGTGTGTGACATATAGGGAAGAGTGGTTATATTATATGAGAAACATCAAAGGCCAAATTCTGCAATTGGACGCGGAAGTGCCTCTCCTTTTGACTTAGAGCAGAATTTGTCCCAGAAGGATCCCAGCCATGAAGATTTACGTGGTGTAGTTCTAAGTATCATGAAAAGTTACTATAACTGATACATCATCAAATATTTATATGCCTTTTTATTTCAAGTTTGTTTGCTTTGTGCTTTGACAGTGCTTTAGACTGGATCCCCAGGCTTGCCAGAACAGGATTCAGCTTGGGAAGCACGGAGGGAGGCACTAGTGGTTTATCAGTCCCAAGACTTCACTAGAGTCACGTCCCTGGCATGAATCCACCCCAGCCCACATAGGCCCACACAGTTAACCAAATCTTCAGCTAATACCTCAAGGCAGCTGTAAGTCCTCTTTGTACCATTGAAATGGTGCAAAAAGAATTTGAGTAGTCAAGGAATTTACACTCTGTTTATAGTCAGTTTCACTCCTCTTCGGTATAATCATTAGTTATTTTCTACTGAAAACACATTTTTAAACATCAACAAAAAGAGAGAACATCACAGTTTTAAAAAATTAAAAGGACAAAACAAAACAAGGCATCCTACTTTGCTGCTATATCAGATATTGGATTTTTTTTAATTAATCAATTACAAATATTCAGATTGACAATGTCCTTAATTCTAGTACATTACTGATTTTCCTAACATGCACAATTAAAACCTTAACCTTAAAATTACCCAACTATTGCTTTTCTTCGTGTAATTGCCTTCATTTGAGGGGACCAGTTAAAGGGAGACATAAAATATTAAAATAAAATACAAAAATGAGGAGAAGAGCGCAAAACTGAAACTACAGGAAGAAATTCTATTGCAGCTGAAGCCATGGCTCTAATTAGGGCCCTACCAAATTCATGCCCATGTGAAATCTGGAATGTGAAATCTGGTCTTCCACCAAGAAATCTGGCCTTTTGTGTGCTTTTACCCTACACTATACAGATTTCACGAGGGAGACCAGCATTTCTCAAATTGGGGGTTCTGACCCAAAAGGGAGTTTTAGGGGGTCACAAGATTATTATACCACCCTTACTTATGCGCTGCTTTCAGAGCTGGATGGCTGGAGAGTGGCAGCTGTTGGCTGGGCATCCAGCTCTGAAAGCGAAGCCCTGCGAGCAGCAGCTTAGAAGTAAGGGTGGAATACCATACCATGATATGGGCACAGAGGGGAGCTAAAAAGCCAGATCTTACACAAGAGAATTGTTGAGGGGATGCACAGACATCAAAGGTGGCGATGTGATAATGCTATTCCTGCCCAATAACTTCTTCCAATGTTGCTTCCTACAGATGTTGTGATGAAACCCTTTCCCACAGAACTAAGAGAAATGGATGTAAGTGGAGTCCTTTCTTTGTATGCATGTGTTTAGAGGCAGGGGTGATTAATGTGTTGATGCTATAAAGAAAGGGCAGTTACCAGGAGACCCAAGGAGAGACAGAGTACTGCCTGACAGAAGGACAAGACTCCATGAGATTCTTTCCCATTGATCTCAGCATCACATCTTTGTTCTGACCATTTCCTTTCTCATATCCACTCCACTGTTGGTCCTGCCTACAAGAGCATGGTTCTAAGTTGGTGGTAGTTCACAATTTGTCCTCCCCTTTTACATATTTTAAGGTGTAAATGTGAGTTTGATTGGCTGCTGCAGCTATTATTAGCCTGTGTCAAGAAAGTATAACTGAACTGATGGGCCGGATGTTCCTCTTGCCACACCAGTATGACTCCTTTGCCTTCAGTGAAGTTAGCTTTTTTTATACTGGTATAACAGAGAGGAGAATCAGGCCCCAGAAATCACAAGATGCTCTCTCAGCTGACAATTAGCTGTAAGTAGTTTCATGCTGCCGTTTTGATCTTATGGAGGAAAAAATCTTCCAAACCAGAAATGGCAGCATAAAGCATTCTTCTCAGTTGTCCAACTTTGTATCATGCGGTGCCTGGAAATGAAAAATTTGACTGCTGCTTTTATCAACATATATGCAGTTGACCTTCTCAAATCTACTTAGCTTCCTTATTTGCTGATATTTTACTTGCAAATAAGTCTTCAAAATTTCTATGACAGAAACCTGCTGGGACTGCAACATAGTAATGAAGATTTGAAAACTGAATATGCTTATTAAGTTCACATTGTCAGATAAATTATAATAAAGTTAAAGACACAGTTAATTTTTATGCTGTTGTTGCAACTCCTTATCTATTACCTGATATTCCTTGTAATATTCTGGGCAGTGTAAGCCTTTTTAGAAGATGTTTGTGAAATTACAGCCCTGCTTCCGTGGAGGTCAATATGGATACTGACTACCATGAAAGCAGGTCAGATTCTTTGTTTGCAGAATACTTACTCCACAACTTTTCTTCGTCTTTTTGTAAAGATTGTAGGACTATCTGTTTGTTTTTACAGTGGTTTTTTTCAGTGACACATCACAATCTAAACATCAAATAAAAGCTTGTTTAGAAATATATACATTTAATTCATTAACAGCATCACTGCGCTAGCCCAGAAGCAAAAGTCTAGAAAATCAGAAGATCAGCTATCCCAGGAGTACTCGTATGGTGGGGGAGAGAGAGGCGTATGTGCCTATGCTATAATCCTAATCACTGCAGCCAATTATTAATATGGTTTGAGCACAGCATCACTTTCCCCTCTAACTGCATCTCTAGTGCACCTCTAATCAAGCTTTCCCCTTGCCATATACAATTAGCTATTAATAAAACATTTTGAAATTTCTTTTGTATGACAGATGCTACATATAACTAAATACTACATACTCTGCATTGGTAAAAAAAAAATCATTGATAGGTATCAGCAAAGAAAAAAATCTATTTTATTCATTCATATGTCATGTGTATACCTGTTTCCAGAGTTCAGAAATCTGTGGTTTCTCATAGAAAACTACCATTCCACAGAATTTTACTTACTTTGGAATAAATCCATGGTTTTCAGAATGAACATTTTCCTGTTTGCCTTTATTACCCAGGGCAGGTGGATGGCACAAAGCATTGTTCACCCCTTACATCCAACTTCAATGCTGATTTAATGGTTGAACTGTGTATTAAGTATCAGAGGGGTAGCCGTGTTAGTCTGGATCTGTGAAAGCAGCAGAGAATCCTGTGGCACCTTATAGACTAACAGAGGTTTTGGAGCGTGAGCTTTCGTGGGTGAATACCCACTTCGTCAGACGCAGGTAGTGGAAATTTCCAGGGGCAGGTATATATATGCTAGCAAGCAAGCTAGAGATAACGAGGTTAGTTCAGTCAGGGAGGGTGAGGCATAGGATCTTGCAGAGGCCCGTTGAACTGGGAGAATTGCACCCTAGAAGCACAAAATACTGAATTGAGCCCTGGAGTGAGAATAACTCCACTGAAGTGAGGGAGAGGAATTTGGCATAAGAGATATAAATTAGAGGTATTCAGATTGAATTCTGAGATTCTGCTTGTTAAAGTTTTGCATGGAATAGACAGCAAGATTACGTTCAGATTACTTAAGTGAATCAGGCCAAGAGCTCTCTTGAGTTGTGCAGAATAAAAACAGCTTTAAAATGAGTCCAGGCCATGGGTTAATTGTTTTAACCAATCAGAAACATAAGAAAATAAACCTACCTAAAGACAAGATCAACCCTATAACTGCAAAGGAAAATAGTGGACAAATTTTGCCTTCTTTCATACTACATGCAACCTTATTGGCCAGATGTGCTTGTTCGCCCCAAAATGATAAAGCGTTACAGAAATTGTTTACCTTTCCTCACCCCACCTCCAATTGTCCCTACATGGGTTGCTCTCCCACTCTCTACAACAAATTAATGTCCTACTACTTTTCAGTTCCTTAAAAAAAAAATACCAATTGTATCCAGCTTTGAGTCATTCAGTTTGAGTATTTCCTAAACAGTTTTTGTTTGTTTGTTTGTTTGTTTTAATTTCAATATTGATGACAGAAGCAGGTCATGACTTTTAAACCAGGAATGAACTGAATGCTAGCACTGGTGTCTCTAATGAGCAGCCTCATGATAGAAGATCTAACGCTAAGCATAATTTTAATCTAGAAAAGTATTCTGCAGCAACCAACACTGAACATCTCCCCCCCCACCTTTTGCACCAGTAACAGACAAAAATCCCCCTGCCTTTCTATTTATGGATTCTTTTTAGGATGAGTCCTTTTTCAGTGTCATACTACAGTCTATTAACAAAAAAAAAAAAAAAGCACCACTTTCAGGGACACTGAACTGTAGACTATGTACAGCAATCACTTTAGCTATAGTCAGATTAGGCAGCAGCCTAGAGTAGCAGATTTAGCCTGGGGTGACCGGACCAAACCTGAGCAGTGCTTTGATCTCACGTGCCATGTTGCAGCTGCACTCACTCAAATTTGGCCTGGTTGCTTCCCCGTCACAGTGGAGAGGCAACTAGGCAAAACCTAAATAAATGGCGCTGAAACCTGGTGCTTGGCTCCCCCACTTCTATCATAGGCACCAAATGAACAGAAGGCTCACCAGAGCCCCTCGGAAAGTCTGATGGTGAGAGGTGTCCTCTGGTTGAGAATCTCTGTTCTTAAGTGTGTGTGTGTGTGTGCAGGGGCGGGGGGGAGAGCACTCTAAAGTTTTGCCTAGTGCAGCAGATTGTATTGAGAAGCCTGTGCAGATACAAATGTTAAAAACCCAACAATTTTAGAGGATAAACCAAGCAAATTAAGGTGGAAGTGAACCAATTGTCTTTTGGTATTCATTCTCTCTATGAAAATAAATAATTATCTAAAATATTGATGAGATGAAATCTGCTTGTATTACAAAATGCAGTGTGACTCAGGCCATTGCCCTGGGATGTAGTACAGAAAATATAAATCTGGAGCAACTTTGAGATTCTTCTTTTCCTTGCTAGTGCAGATGATAACTAAGGACCAGATCTCCTTGTCCTATGGGCTTTTAACAGAGGTAAGGTGGAAGAAAACTCAGTAGAGCTGTATGAAATTTTTCATGTGAAAAGGTGTTTTGTTTTTGTTTTGCTTTTACACAAAAAAGGTCTTTTTTTAAAAACAAAACTTTACGTTAAAACTTGTTGACATTATTGATTTTTGTTTTGTTTTGTTCTTTTTGCACAGTGTTCTGCAACATTTGTAATTGAAATTGTAAAAATGTTTTTATCACAATCATTTCAGAAATGTTTTGTTTGCCAAAAGGCCAGTTTTCAGTAAGAGAATTTTGATAAAAGAATAATTACTTTATTGTTTTGAAAATTATTTTGATTAAAATTTTAAGAAAAGCAGTGACTATGGCATGGAAAGCATCCCAAAAATGGAAACAATTCCAGAAAAGTTTTGTCAGTTTTCAATCACCTCTACCTCAACCTTCACATCATGTAATTTCCCTTTTATCATTCCTTTAGCAGGTAGGTTTTGCATCTTTGTAGACCAGGCCAGGATTCTTCCCCAATACAGTTCTTCAAGAGCCAGTGACCATACTAAAAATCTGAAGTGAAATCTGGCACCCCTGAAGTCAATGGTAGTTTTGTCATTACCTCCAGTAGAATAGATTTCACCACTGAAGTTTAGGCCAGTAAGCTTAGCATTGTTAAGATTTTCCCCTCTCCGCTCATGTGATAAGTCATAACAATGCTAAGCTTGATAAGTTTATGGAGGGGATGGTGTCATAAATGGATAGGTAGGTAAGGGTTAAGTTTCTTTTACCTGAAAAGGGTAACCGAACACCTGACCAGAGGACCAATCAGAGAACTGGATTGTTTAAAGTCAGGGGCGGGAATTTGTATACTCGGGGTCTTTGTTGTTTTCTTAGCTATGAGGAAACAAGTCTTCTTCTAATTCTCTCCTAATACTTCTTCTAAACATCTGTAAGTACCCAGGAACCGCAAAGTAATTCAGCTATGATGGTCTTTGGGGTGTATTTACTTGTATGTTAATTTGTTGTGCTGGTGTAATTGGGCTATCTTTTAAATCAGACTGTTTCTTTATATTTTCTTATAAGCAAGAGCCTGTATTGAGTTTCTTAATGCAAGATGATTGTTTTATATTTTCTTTCTTTTTTTCTATAAAGTTTTCTTGTTAAACCTTGTGAAAGTTCTTTTCCTAGGGAGGCAAAGGGAAAAGCCAGGCTGTGGGCTATTTTCCTATTTGGGTCCAGGGAAAGAGCAGACTACGGGGAAAGAGACGAAGAATTCTCTCTGTTCTCTGGTGGTTACAGTTTTTCCTCGTTCCTGGAGCAAGGGGGGTGGCAGAGCCCAGCTGTGGGTATTTTGCATCTCCATTGTCCTGAGGGAAGCAGAAAAGCTGGTTTCTTCCTTCACCCAGGTTAGCCGCGAGGCAAGCCTGAGAAGGAGGGGGAAGGGGTTATTGTCCCTGCTTTTAGCATCCAAGGGATTGGGAATCTGGGTGTCCCACCAAGGGAGGGTTGGGGACACCAGAGGGAGGAAAGGGGGGATCAGGCCCCATAGATTAATTCCTGATCTGGTGGCAGCGAGAATATCCAAGCTGGTAGTGAGCTTGGGGGAGTTTCAGGTAAGCCCCCAAACTTTGGACGCAAAAGTCCAGGTTTGGGACAGGACCAGACTGGTGGACACTAAAGTCCAGGTCTGGGACTGGACGGCTAGATTACCACAGATGGTATGATAGGATAGCCTAATTTTGGCAATTAATTGATCTTTGACTATTAGCCGTAAATATGCCCAATGGCCTGAGGTGGGATGTTAGATGGGGTGGGATCTGAGTTACTACAGAGAATTCTTTCCTGGGTGTGTGGCTGGTGAGTCTTGCTCACATACTCAGGGTTTAGCTGATTGCCATATTTGGGGTCAGGAAGGAATTTTTCTCCAGGGCAGATTGGCAGAGACCCTGGGTTTTTTGGCCTTTGTCATAAATATAAAGGGAAGGGTAACCTCCTTTCTGTATACAGTACTATAAAATCCCTCCTGGCCAAAGGCACAAAATCCTCTTACCTGTAAAGGGTTAAGAAGCTCAAGTAACGTGGCTGGCACCTGACCAAAAGGACCAATAAGGGGACAAGATACTTTCAAATCTTGGGTGGGGAGGAGGCTTTGTTCTGTCTGTTCCATGTGGCTTTTGCCGGAGCCAGATCAAGAAAGCAAGTAATCCAACTCCTATAGAGTTAGTAAGTATTTAGCAAGAAAATATGTTAGATTATCTTTTGTTTGGGCTTGTGAATTTCTCTGTATGGGGGTGGGAAGGGGGAATGTGTATTCCTGTTTTTTTCTTTTTGTAACTTTAAGGTTTTGCCTAGAGGGAAATCCTCTGTGTTTTGAGTTTGATTGCCTGTGAGATTATCTTCCATTCTAATCTTATAGAGGTACTCTTTTTATTTTTTTTCTGTCTAATAACAGTCTGCTTTTTTAAGAATCTGATTGGGGTTTTTTTAGTATCCAAAAAAACCCCCAAGGCTGGTCCATGCTCACCTTGTTTATTCTCAAGCCTCCCCAGGAAAGGGCTTTGGGGTGATATTTTGATGAAATAGGACTCCAAGTGGTCCTTTTCCTGATTCTTTGTTTGAATCACTTGGTTGTAGCAGCGTTTATCTAATCCAAGGTACAAGGGAGAATCTGTGCCTTGAGGAAGTTTTATCCTAAACTGGTAGAAATAAGCTTAGGGGATCTTTCATGTGGATCCCCACATCTGTACCCTAAAGTTCAGAGTGGGGAGGGAACCCTGGCAGCCTTCCTCTACAG
Organism: Chelonoidis abingdonii; assembly: GCF_003597395.2. Classification (NCBI taxonomy): domain Eukaryota; kingdom Metazoa; phylum Chordata; order Testudines; family Testudinidae; genus Chelonoidis; species Chelonoidis abingdonii. The sequence continues at coordinate 106,321,677 of NC_133773.1, forward strand.
TGTGGGGCATGGGTCACTTGCTGGAGGATTCTCTGCACCTTGAAGTCTTTAAACCACGATTTGAGGACTTCAGCAGCTCAGACATAGGTTAGGAGTTTGATACAGGAGTGGGTGGGTGAGATTCTGTGGCCTGCATTGTGCAGGAGGTCAAACTAGATGATCATAATGGTCCCTTATGTCCTTAAAGTCTATGATTCTATGATTCAGTGGTGAAATCTGTTCTACTGGAGTTAATGGTAAAACTACCATTGACTTCAGGGGGGCCAGATTTCACTACAGCCCCAGAGTGGACTGCCAAGGAACCTGGAAGCCCTAGGAGTCCAAACTTGTGAGAAGTCACAAATCTGAGAGTCAGGGCTCCCAGGCTCTCAGCTCCTCGTCAGCCCACCAGACAGGCTGATGAGCAGCTAGGAGCCTGGGACCCTCAGCAGTCTGCCAGATGGGCTGCCAAGGAGATGGACAAGTCAGCTGGAAGAAAACCAGTCAGGTCTCTGGAAGAATTTTATTGAAACTGAATTGTCTTCACTCAAGAGAGTGTCCTAACCACTAAACTGTAGAATCATTCTCACTCTATCTCTCTGGTCCACTGCGTATTTATTTATACTATATGGGGTGGTTTCAATAGGAGAGCTTGAGAGCACTCCACATTAGAATATCTCATACTCCAGTGGTTAGGGCATTCACATGAAAGATGGGAAACTCCTGTTCAAATCTCTTCTTCTCATTCTGGATGACTGCTCTAACAACTAGGCTAAAGGTTATAAGGGAGGTCACCTCCTCAGCTATTTTGTGTGATTAGGCAGTCTCTGCTGCCATTCTTGCAAGAAATAACTTAAGTGGCTGACTCCAGGAGAGCAGTGGGACTTAGGAACAGGAGTGGCTTCAGGCACCAACGCATCAAGGGCATGACTGGGGTGGTAAGCTGCAGGGGGTGGCCTCCTGCAGGAATGCCGCCAAATCTGCATTACCAGCGGACCTCCCACAGGCATGCCATTGAAAGTTGCCTGACTGCTGTGCTTGGGGCGGCAAAGTACATAGAGATGCCTCTGCTTAGGGACACCCCATTCTCACTGGCACCTACTATTGGCTGTCCTGGACAGCTCCTTGCTCACTGGCTGGTCTTTGTGGATCCCATTCTCAGGCACCAATGTCTCCCCATGCATTGTATAGAAAGCCTAGATGCCTAAGTCAGGCTTTGTGAATTTCAATGGCACCTAAAGTTAACATTACACTCAGCAAAGTCTCTTTGTGGATGTGGACCATAATGGTCTTCTAGTAAGCATTCCATAAAAAAATACCATTTTAAAAACAGTTGGTGTCTCCAATTGTTTTCAGTAAGACTGAGGCCACAGGTGTCATCAGTTGTTAAGATGATCTAAGTCAAAATTATCACTACCACTTATTGTTCCCAATGGAAAAGAAGCCAAGCTGGGACTATAAATACTGTTACGCACTAATACAATTCCATATTTATTAGTTGGCATCAATTCATGACAGAGTTAAGGTTGTTTGGATGTCTTAATTCTGTATTTGCATATTCTAACATGGAATCATAAAAAAACTAGGGCTAGAAGGGACCTTGAGAGGTCATCTACTCCATTGTCCTGCACTGAGACAAGACAGAAATGTTGATCTGACCTGTTCTTGAATTCTACAATCTCCTTTGGTAACCTGTTCCGGACCTTAACTATCCTTTTAGTTAGAATACATATTTTGATTTCTTTTACATTCAATTTTAATTCTCAAGCACCAGGCCTATGAATCTAATTTTAGGATAATTGTAGCATCCCTATAATAATTTTACCCTTAAGTTACTGAAGTGAACTCTACTTTAATTTAATTTGAATGTCGTTTTTATTTGGAATATTTACTGTGGCTGAATACAGATTAAATGAGGGGCATATGTCTACAAGTTTTTGATAATTTAAACAAATTAGTGATTATTGAAGATGGTACTAGGAGTTATTTGATGAAATTTTAAATGAAGAGATATAGGCTGACTATCTGGAAAAACTTTCTGACAGTGAAGTCTGTTATGGTACACTGTCCCAAGGAAAAACTGGGGAAGCCCTGACATTGGGACATTTAAAACTAGAATGGGTCTATTATATATATAATTATAAATCATCTGGAACATGACTTGAGTGGGGTAGTGCTATTTTCCTACAATTCCTCTGTCAAAGGAAGAAAAGACAAAAGTCACTGTTGTTGGCTCTTGCATCCAGGATTATCAGGCAGTTGCCTAGGGTAGCAAAATGTTAAGATCAGAAAAATGTGTAGTGACTCTTTGTTGTGTGAATGGCAATGCAATAAGGAATGCTGGCATTTTCAAGCGTGTCTTGAGCAACAAATATCCTAAGAGGGAAACTTAAAATTAATTATCCTGATTCTCCACTGCCTTGCAGCTAGGGCAGACATTTACAACTGTGCAAAGTTGGCATAAAATGTTAGCCAATCAGAAAGGCACATCCACATTCCACAGGTCTGAGTGACTACAGAAGGTGCAAGACAGTGGAGAATCAGATTAATTCCATTTGAGGATAAACTTTTGGAATGGAATTTGAGAGTCTGAGAGTCTTATTTCGGAACTGTTTTGAGGAACCATAGCAAAAAGCATTTTTAACCTTTTGAGAAATAAATGGGTATGTTTATTTGTCAGATTGTCTTACCTTTCATTGTTCCGCTGTGAAATACAGACTGATTGCACCCAAAATCCAAACAAAAATAGGTTAATAAAGGTTATGTATAGCTTTCTACAGCTTCTTTTCTTAATCATTACATAGATAGAGAGACTGTCCGTCTGCCTCAGGGGACTTTTCACTTTATATCCTTGAAGCTGTAGGCAGAGCTTTTGTTTATGAAAGCCGCACAGGCAATAGTTTATATTTCTTCAAGTGCTCTATCTATTTATCTGTGATACATTCAATGATAAGGAGGCAATCCTTCATTCAGTGCTCATCAGCATGTGGAAACACACCTTTATGATGTATGGTACTTATGTGTGATGTATGTTTCCTAAATCTCAACCTCCTCAGCCAAAATGTGACAGAAAAAAATGGAGTGTACCCTGAAAAAAATGGAGCGTAACAGTGGAATTCATTACTGCTAACTAGGTATAATTGCTTTGTACACACCTCACCCATCCATTTGCTAATGTTTCAGTGTAAGAAATGCATTTACAATGTCAGTGTCAGTATTTTGTTACGTAGAGTTGAAACCACCACTTTAGCTAAGAGATTAATGAGAATTTGGCATCCACCTCCTCTAAGCATCTAAAAATCTCAGCCTTCAGCTCCTGTGAACCTTTTGAGAAATGATATGGGCTTTGTCATTGTACAGCTCAGAAGGAGTAGCAGTATGTGTAAATGTTCACCTACTGGCTGCAAATGTCTCATATAATCTGTAAAAAAAAGTGTTAAGAACATACTGTAATGGCGGGAAAAATCAAGAAAAGTTAACATTTCTGAAATATTAGATATGCTTGTTAGTGATATTTAGAATTATTCTGACAGCTTTCATTACAATTCCTTCTCCTATTATTTTTTTTAAACATTTTCCCTCTAAAGAAATGCACTCAGCTATGTTATAATTAACTTGGCTGCCAAAAGATATTATGTATCATCAGATGCTCACCGGCCAAGGTAGTCAAAGAGTGGCAGTAGTATTGTTCAGTGTTTAATCAGGTCAAAGCAGTGGCAACATTAATTATAGTTATTGTCAAGACACTGCTTAATGCCTTTAACAATAAACCTTGTCATATGTCAGGTCCTGCATATTTTCTTTTAACCTTGTATAGCGCAGGGGAGAAGATTTACTTTGAAAGTTCAAATTGGCAAGCATGTTCCTATAATAAGTATAGGTATAGTACCACTTGCATTTTAGGTGGTTTAGACACTAGTGTATGAATAGGGAATAGGCAAAGAGATCTAGAAAAAACTCTGTAACTTGGACAAATAGTAATAAACCAGAGCTGAGCAACATGGCCTAAAAGACTGGCTTAAAAAAAGTGCCCTGCCCGTCCCACCCACCACAACTTTCCAATATAAATTAAATTACATACCAAATACTACATTAAAAGAATATTAAAGTTGCAAAATCAAGAACTCAGAAGTTAATAAATAAGAGAATTTAGGCTGCCTATGCAGCCAACTTGCATATACACATTCAGCTTTTAACTACATAATCACATTTTTTTTCCTCAAAGGACTCCATCTAATTCCAAGGTTTTTTGAAAAGCTGAAGGACAGAAAAATAGTAGTAAATAATAATGAATAATAATTAATAATTCCAGCATGTGGCATAATATTTTCCCTCACATGAGTCATCAGCAGGGCTGGAATATTTAAATCCACAGCACAGACTTCTGCCACTTAAGATAACAGAATAATTGACAGAGGATAACAACCTACTACTGCTATGTGGGCTAGCTTCTAAAGGGGAATGAGACAAACACCTGAATTGGTTTCACAGATATTTGCTGACAACAGACGAATGCTGAGACTTAGAAATCTTGGAAGGGAATGTTCCATAATCGTCACAGACCCTTCTGCCCCTGTCCCTTCAGTCTGTTCCTATCCCAATCAAAATCCTGTCTTTTCCTCAGATCCTCATGCCAGTCTTCCCCCAACCCGAGTAGCTTATGCTCCTCTCAGTCTCCTCAACCAGCCAGTCCCAGTCTTCACCCTCCCTTCATCCCAGGCTCTTTGTCCAAGTGCCCATTCAACCTGGGTTCCTCATTCCAGTCCCAGTCTCTTTGCTCAGTTAGTCACAGTCCCCCTGCCATCCCCAGTCCTTATGCACTGTCAGGACCATCTCCAGTTTGCTTGTGCACTTCCAGTTTCCCCTTTACACACATGCACACGACAGCTCTCAGTTGTTTTCCCGACACCCAAACCCAACGGCTCTCAGTTTGCCCATACTGCAATGCAGCTTGCATCCCTCCCCTTGCCTGCATGAGCACCACCAGGGGGAGCCCTGAGAGCACAAAAGAGAGAGGGGGGGTCACCCCCCCTGCTTTCAGTTCCTGGGCCCGATGTCGCAGCAGCTTGCAGCAGCCAAGAACAGAAAATTCAGGCAAAGTCCTGCTCATGCCATTCAGCCCTGGAACAGAGCATGCTTACTCATTGTGTCAGAATGACACATGCACAGCCTAGTTGACATCAGGAGCTGTGAGGGGGCTGAAAATGTTTAGTAGAGGTACTATCTTCTGAGGATTTAGATGCCAAATGCTAATAAGAGTCGCATGTGCAAACTGAGATTTTAAAGAGGTAACTTGTCCAACTTCGGACATATTTTCACACAGACAGCAAAAGAGAGATCCCTGACACCAGACTGTGCCTCTGTGTATGCTGGATGGAGTGCCAGTGATGTGTAGGAAGATAGTTGTGTGATTGGTTGAGTAAATGTATGACGTAGAGGCTCAACAGTTCACTTCCTTGATTTTGAGGTTTTATATTAGGGGAAATAACAGCCTCTGACTCAAGGGGCCAAACATCTTTGAGATCTAGGTGTCACACTAAGCAGCTAAGACCCAAGAACAGAAAAGATTATTCCTCTCAAATTGTTGCAGAGGTTGTGAATGCTCCTAAGACTTTCTCTGTTGACTTTAAACTACTTTGTAAATGCACATTTCCCACTGTTATAAAAACTGATTGACCAACTGCATCCTTGTGTTAGGGACTTTTATGTTCTTCCTAGTAATTACTTTACAAAGCCACAAAGTTGTTACTGATTCATGGTCTACCATAGTCACTATGTTGTACGGTCAGTAATTTAATTTAATGTGTTGCAACAAAATCAGTGCTCTGGAAAGTTAACCTTAAATCACCTTTTGAATGATTAAAGAAGTATTTGATGTCCTGCAGCGTGTCCTATTTCAGGTATCAAATGCTTTCTCCCTCTGATGAGGATAACAAGCTCTCATTCACAAAGTCATTAAAACATCTGCTTCCCTGAGTTATAACATGAGAAGAGAGAGGGAAGAAAGTATGATATTATGCTGCCGTTCATTAGCATCCTGGCTGCCCTTTTCCATAGCACAGCCAGGACTTTGGGGGCACATAGCCTCAGCAATCACTCTCTTTTCCTTTCTAGAAGTATCTATTGGATATAGTCCTCCAGAGAATTTTATCTAGGAGTGGCCTTTTAAAAAGGACCTATCATCTTCCAGGAAGGAGAGAGTCAGTAGAAGCAATGACAGAGGCTGCTTACAACACCAAAATGAAAGGAGCAATAAGCTAGCCAAACTTCCCTTCCCACTTATTACCTCAAGAGGCCAGAACTTCATAGGCACAGGACTTCAGCAGATCCCCCTGCATCCCAGCAGCAGCACTGGGGATCACACATGTATGGCATCAGGAGCCTTATGGTGTTAGTGTTCTGGATTTTTTGGGGGGGAGGAAGGGGGAAAGGGGTTACGTGACTGACTTGGGTGTGGGAATATGGAGCAATTGTGTTGTGATTTCACACAGTCATGACTTTTAGGTCCCTATATATTACTTCAGTTACAGATGTCACTGAGGCTATATATTTTATAACTAAACTATTTTAATTCGCAAATCACTTTGACTATTTCCTTCTATAACTATGGGTGAAATACAAGATTACCAATTATGGTCTTTTATCTGATAGATAAAATAAAATAATATTGAATCTTATTACCCACTGGAATGTTTCTATAGGAGATTCTCTCTCTCACTCACTATAACTGTGATTGCAGTCAAACATTAGAGAGACAAGGTGGGTAAAGTCATATCTCAGACTTGAAGAAGAGTTCTGTGCAACTCAAAAGCTGATCTCTTACACCAATAGAAGTTGTTCCAATAAAATACATCATCTCACTCACCTTGTTTCTCTAATATCCGTGGACCAACAAGGCTACAACAACACTGCAAACTGCAATCTAATATGTTACATTACATGAGTTCTGAAAAATAGCCAATAGTACAATGAGGATAGATGTTTATTTACCAATTAAAATTCATCTTATTTACAGTAGCACCTCAGAGTTATGAACACCTTGGGAATGGAGGCTGTTCATAACTCTGAAATGTTCATGGCGCTGAACAAAATGTTAGGGCTGTTCTTTCAAAAGTTTACAATTGAACACTGACTTAATACAGCTTTGAAACTTTACTATGCAGAAGAAAAATGCTGCTTTCCTTTTATTTTTTAATAGTTTACTATTAAATAGAACTGTACTGTATTTGCTTATTTATTTATATATTTATTTATATATTTATTGTTTCTGCTGCTACCTAATTGTGCACTTCCAGTTCCAAATGAGGTGTGTGGTTGACTTGTCAGTTCATTACTCTGGAGTTCATAAATCTGAGGTTCTACTGCAGTATGTACAAATATAAAATGCTATTTTTGGTGTGTATTTTGGTTGTCTATGTTCTTTTTTTATTCTCTTGGTGAACAGTTCTGGTCCCTTAGTTTTTACATTTTTAGATAAATTATAACAGAGAATTATGATGCAGATATCACATTAAAATACTTCAGGTATCAGAGGGGTAGCCATGTTAGTCTGGATCTGTGAAAGCAGCAAAGAGTCCTGTGGCACTTTATAGACTAACAGAAGTATTGGCGCATGACCTTTCATGGGTGAATACCCACTTCGTCAGATGCATTCGACGAAGTGAATATTCACCTACGAAAGCTCATGCTTCTGTTAGTCTATAAGGTGCCACAGGACTCTTTGCTGCTATTAAAATACTTATATAGCATTTTTCATCTTGACAGAATGCCCAGGTTCTGAATAATGCCTTGTTGTGTATGACTTCAACCCTAATACATGCCACTCATATACCTTCCACAAGTGCTAATTAGTGTTAGGCATGGTAATGGATAGAAAAGCAGGATCTTTTCATGTTTAAATAAAATAACATTAATTTTTCCAACGTCCTGCTGAAGGACCCCTATCACAGCAAAGAGAGTCCAGTAGAGGGCAACGAAAATTATTAGGGGGCTGGGGCACGTGGCTTATAAGGAGATGCTCAGAGAACTGGGTTTATTTAGTCTGCAGAAGAGAAGAGTGAGGGGAGATTTGATAACAGCCTTCAACTACCTGAAGGGGGGTTCCAAAGAGAATGGAACTAGGCTGTTCAAAGTAGTGGCAGATGACAACAAGGTGCAGTGGTTTCAAGTTATAGTGGGGGAGGTCTAGTCTGGATATTAGGAAAAACTTTTTCACTGGGAGGGTAGTAAAGCACTGGAATAGGTTACCTAGGGATATGGTAGAATCTCCATCCTTAGACAAAGCGCTCGCTGGGATGATTTGATTGGGGTTGATCCTACTTTGAGCAGCATATCATAGCTTTCCTACTCAGATTTGAACCTTAGTGTTCATAACCTGAGAAGCTAGCATGAACCCTTCTAAGCTTAATTACCAGCTTAGATTTGATATCGCTGCCACCAGCCAAGAATTTCCAGTGTCTTGGCTCACTCTGGTCTCCCCAAAACCTTCCCTGGGGGACCCCAAGACTCAGAGGCTCTGAGTCTTACCACAAAGGGAAATAAACCATTCCCCCCACCTCTCTCCCACCCAGAATTTCCTCTCTGGGCTAACCTGAGAGTTACTGATGCAACCTCTTTACATCACAATACCAAGAAGCATGTCTCCTCTCTTCCACAAAAGAGACAAACCCAAAGACAGGAACAGAATAAAGATCTATCTCTCTTCCCCCGTAGCTTCTTCCGCCCTGGGCACTAGGAGAGTTTAACACAGAGAGCAGTTGCCCCCTCCCCCCCTGTCTTCCTTTCTCCACCAATTTCCTGGGGGTCAACTAGAACAAAATCACAATCTTAAAAAGCAAACTTTTTAAATTAAAAAAAGAAAGAAAGAATAGAAAAACAGTTTCTCTGGTAATTCTAGAATGGTACGATACACGGCTTTCAAACTCTTCAAGAAAATGATAACCATAGAAAAGGGATAAAACCTAGCCTTACCCCAAAACAATACAATTATAGGTATCATAGCCAAATACACATAAACGACTCCACCAGCCAGTACCACAGATGCAAATACAGCAAAAACAATTTAAAACTATACTTTTGCTTAACTATACAACTGGGAAACAGAAGATAGAAGGACTGGAAATGACCTCTCATAGCTGAGAGAGCACAGAACAGACATAAGACCCAGACGCAAGAAAACCCACAATTCGCCTCCCTTAAGCTTTGAAAAATCCGGTTTCCTGATTGGTCCTCTTGTCAGGTGTTTGGTTCCCTTTGTTAACCCTTTACAGGTAAAAGAAATATTAACCCTTAGCTATCTGTTTATGACACTCCATCCTTAGACAAAGCGCTCGCTGGGATGATTTGGTTGGGGTTGGTCCTACTTTGAGCAGGGGGTTGGACTAGATGACCTCCTGAGATCTCTTCCAACCCTAATCTTCTATGATTCTGTGATTCTATTCTCTCACGGGATTAGCTAAGGAAGAGAGGGATCTGAGTAGGAATGCTGCTCAGCCAAACCAATGAGAGAAAAAGATGCTCTCCCTCTGCTTTTGGCAGAGAAAAGAAAGCTGGATTCCTCCCCACATTCCCCTTACTTTAATCCTTGCACTTAGATTTCCCCTTGCTGTCACTAGCAAAGCATAGATGTTAAAGCATCTGGATGTCCACTTGCTGCCTGTTGACTGCTACAAAGAATATAAGCATTCTGTTCCTGATTCATGCTTGAATGCATGCCACTGGTGAATGAATACTTGACACACATGCTCAGAGAGATCTTCTTACGCAACAATGCCACACACGTCCACAATGGCTTCATAAACAGCACTGTTTGCTATCATTTTCTAATGTCACTTTCAGCTGTAACATTTTTAATGTTGTTGTTTTTAATTAAATTGCATCCTGATGGAATACACGATAATATTACTTTCTTGATGGCCATAGGATCAGTGCATAGTTTTGCACCAGGCATCCCCACTGTTATCTTGAAGAGTACCATACACATTCTGGTACTTTAGCAATGCACAATAAATAAGCTGCCATTACAAAAAACAGATTTTCATTTACAGGCTAATCATAAAAAAGAAATTCTGGCAGTAGATCCAGAGTTAAGCATTACATGTTTAATAGCTCTATCTTTCAAATATCTTGGTATTTGGATTGATCAATCACTTAAGCTTAGATACTATACATACTGAATAGTGAAGAATAAAAATAAGTCTCTATTTTGAAGTTCTACATTGAGGAATTTACTTCTAAGGGAATTCTGCACCACTGTGCAATACAGAATTTGTACATAGTTAATGTTCTGCATAGAATTTCATTTTCCCCTTGCAGAATTGGTGCTGCAGAGCTGTTGGCCAATACTAGGGGCTGCTGGACCCCGCAGAGCCTGGCTCCCAGACTGCACAGAGCCTGGCTTCCCAGCTCACAAATAAAGAACACTGCCAGGGGGATGGAGAGCTTGAGGGTTCCTGGCAGCTGCAGTTCCCAACATGCCCTGAAGGAAGGAGGTGGCATGCAGGAAACTTCATACAAGCCTGGGACCCAGCATCAGACTGTTTCTTCTTCTGGAAGCCTGGGCTGGGGAGGAGGAAGCAGGTGTCTGGCCCTGCAGCTGGGCTCTGGAGGGCTGTGGGGGAAGGTGTATGAACTCAGGGGCCCCACACAGCCCCCTCGCGCACTCCCCCCAGTACTCTCTCCCTGTACACACAGACTCCTACAGCACTCTCCAAATACCTTCTCCAAGCACACACAGACACCACTCTGGCACCCCCCAAATACACACTTCCAGTACACACATCCTTCCAGCATCCCCAAATATCCCTTCCAGCACCCCCAACTATACCCCTCCCTCCAGCTCCCTCTTCCCCTCCCTCCTCTATGTGAGAACTTCTATATGGCAACTTATGAGGACAGAGAAAAAAAACAAGAATTGACTAAAAAAAACAGAGTGGCAGAGTTTTCCCCCAAAGTGTGCCCAGCTGGCACCTGTGAAAAATTCACAATGAGGCTCCAAACAAAAGCATGACAGAGAAACAGGAACTGGGTTGTCATAAGGGTTTCTGTAACTCTCTACGCCTGGGGGAATCTTTTTTGTTGTCTGTATTGTTACAGACATACTAGCTGACAGATATTTGGAAATAAATTACCAAAATAACTGAAACTGGCAAGATTATATTGCATTATTTTGACCAAAATATGCAGAATTTTAAAATATTATGTGCAGAATTATTAATTTTTAGACACAGAATTCCCCCCAGGAGTAAATAAAATAATTAAATGCAAAGATGGGAAAATAAGTGTTTCAGATGTCTTGTTTTAACCATAATAATGCCTAGTTAACAGATGATTATCTAAACGAGTGGAGTCATCTTAGTGATGTTGACAAACGAGTAGAGTTTTTAATGAAGAACTTCACTAATGCTTACTCTAGAGGTGGGATTTTCAAAAGTGGTTAGTATTGGCCAAACTCTGCTCCCACTGAAGCTAAGGGTGGAAATTCCATCATTGGCTTCAGTAGGAGCAGAGTTTGGCCAATACAAAGCACTTTTGAAAATCCCACCTCTAGAATAAGCACAAGTCAAGTGCTTCACTAAAAGCTCTGCATGTTTGTTGACATCTTTATTATCCGTACAGTGACCTTAATTGCTATTATATTAACAGCATTTGACTAGATCTATTTATTAGCTTTCAAATTATAAGCATTCACTTGTTATACATAGTTTGTGGTAAGTAATATTAAGTAGTGCTCTAGATCAGTGAATGTAGCTGATGTCATATTCTGAAAGTGTGAAACCACATAGAGCAATTAGCCTCTGTTGTCATTACCAACTGACAGCAATAACATTATTAATTCAGAAGTTGTAGTCATATGAGTAGCCTCACTATTTGCGTTAAGTCTGGTTAGAGACTTTCAGATGTTATGCAAGCTGTACATTCCACCTGCATTGTAAATGTTTGCTTCTTATACATTTTATGAAAGCCAGAAGCAACCATTATAGTTGTCAAGTATCAGAGGGGTAGCTGTGTTAGTCTGGATCTATAAAAGCAGCAAAGAGTCCTGTGGCACCTTATAGACTAAGAGACGTTTTGGAGCATGAGCTTTCATGAGCGAATTCCCACTTCGTCAGATGCACGTATTCACCCACTAAAGTTCATGCTCCAAAACGTCTGTTAGTCTATAAGGTGCCACAGGACTCTTTGCTGCTTTTGCATTATGATTGTATAAGCAGAAAAATTGAAACCATTAAAATCATTGTCATAAAATACAAAACCATAAATTCTTCTAGTTCTTTTTCAGGCTGTTTTTCTGTATACTTAACTGTGAGTGCTTCTTCAGTTTTAGCATTTGACTTTAAATATTTAACAATGGGATTCCATATTAACTTTTTCTCCAAACTCAGCATCCTCCCTCCTTGAATGTGCTATGTGTCTGTGGAAACTTGCCAGGCACGTGAAAGGAGATCATATCTCCCAGCACGATGAAGGAAATGGAAAAAGAGGAGGGAAAGGTTCACACAAATACATTTTTCCAAAACACTCCTGAAATCATGGACAGTTTAAATTAACTGCATAAGCAGCTTCTGTACATCTTTAACCTGTGCTGCTCTCACAGACATTGGCAACATCATAGGGTTCATATTTTCCGATGGTTGAACATTCTTGGACAAAGTTCTCAGTGAATTGGGCTCAAACAGCACAAATGTCAAGCATGGACACCTTCTCTTTTCAGTCTTATCTTAATCAGCCAGTACACTGGTCTTCTGGCCATTGCAAGAAAGCAACTACTCTCCATTTATATTTAACTCTCTGTTCTCATTCAATATCACTGCAGTGCAGGATTTGATGCAGATCTGCTCTTCTGGGTTCTTTGAAAGGTCTTGAGTGACAGTTGGAATGGAGTTCTGGGTCTCTTGCTCCTTTACACTAACTCTTTCACTGTTTCTTTGTATGCTACAAAGAAACAAAACAAGTCAAGCTACATCCACTGCACATCAAGCCATATTAAAATGAATACTGGAAATACTGACTCCTAGTGCAAACATTAGTAGCCTTGTTAGGAGAGCCATACATCAGAATGGCTCTTATTCTCTTACATCCATATATAAAAACAAAGTTCAAGTAATTTGTATATGTGCTTTCTTAAATACTTTTCAGAGTGGTAGGTGTGTTAGTCTGTATCAGCAAAAACAATCTGGAGTCCTTGTGGCACTTTAGAAGCTAACAAATTTATTTGAGCATAAGCTTTTGTGGGCTAAACCCCACTTCATTAGATGCATGGAATTAAAAATACAGTAAGCAGTACATATATTACAGCACATGAAAAGATGGGAGTTGCCTTACCAAGTGTGTATGTTGGAAGGGGCGGGGGATCAGTGCTAACAGGCCTATTCAGTTAAGGTGGAAGTGAACTATTCTCAACAGTTGACAAGAAGGGGTGAATATCAACAGAGTGAAAATTACTTTTGAAATGCTAATGAAACCAATGTAATCAAGGTGGACGTCGCCCATTCCCAATAGTTGACAAGAAGGTGTGAGTATTAAAACAGAGGGAAAATTACTTTTTGTAGTGACCCATCCACGCCCAGTCTTTACTCAGGCCTAATTTGATGGTGTCCAGTTTGCAAATTAATTCCAGTTCTGCAGTTTCTCACTGAAGTCTGTTTTTGAAGTTTTTTTGTTGAAGAATTGCCACTTTAAAGTCTGTTATTGAGTGTTGGGAGACAGGCCAGTCCTCGCTTACGGACAGCCCCCAACCTGAACCAAATACTCACTACCAACTACACACCACAGAACAAAACCACTAACCCAGGAATCAATCCCTGCAACAAACCCCTTTGCCAACTCAGTCCGCATATCTATTCAAGGGACACCATCATAGGACCTGACCACATCAGCCACACCTGCTCGTTCACCTGCACATCTACCAGTGTGATATATGCCATCATGTGCCAGCAATGCCTCTCTGTCATCTACATTGGCCAAACTGGAAGTCTTTAAACAAAAGAATAAGTGGCCACAAATCAGATATCAAGAATTGTAACATTCAAAAACTAGTAGGAGAGCACTTCAATCTCACTGAACACTCAGTAACAGACTTAAAAGTGGCAATGTGTCTTTCCATTATGTTAGACAGTCTATAATTCTGTAACTGAAACTCCTACAAACTTATGTTCTCCAATATCTGTGATTAAGCATTCCTCTAATTTTATACCTAGGTCTGGCAGAATTCAACTTTTATTTCTTTATATTTTGACAGATAATATCAGTGTTTCTTTGTAAGCATTTTTTTTAGATTTTTATCAATTTAAATTTTCACTGTTCAAAATTATGGGTTTTATGCATCTTTTTCCATCTTTATCTGTTCAAATATTCACAGTTACAGGAAATTATGGGGTAGTCAGACAATTATTTAATGACAATATACTTAAAGATTCAAAAAGTTAAACTGTATAACCAAAATCACAAATTGTCAACATTACACATCAAAGTATATAAAATAAATGTCCTTAAATCAAATTTTACTAATTTATTGAACATCATTTTTCTTACTTTGCTAATTTGTACATTTCTGTTGTTATCAATGGAAATATTTTTGTCGGTTTAATGAAATGGACATTTGCCGACATTTACCAATTAAAAAATCCTTCCAAGCCTATTAATAGTGTAGCAAAAGTGGTACAATTAGCCAATCAATAATGGGACTGAAGAAACACATTTAACATGGGAACTCACAGGCGAGGCTAATGGCTTCATCAGATACATATTCAGGTCCAGAGTTTCCGGTGCACTGACAGAGTGATACGAAGTGGAGTGTTTTTGTGAGAAAGTCAGCAAATCTGGATCCAACAGGATTATCCCAGTATATGGAGATCCTACTATGGTGTAGAACCAGTTCAAAGATTTTTCTGCCACCTCCTCCATGCTGGCAGTATAGTAGGCATGCCCAGAGGAAAGGAAAAGGTAGCTGGGATGCCTTTATATTGAACTGCTCACTAGATGCTATTTTGACCCTTTCAAAGTAATCAGCCCTGAACACAGTGTCCCAGCATCAGGGAATTACAAAGCTGAGCTTTGTCACTTATGCACCACTCACTCGTCCCCCACCTCTCAGCTTGCACCATTTGCCCTTTCACCACAGCTTAACATCTGGCCCAGCCATTAGCTCACTAACAGGATGACGAACCAGCAAGGGACACTTGAGGCATTTTATTTAATAGATATGTTCACTGAATTTTATCGGGATTACTTTGCTGAAAGAGAGAATGGATGAACGGGGACAACATGCTTGCCCAACACCCACAGACTTATTGACTGTAAGCTCAGGGAGGCTGTGTAAATGACACAGGCCAGCACTCTGGTGAGGTAATGATTTTGACTGACAAGCCAGGCACATCTTCTAGCAACAATAGTTCAATCTGTTCAGGGAGGAATTAAGAAACACAGCAAATTAAAATGGGCTGGAGAAAGCTGGTTGACATTCTTGCTTGTTTTTTTGAAAGGAGTGTTAATTCCGTATTATTGTTAATGTTGCTTTTTTTTTTTTAGCTGTCCTTATTTATGCTAACAGGAACTATGTGGCTATTGTAAATAAAACAAGTAATAGACTAGGAAATAGCTCATATCCATTTTTTTTCTTTCTTAACTAAGAAGAAACTCAGTTTTAGGAGTAACTCACGAGCTCAGATATTTATATACTATTTAAAAAAGAGGAAACAGCTCCCTAAGAATTTGCTCCATTGAATTGTGGCATCAGTATCTGTCTATTTATTGAGGCATTCCCTGACACTACTTTCCCCATTTATTCCCACCACTTGTACAGTCTGGGAACTGAATTTTTTTTCCACCTCATTATTTGAGAATTGAACTAAGCCGCATCTATTGAATATTAACAGGATACTTTTGTATAGAGAGAAGTCAGCTGCAGGAAGATAAAGTTCTCATCTCTTGTGCCATTAGAGGCATTTTTTTTACATAGGGACAAATCCTGCCCCTATATTCATAGTTTCAGAGTCTTTCCTGGAAGCACAGTGGTGCATTTACACTACGTGAAAAGAGAAGCTAGGGTTGCCAGGGACTGCACAAGGGATGAGCAATGTGCTTCACCTACATATCACAGTCCTTAGCTGGGATTGAGGCAGAGTAATGGTAGGGCTTGAGCATGACTCTGAATCTGTGCAGTGCCCCTCCCAACCACCCAGGCAAGTCACTGAGGAGAGGATTTGCTCTGCAATGAAGAGGTCTAAACAGTAATATTTGGTCTTTCATACCCTGATATTTTGAGCAAGAGTGGAATTTTGCATTTGCATTTCTCTCACTTTTTTTGATGTAAAAGAAAAGTCTCCCAAACATTCACAGTTTAGGAATATTTTGGGGGTGCAAAATAATCTGTGATGGAACAGCAAAACAACTCCCTTCTTTCACACAGCTCTAGTTCCTATAAACAGCCAGAAAGTATGAAGAGAACGAAAGATGCCTTTTTGTAATCCTTTTAATATATTCCTTAAAATTCAAACTGACTTCTGCTCTGGCTGCAGTTAAAATGCTCCCAGATGGCACAAGGAAATGAACCGCAGAACAGAGAGTATGTGATAAGGTGTCAGCCCGAGTATTATTCTTAATCAAGTGAAGTAATGATTTCCAACTTTGCTGGCAATATGATTCTCACCCTCTAGGGCCTTCTCTGGTGAGATTATAAGTGTGAGTATCTCAGAGGATTGGGTTCTTTGGGGACTGTTTTCTATCATTTGGGTATCTGTTTGGGATCACTTTTGCCAAAAACCACTGACAATTAACTGCATCCACAAGTATAAAGCTTTTCCTAACATAGAATGGTAACACACCTCGTTTACTTATTGAGTCAGGGAAATATCATGTGTTCTGTTCTATTCAGTTTCATGATAACAATTAATGATTGCTAAAACTCAAATGATATAGTTTGAGAAAGGATCCAAAAGTTTAAATTCTTTTCTGATGTTTATCCTAACATCTTGGGCCTTTAAATCGGGCCGTCTCATAAGATTTCTATTTATTTCCTGGTTTCGTAGATAGGAAATGATCCAAGAACAATTCTGCAAACCTTTGTTATGCAAGTAGTCCCATAGAAATCATCTGGATTACTCACATGTGTAAAGCCTGTGGTTACTATTGTATTTTGTTGGTGTTAACTCTTATCTCAGCTACAGACAGGAGGTCTGGGGGCTCATAAAATGAAAAACTAATTCAACAGAATTTTTCAGTCCTGGAAACATAGTTTTGGTAATATTTGGTTAAAATTTCTGAAAAAAGGGTTAAGTTAATTGTTTGGGACTTGAAGTGCTAGTTCTAGGTGTATAGATTCATTTTCTTGGCAGCTCCTAAACTAATTTGATTTCTATCCACATCCACTTTTATTCTTCTGCTCCTGGACAGCATATATAAACTGCAGCTCTGCCAATAAGTCAAAGTTCTGCCCTGTGGGTGGTCTTGTGTGCAAGGAGAGATGTCCTCTGAAGCAATGCTATGCTTCCCTCTGAGGCAGGCCATCTTTATTGGCTGGTATGAGGGAGAAGGGTCCTTGACATGGCCATCTCCTCATCACTGTTCAGGATGTGCACTCCTGGGGGTAAGTGCAATTAGAAGAACAAGGATTGCAACTGTGGTTGGGTCCAGGAACCACAAGTGAGTTTGGGCAGGATGGGCTTTCTGAGTCCTCTCAGCTTTATACACCCACATAGGGCCTGGCCACAGTCTGACTCTCAAAATGTACAGTCAAATTGTGGTGTTTGGCATAGCTGCGCCACTACAGTGAGACCTTAGGAAGAATTTGCCTGTTTATTCAGGTACTTCTGTGGTCTCCAGCTCAATAAAATCTAAGCACCTTCCAAGCATTTATGGTTTTTATCCTCCTGTGAGATGTAGGGAAGCAGTATCCATAAAGTATTTATACTGCCATTTGACACACAAATGGATGTAGTGTATTACTATATTGGAAAGACTACAACTGTGGGGAGAACGGAGGGCCAAAGTCTGCTCTTAGTTACACCAGTGCAAATGCAAAATATCTCCACTGGCAAATGAGAGAAAACATATAAAAAATAAATGACTAATATATTTTGATGCAGAATCATAATATTGTATGACATGCTAAATAGCTACAGTAAATTAAAAGTATTGAAGCTGTATTGTACTTTAATTTTGCTATACCAGTTTTGTACTGGTTTCAGAAGTGGATTTACTTCTGATTTTATACCACTGTAAATTAATCATTTTCTATGTGTTTTGTTCTTCAGAGAGGCTTGGGAAAATGGAAAACTAAAGGTTGTCAGGAGAAAACATGAAGGAAACTTTCAGTTGTGATGATCGGGATCATACTAACCCTGTGAAAGTCTGTATGATATTGTCTGGTATATTATGCTGCTCCTGGGATTTGGAAACAATGTATATAACAATGGTTCTGAAGTAACAAATGAAAGTGTTACATACAATCCTACAGAAATAAACTGCAAGCAACTTTTCAGTTCATGATTTTTGCAATGTAATGCATCCTGGGAGAGTTGTTTTAGAAGTGAACACTGAAAGTTTAACACTGAACTCTAGAGTAAGAAACAACAAACATTTCTCATTTCTGATACTGGATTTCAATTGTGTTTTGTGAGATATTAAAAAAATACTTTGTTCCTTTTTATTTAATTGATGTGTAATATTTGGCAATGATATCTAAAATTCAATTTGACAATGCATGTTTCTCTTTCCAAAGAGCAGAATGGTATTAATGGATGGAGATATTAGCATGCTTATCAGCCTCTGATTTCCCAAAGTGGTGCATGAATAACAGTTCCTATGGGGATGAATCCATGAACCAAACTGGTTGATTCTCCATGGAACATTGTGCTGGAAGCAGCAGAAATTTTATGGATTACACTGTAGCCTATTTTTTACTTCATGCAATTCTACAACTACTTGTGGATGTGCCTAAAGCTGTACAGTATTTATTGCCTTATTTCAATTATTTTTATTTTTACTGCAAGATATTTTATATTTTTCCTCCCTGTTTTCAAGATTAATCTGTACCTCTTGAGCACTAGCTTCTGTCTTAACTTGCACAAGTGTACATATTTGGATTAACTCAGTTATGCACTAGTGTAATTCTGAGCAGAATCTGTCCATGGATAAATTGATGGTACTAATCTAATTCCTTTTGCATCTCTCTGATTTGTGACTGCAGTGAAAATAGAGCTGCAAAAAAGAGGGTGCAAGGCTTGTAGGCATTACTGAAATCTGCATCAGACAAGGTGCCCTTCTGATAAGTTACCCCACAGTATAAAGGTATCTTGAATGTATATAACTTTATTATCCATTCTTTCCAATATTTTAGTGGTGGCGTTTTGTTTCATTTTGGAATGCATCTGAAATTAACATGGTTATTTTCTCTTCAATTGCATCTGCGCTAAGTTATCTATGTCTTCACTGTGCAAAGACACCATTATTTATACTGCACTGTAATTGATTCATATCAGCTTTGGGAATAGTGTCTGTTGCTACCTTACAGCTACTCCAATGACATTAGAGGCAGCCCAAAACATTGCGTTTTTACAGGGTCTACAAAAGTTACTCTGATGTTACTGCTCTTTTAACTTATTTATTGGCAGCTGAGGTAGATATAAAGTAAAATATTCATCACTTGGAGAATGTACTCATCACATTACAACAGTTTTAATACAGGTTAAGTTTGTTGTGGTTTTAATCTCCGATGACCATTTAAAATAATAAAATAACTATACTGTATTTGCCACCTTACCCCAAGAACTGAGTACTGGCACTGAAGTCAAGTTCCTTTATTCTTCAATTATCTTTAATCCAACCTTCAATATTACTGCCCTTTTGGATAATGGACTCTGATTCTCCCTTAATTTGAGTATGTTAAAACAACCACTCCTTCACTGCTTGTTCCAAAGCTTTTGTTAGTCCCCATCATTTGCACCTGCCTTCTATTTTGTTTAAAAGGAAGTGCTGCCAAACATCTTGCAGGAAAAAAATACTTTGGTTTCTATTGAAGCTGTGAGTGCTCAGCACTTCTCGAAAGACATTTGGCACTACACAGGATTGGACCCAAAACTGGGAAAACTACATCCACAATAGTAATTGATTGGATGCTTTTTCTACCCAACAAATCTGGCAAACATTACAGCTCAGGTTTTTGTCCTACAGAATTGTGACAGAGTTGTTCAACACAGAAAGTACTAATTCTCAGGGTGTTTATTTGCAAAACGAGTTAAATGAACAATATACATTGTTTGCCTCTAATTTCTAAGAAGGAATGGGAAAGTAAAAGCCAGTTACTGGATGTGTTTTCTAGGGTTTTTCTTCTTTCCTTGTGTCACTTGTTTCTGAATAACAAGGATTTAAGTACACTAATTATTGTAGGCCTGCCTGGGAGAGGCTTTATAGCTGTGAGGATCCATTCTCAGGCAGGTGGAGAGGACTGATTGGCCAGAACATACTAGGTGATTGGCTCAGGAACTATGTAGTCTGCTGTAGCCCTAAGGGATTCAGCCTAATTTGGAATGTTCTTTGATAAATGTCTACTTTAGCTCTAAGGCTCTGACTCAGTTTGGAATGAAATCTTGGCTGAGGCCTGCTCCAGTCCTCAAAGTTTTATTCCAGACTGAGAACTTAATATTGCACAGGAGCGCCTTTCAGCCTGGGAATATTGCATAACTCGGAAGCTCACTTGGGCTTGGAAGACTGATTTACTCAGTTGCTATCTGTAGCTTAAGGAGCTTACTCCAGTCTTGAGATCTATCAGATTCCAGTTAATGGCTGCATTTAGAAGATTTCCTACCCATAATGAGGGAACTTGTTACTGAAATCGATATATTTCAAAATGTAGAAAAACATCCACAAATATTTATAATCAATTTGAAATGGTATGCTATAATTGTTTAACAGTGTGATTAAAACTGTGATTAATCAAGACTTTTTTAATCTCATGATTAATTGCAATTATTTTGTAATTGTTTGACAGCCCTAATTTATATAGCCTCCTAAAGGTACTAGCCACTTTACAAAGCAACATCTGAGAGGACAATTGACAGAATAGGGATCAGGTCTGAAAAAGTAAATGACTGAGCAAATGTTGATAGTCAGTATGTCTTTGTAGTTTTTCATTCTTCCCCTATTTTTACATTCTACTTGATCAGGACATGCAGATGAATAAGGACAGATGAAGTGATGGATATAAGCAGCAGGCCACAATTTTATTAAATCTGTGGAGGGATATTAAGTTTCTTCCCTCTGTCTCCCAACTTGTGTGTACCAAGCATTTAAGTGGATCCAGTGCAGGTGTGCTACAGGGCTCCCACCACAACTTGTAACTCAGGGTAGACTTTCTTAACTCTACCCAGAGGATTCATCTCACTCTAACACATCTTTTCACCCTCCCTCCATAACCACCACTTCTTCCCCGCGCCCCCACTTCTCCACCAAAAAACAAATCTCAGCCTGTGAAGTATTCAAGTTTTCCTTTTTCCCAGAGATACAAAAAGTCCAGGTCTCTCTCAATTCTGGGAGCTGACCCCTTGGCCTTTTTTTCCACAGTGTGCATTAAATGCAAATTCCAATAAACTAACCATTCTTACCAATTACTAACATGATCTTCTAAGTTCTAGTCCTATTTAACCTAACTGTGCCTCCAGTGTGCTGTGAGGAAGGTGAAAAAAATCTAACAGACTTCTGCCACGTTTGGCATTGATGGGAAAAAATATTTCCTGACTTCCAAAACAGATGATGGGTCAGACCTGGAGCATCCCTATGGCAGGGATGGAGGCTGGAGCAACTGAAATGGAGTGAGAAGACCAAAAGACCTGAGCAAAGGTTTACGTTAAAGAGACAGGGAGGGGGAATGAGGGACCAAAATAAAATGATTATTCATACATGATCAATTTTTTCATTTTTGCATATGAATGGTTTATTAAATTGTTGATGAAGTGAAAGGGAAAATATGGCATCCATGTTTCAAAATGGGGCTACAACAGGGAAATCCCCTGAATCACCTTCCAACCATTCTTCTAAATACCTAGTGTGTGGCCCACGTGGCTCAGGAAGGGGAACGTTGGGCAACCCAACAGCCTCCCCCTAGACATCTGTTATGGTATAATTCCCCACTCTGAACCTTAGTGTCAAAAAGATGGGGTACCAGCATGAATTCCTCTAAGCTTAATTACCAGCTTAGAACCTGTAGCGCTGCCACCAACCAGGAATTCCAGTGCCTTGTACCACTCTGGTCCCCCAAAACCTGCCGCGGGAACCCCAAGACCCAGACCCTCTGGATCTTAACACAAGAAAGTAAACCCCTTTCCCCACCGTTGCCTTCTCCCAGGCTTCCCCTCCCCTGGGTTACCCTGGAAGATCACTGTGATTCAAACTCCTTGAATCTTTAAACAGAGAGGAAAATGCACCTTCCCCCTCCTTTCTCTCTCCCCCTCCCAGACTCTCCCTGAGAGAGACAGTAATCCTAACACAGAGAGAAATTAGACCTTTCTCTCCCCTTCCTCCTTTCTCCCCACCAATTCCCTGGTTTGAATCCAGACCCCGTCCCCTGGGGTCTCACACCAGAATAAAAAAACAATCAGGTTCTTAAACAAGAAACTTTTAATTAAAGAGAGGAAAACAGTAAAAATTATCTTTGTAAATTTAAAATGGAATAGGTACAGGGTCTTTTAGCTTATAGACACTGGGAATACCTCCCCAGCCTAAGTATTCAAGTACAAAAATTAAAATCCTTTCAGCAAAATTACAAATTGAACTCCTTCAGCCAAATGCACAATTAAACTCCTTCCAGCCAAATGCACATTTTGCAAATAAAGAAAACAAACATAAGCCTAACTCGGCCGCCTTTATCTACCTAGTACTTCTTACTATTTTAAACTTATAAGAGCCTGTATCGGAGAGATTGGAGAGAAACCTGGTTGCACGTCTGGTCACTCTCAGAACCCAGAGAGAACAACACCAAAAACTAACAGCACACACAGAAAACTTCCCTCCCTCAAGATTTGAAAGTAATCCTGTCCCCTGATTGGTCCCTCTGGTCAGGTGACAGCCAGGCTCACTGAACTTGTTAAACCTGTACAGTTAAAACAGATATAAAGTACTTTTATTCTATTAACTCCTACTATCTGTTTATGACAACATCTCAGGTAAAATTGGGAGAGATTTCCTGAAAGGCATGGGGTGTCTGTGTTAGGTGAGGGGGTGGGATGCTAAGATATTTGGATGCTGCACAGCCCAGTTCTCCCAGTTAATCTGTTTCAATTCCTTAAGTGCCTGTTGATAGACCTTCCAGGACAGTTGTGTCACTTGCACAATCTGAATTGTACAGGACTCATTCATGTCTAGTTAATAACCCTACTCTTATGAAAAATACCTCGGAACTTTACTCTCCAGCCTAGAGGTAAGATACCCTATTATATTACACACATACCCCTTAGAACCTTGCACACCTCAGTGCAAGTTCTAACAGAAAAATGTATTTTCTCCATCTCACCTGCCTTCCTCACCCCTTTTACTTATGTCACCAGCCCCATGAAGACACAGTCTGGGTCTATAGGGTTTTCAGCTCCCCTCAAGTTCACTTACCAATCACATGCAAGCAATCTTGCTCTTCAAGAGTTGCCTGACATTAATCCATTAGCTGCTCCCATGTACCCTGAGGAGAAGCTTGGGCTACCCATGTTTCCCTTATCATTGCAGGGGTCATCATTTGGATGCCCACTATCACCCCACTGGACACTGTCTGAGATCCAAACAGCTGGGTTCCTACTTCCTCCCTTTTGGGCCCTGATTACATTTCCCCTATCTCCCAAATGAGCACCCGCACCCCAAGAGTCCCTTCCAGGTAGCATAAATCCAGCTCTGAGGTTCACTCATTTAGGGTGCGAGGCCCAAAGTTTCTCCTTCCTCTGTGGAGTAGGTCAGAACTTCTTCCTCTACCAGTCCCTCTCCTGATATGTAGGAATTCACCAATACTTGCTAGCAAATTGAGTACTATGCCAGCATTCTCTGGACTGCTCTGTGGATTACATCCCACTCTTGATGCAACCCTTTCTTCTGTCCTCAGCTCATGGTTTCTACCCCTCACAATACAAGCATTCTTTTTAGTGCTCTTCTCCCACAATAA
The DNA here is from genome assembly GCF_003597395.2 of Chelonoidis abingdonii. Classification (NCBI taxonomy): domain Eukaryota; kingdom Metazoa; phylum Chordata; order Testudines; family Testudinidae; genus Chelonoidis; species Chelonoidis abingdonii. The sequence goes on from NC_133773.1 coordinate 106,345,792, forward strand.
AAACAGAGCTCTGGGAACATGTCCACTCCCAATGTAGAAAGCCTTTCTGGATGGGACCCCAGCCACCCCTTCTGGCTAAAATAGCAACCCACAAAGTCATGCTCCATGAAGGGACATTTTCTTTGGGTGTTCCCTGCTTTTCTACAGCAAAAGCTCACTAGTATGGCCTTTCTACCACTCCCTGTGCACCAGGAAACTTTGCCCCTTGGTGACAATAAGAATTTTAGTGGTCATTTATCCAAGGCATGATCATTCAAGTTAACTTCTACTTTTTTTCCTCTGTTGACTTCCCTGTCCTCAGGGTATCTTAGGTACTGGCTTCCTTTTAATATCAGGTACACTAGATCTGGCCCATTGTTCCAGACCTCTGCCTCAAAATTGGCCTCTGCCACCCTTGAGTGTCAAAACCATTTTACTCAGGATTATGTCTCCCCAGATAGACTGTGCAGGAGCTGCTCTAACACAAGTAAGTCAATTACTGTGTTAAAGAATCCATGTCCAGGCTCAGCCACCAGTCCCACAGTTACCAACTACTACACAGGGCTATGCTCCTTGCAGAAACAGCTCTGTCCAAAATATCTGTTGGTACCCTCCACTGTAAACCCCAGCAAACCTAAGATAGCCACTTTCAGATCAGGATATGAGCTTGACTGGGTAGCACTCAGGGCTGTGTGTGCATCTTGGGCCTCTCCAGTCTGGTGGCCTAGGTGGATTCTTCCCAACCAGTAACCTGAGCAAGTCACTCAGAATTACAGAGAAACACTTCTATGTTGTGCCCCAGGCCCATGAGAAGGTGGAGTACGTGCAGCGTTGGGAGAGCTCTCTCCCAGCGCTGGCGCCGCAACCACACTTGCACTTCAAAGCGCTTCCACGGCAGCACTCCCGCTGCAGCGCTTTGAAGTTTCGAGTGTAGCCAAGCCCAGAGTTTGCTGAAATGTTAAACTTGTGGATTTCTGAGCAAGGAAGCTGTTTATTTCTACTGTGTCTAGGGAAACTGGACTTTGTAAATTTTTAGTAAACAAACAAGATTACACCAAGAATATCCATGACAAATATCCCCAATTCCTTATCCTAACAGAAACAAACCTGCAAGGCCTCAAATATTGACAAACTGCTTGGACCAAGGGACAGCAATAGGTCCTGCTTTGTTAAAAGAGATGATGCAGGTTTGTTAAAGTTGCATAAATGCCAGTGGAGTGACAGATCTGTCAACTGAAATGTGTTTTCAGTGGAATTATGTATTTCCAAGGTTGTGCCATCACATACACAAATATCTAAATTTCTTATATTGTAGCGGGAGGGGCTAGAGCACAGGTGAGTTAAACATAGAATTGTGAAAAATTGCAAACACCTGCCTGGTAAGCAAACTATTTTTAACATGTGGTTAGTTCACAAACCTCAAGAGAGCTTCATTAAGGATAATGGAGAACTGAAAAGTGGAGAACATATGAGGCCAGGAATAAATAATAAAAAAATCTACCACATGAAAACAGTAGATGGGAAATCTCTAAGAATGCAAATGTAAATCACTTATGCATTTTACTTTGCTTTTCTCCATTGCAGCTTCATAAAGGCTTTTGCTGCCTAAGACTGTTGTACAGTGAAATGAAACCAATTGAATATCTAGCGTTATTCAGGTATTTATAAGGTTTTCCTCATGATGGTCTCCAGGCACAGCTACATTTCTATGATTCAATGAAAACAATAACCTTCTCAAAATAAGGAGCATGTATTGTGTGACCCTAAGCAGCAATCAACCAAATCAGTTTCCCTGAGAGGAATGGAATGGGTGCACAGCAGTCAGTAGGCTAATTGTCAGGGGATTCAAATGCCTGTAGTTAGCAAAAAAGACTGAACAAATAGATGTCTTGCTTCTCAGTCTAAAGGTAACAAGGCAAACTGACAAACAAGAGGACACATCTTAAAAAAAAACTAAAAAAAAAACTTGTAAGGATATTTTCTGCTTTTCAGCCAGGTCTAGTGAAAACATTTGAGCCTAGATGTATATCAGGCAGAATAGAGTTCTAATGGCCAACTACTGAGAAATTCTATATCCCAGGAGGCAGATAGCTGAAGCATTCATTCTAAGTTTAGGTGTCATAAAGCAGCATAGGCAGATTCTGAGATAACTTGTCACTTAGGATTTTACAGATAGTAACCAGTCACCCAGAAGTGAATGGGTAGCCAGTGTAAAGTACAGCACACAGCAGGTATTATTTGCTGCCATCTGTCTTCCTATCTAAAAAGCAGAATGAAGGCTGTTTTCTGTGGTACAGCTTATCTTGGATTGCAACCTTGTATTTAGCAACCTTAAATTATAACTTAATCAAAATGTTTGCTTTAGACAGCACAAGATCCAGCTCATTAAAATCACAGAACACTAATTTATTGAGAGCAAAAATGAATGCTGAACTGCTTGTGAAATGCTTAAAAAATTCAATCATTTCAAAATGTATTTCAGTTATATCAGTTGTGAGCTGCATTTTTGGGAGCATAATTTTTGCACTGAATATGGCTTTATACAATTACACGCTACTTTTTCCCTCTCTCTGATTTACAGTTGTAGCCTCCACTGTTACTTCCAAGCATATTTAATATCGAGCTCTAACACAACTAAAAATCATTTATAGAAACTGTGCCATAGGCAGTCGTGGTGGTTAGGTACATTTTAGGGCAGTAGACTATGGCCTAGTATGAGCTGACTTAGTTCTTGCAAAAGCAAAAATTACTCTAGTGCACAGCAGTTACAGAACCAGGATTGAAAATCATTTTCCATCATGGCTGCACAATTGCTATAGTATACAAAGGTATAGTATAGGCAGAGTAACTCTGTTAGTACCATTCCAAATAATGCAGTTGTAGCAGTGATTCCCAGCAGTCAAAGTCATTTGAATGTTATGGCCTCATAGAGGAAAGTTTTTGTTTTTTTTAATATGCTTTTGTAAATTTTTGAACGTTTGCAAGTGATCTCACATAAGATTATTCTAATCTCTGGTTGTCAGTTCACTCAGACCTAGCCTTAAGCATAAGTGATGCAAAACATTCCTGTGTTCTCCTAATTAGATCTCCCAGCAGCGGAGCCAAGTGGCCGGCAACTGTCTGGTCAACTCCTTTTGTCCCACAATTTACAGCAGTTTAGGCCCTGGCTTATTTCAGCTTTTTTTATTCTGAGCTCATACTGATCTGGTCAATATTATCTATAGGTTTTGAAGGTTTCTAATCAAACAGCATCAGGTGTAGGTAAAACCTACAGGAAAATCAGTAATTAGCAATAGTAGGCTTTATTTCCTGCGGTACCCACTCCCCAATTACCATTTGTTTCTGCACAAATGAATAGCTTGTACAAATACAGACAGACATCATCTTCCTTTCTTAGTTTATGCTGTATGGGAACTATGAAAAGAGGGTATTAACATGGTTCCAATGTTTAAAAAGTATTAGCATAATGCCTGGCTATTACATCCTATTAATAGTAGCTACTGAGCAATACATTTTGTACCCTTGTTCTGTGTAAATATATGACAGTTGTAAACACTTAGCTTATTATGATATTGACTTCATTGTGATAAATAAAGATATTTTCCTATACCTGCAGTGAAACAACAGAGTGATATAATCTATACCAACAGATTTAGAGACAGATGCTGCTTTGATTTGTACCGGCACAACACTATTGTTTGAGAAGGGTTTAGTGTCAATCACTCTCTATTCAGACTGCACAACACAATCAACAGGTGACTGAACTTGTGAGAGGAGGGTTTCTCATTGGGCCAAATTCTGAGCAATATCATTGAAGTAATGGAAGAACTGACTCCATTTTGAAGATATAATTTGATTTATGTTTAATTTTGAGAATGTTCTATGGCAAGCAGAAAATTATTAATGTGTTACAACTACTACATAGTATAACAGAACAGAATGTATGAGCACTGGCTCTAATCAACAAGCCATGTATTTCTAAATACCAACAGAAAGCTATTTTGTCCTGAATATTCATGAGTGCTTGCACCAACAGTGCGCTAGTAGTTAGAGGGAACTTCCTCTGACTGATGAAATTATTCAGTGGCTGGATTTTGTCTCTGCCATATGACATGCAGCCATGGCATTTATTATTCAGTTTTTTCAGTTGCAGGCTTGAAACACTTTGCTGCTCTCCTGTCAATGCTTCCTGCAGAAGACTAGGTAATTTTTAAAAAGTGGGGACTTCTGCTCCCAAGTCATAGGCACTTCTGATAATTTTACTCTGACTCTTACAATTCCAGTTCCTAGCACAAGCAACACACACGAGAGAATCCACTTGAACAATGTTATGCATCTCTGAGGCTTGATGCTGAGACAGTGCAGCAGAACAGGATATGCTCTCTTGCACCTCATAAGGTCTAATGAGGTAATTATGGAACTGTAAACACACAAGATTTTCTAAAATTCTGTTGCTTAGAATTCTGGGGCTACATGGGCACCACGCTAGGCTTTATGGAGCTTATGCATTCAGCATATGCTTATGAAGCTCATTGTAGCTGTAGAAGGAGATCTTTTCTCACGCTCTGTCCTGTGAAGTGGCCAATAAAAATGAGTCAAAAATGGCACTGCCTGGTGACACATCAAAGATGGTTCATGAAAAATGTGTCTAGCAGACACCCACCCCTCAAAAAAAAAAATCAGGAAAGGATTAATGAATCTAGGAGGGATAGGGCCTAGTGGCTAGATCCTCATTTCCTACCTTAGGGTTTTCTACAGGGCCCAACACTATAATATTTAACTCCTTCCCACATAAATTAGATCAGCATATCTAGAGCCACAGGGGACTTCATACAGTATTCTGCTCTTCTTTCTTCCAGTTGCTAGGACACTCAGCCTGGAGTATATATTCTTTATTTAGATAAGATGGTGATCAGACCAGAAAGGCAAAATGTTTTATCTCCCTAGTGTTGCCCTGAACATGCAGGGATGAGTGGGGTCCATAGAGCTTCTTGGGCAAATGGGGTGATTGTTTGCGGGAGGCCACAGATGAAGGCTGACCAGCTAACTTTTGGAAGGGAGTTCTACTGGCATAACTTAATTTATCCAGTGAGCAAAGTTACTCACCTCAGGATCACAAAACATACTGAACCTCAGCTGAAATGGGTTCATGGGTCTGTAAAAAATGTTTCGAATTGCTCTAGCACTCAGCTCCCTTCTCCTACTCAGATAGCTAGAACATTGCCACCCACCCTCTACTTTTTCCCATTTACTGTTGCTGTGCTTTGCCTTCCCCGTGTCTCTGCCATTCCTGATACAGCTGTCTCATGAAAAACACACATTTTAAAAAAGGAGGGAAAAGAAACAAATCTTAGTTCTCCCGTCTTCCTACTCCCTTACCCATCATGACTTATATTTTATCTCTGTTATAAGGTTGTTGGACTTTTAATTCAAAAATTCCAGATAATTCATGAATACTAGGATAGCCTAATATGAATCGCATACAAATGTTAAATAGCAATCTATGTCACCATCCCTGGACAAGTACTTATATACTTGATAGCAAGAATATTTTACATGCCAAATTTAGCCCTCATGAAACTCCATTCAATTCTGTGGAGTTACCCTAGAGTTGAAATTAAACATGCTGAAGGTAAGATCTGTTGTATGCTATGTTTTCACTTAAGAGTTAACTAAGGTGATCAGCATGCAGGTTAGCCTAGCCAGGTGTGAGCAGCCTCACTGCAAAGCCATACTGGAGGTACTGCATGCTCACTGGTGATGCACTGGTCTATGTGAGTTGCTAGAACTTCTGGAGGGTCTATCCCATTGTTCTTTATGCTTCAGTAGGCTGAGTTGCTCTACTATTCTCACCCAGTGAAGTGTGGGACAATGTGTCTGTCCTTCTGGGCAGCTGCGGGGAATTGTGGGAAGGCACTGGAGGACTATTGGCACTCTAGTGATTTAGCCTGAATTCTCACTGCAAAGTGGACAGGTTACCAGCTTCAGTGAAAGTAGCACTGAGGCTTTAACCTACAGTCCTATATAAGCCAGCTAGCCCAGATGACAAGCTCCACTAAACTAGGGTGAGTGGATTTTGTGTGAGGAATGATGGGGTTAGGAGCAACACTTGAATAAGAGTCCAGGTTAACTCTGTAGTGAAGCTATACCACAGAAAAATGAGTACTCTCAGGCAAATGCAGGGGAGAATAAAGCTTCCTTTTTTCAGTAGCTGTTAGGGTTGCCATATGTCCAGTTTTCAACCAGAACGCCCAATCGAAAAGGGACCCTGGCAGCTCCAGTCAGCACCGCTGACCAGGCTGCTAAAAGTCTGGTCAGCAGCGCAGCAAGACAAGACAGGCTCCCTGTCTGGTGTGGCTCTGTGCAGCTCCCAGAAGCAGGGGCATGTCCCTTCTCTGGCTCCTATATGTAGGGGCAGCCCAGGGAGCTCTGTACTTTTCCCCCACTCCAAGCACTGGCTTTGCAGCTCCCATTGGCGAGGAACCACAGCTAATGAGAGTGTGGGGGCAGCGCCTGCAGATGAGGCAGTGCACAAAGCCACCTAACTGGGCCTCCACGTAGGAGCCAGAGGAGAGAGATGCCGCTACTTCCAAGAGCTGCCTGAGGTAAGCACCACCCGGAGCCTGCCCCCCTGACCCCCTCCTGTGCCCTACCCCCCTGCCCCAACTCTGATCTCTCTCCCGCCCTCTGAACCCCTTGATTCCAGCTCAGAGCATCCTCCTGCACCCCAAGCCCCTCATCCCCAGCCCCACCCCAGAGCCCACATCCCCAGCCGGAGCCCTCACATCCCTCTGCACCCCAACCCCATGCCCCAACCCTGATTCCCCTCCCACCTTCTAAACCTCTCAATTCCAGCCCAGGGTACCCTTATGCACCTCAAACCCCTCATCTCCAGCCCCACTCCAGAGTCTGCATCCCTGGCCAGAGCCCTGACCCACCCTGCATCCCAACCTCCTTCCTTCACCCCAAATCACTCATCCCCAGCCCCATACCAGAGCCTGCACCTTCAGTTGGAGCTCCCGCCCCCGCACGCCAACCCTCTGCCCCATCCCGCTGAAAATAAGCAAGTGAATAAGGATGGGGAAAGTGAGTGACAGAGGGAGGAGGGATGGAGTAAGTGGGGGGTGGGAGCTCAGAAAAGGAAGCGGGACCTCAAAGGAGGGGCGGGATAAGTGTGTTCGGTTTTGTGCAAATAGAAAGTTGGCAACCCTAGTAGGTATCAATGCAAAGAAAAGAGATGGACATTTTTTTCCAGGGTCACGATAGAACCCTTTAACAATGGCTAGTGATATAAATAAACTGAATTCTACCCATTAACTTACAAAGGCAAGATGATTGAGCTAGAAGTGACTCACCTAACTTACAAACATTTGCAATAATTTGAAAAGGGATGTGGTTCTTTTGTTGCTGTTGTTTCCTGTTTTATTTATTTGAAAGATTAGATTCTGTTTCAAGTAAAACCCAGTAAATGGCAGAGTTATTGATAGCAGCAAGAAACATGCTGCATTATAGGCAAACCTCTCTGGTAACACCATACATTTGCAAATTGTGTCTTCATTTTGTTGTAAGATAGATGCTGCTACCTGCTGAACAGAAAAAGCCCTTTCTGCTTCATCTCTAGACTTGGTGCTGCAACTTTCATAGAAACATGATGGTTTTAATCACTGTCTACTCTCTGATTCCTACCTCTAGCTGGACATAAATGTACCTTTCTAGTCTGAACAATAATAACTTCAGCAGGGGTTCATTGCTTCTTTATAGCTCTTGATCTCTCCCCAGGGACTGTGGCCACCAATGCTTACTGCTCCACAGGGTGTGTCACAAATAAAAGCTATCCCTGGTGACTATGAAATTATTCAAATGAGATCTTTCTAAGGGAAGTGTTGCAAGTAAGGATTACAGCTTGCTTCATATATTATATAATGTATTACTCTGAGACTCTTGTGTGTATGTGGAGGAGAATAGGGGGACCTGAAGGTGAGTGTTTGGACTTGGAGCATGTATGTGGGTCAAGGGTGTGAGGTTATATGAGGAAAGTGGCATGCAAATGGGTCTATGTATGCAGTGTGGATTCAGGTCTATGGAGCATGGGAAATTACAGGGTCTCTGAGCATGGGGTCTGGACTGAATATTTATTATGGAAACATTATTTTCTCTATTTAACTACCAGAGAGGAAAAAACATTAACTCTACCTATGACTCTTCATGTATACTATCTCCCAGCAAAAGCCTTCTTTGTAGCACTGTGTTTGTTCAAGATTTACATGATCTAGCTCCCTTTCTGGCAGAAACAACATGTAAAAACTCAGCAGGCATCTTGCTTCTGTTCAATTAATAGGCAATTGAGAAAGGCGAACTGGCCTTGGTAACTCTATAAACCGTAAAAAGATTGAACACAGCTGCTACTCTGAAATCTATAAACCATGTTAGCTGATTTGTAAGTCCCTCTAAGACACAGGATATACAGGCTCTTATTACTACTGCCAATATCTGGAATTACAGGTTTTGTTCTGCTCTTCTATACTTTGCTCTGCATAATTAGTTTTATACATTCTTCACTTTTAAGGTTCTTCTGAAGAGGTGTCTCTCATTGGCCCAGAGCAGTGATCCGCGGCCAGTGGGACCCGCAATCGGCCGGACCTGTGGACGGGACAGGTAAACACACCGGCCCGGCCTGCCAGGGGCTTTTCTTACATGAGTGGCAACCCTTGTTTGAGAAACCCTGTTCTAGGTGCTCACTCCAGCGCTTACTTTTCCCAGTTGACCTAATGAGACTGTACCGGGTTTAGCATCAGTAGTGATGATAGTGCAATGCATTAATTTAAAAAGACAGGTAATGCACACAAAATACTAGTTAAAACACCTTGTAGAATTATTTGATTATTATAATAAATTATTTATTATTATGGTAGTGCCCAAAAGTTCAAATCAGGATCGAGCCATTACTGTGCTGGCTGCTGTACAACCACAGAGAAAAGTGCCTGCCCTGGACAGCTTAAAATCTAAAGACACAAGGAAAAGGACAGCGTTATAAAAATAGGGCTGTCAAGCAATTAAAAAAAGTAATCACGATTAATCACACTGTTAAACAATAATAGAATACCATTTATTTAAATATTTTGGATTTTTTTTACACTTTCAAATACATTGATTTCAATTACAATACAGAATACAAAGTGTACAGTGTTCACTTTATATTTATTTTTATTACAAATATTTGCACTGTAAAAACAAAATAAATAGTATTTTTCAATTCCTCTAATACAAGTACTGTAGTGCAATCTCTTTATCGTGAAAATGCAACTTACAGATGTAGAATTATGTACCAAAAAAAACAAAAAAAAAAACAAAAAAAACCCTGCATTCCAAAATAAAACAATGTAAAACTTTAGAGCCTACAAGTTCACTCAATCCTACTTCCTGTTCAGTGAATTGCTCAGACAAACAAGTTTGTTTAGATTTGCAGGAGATAATGCTGCCTGCTTCTTGTTTACAGTGTCACTGTTGTAGCTGGCATCACAAGATATTTATGTGCCAGATGCAGTAAAGATTCATATGTCCCTTCAAGCTTCAACCGCCATTACAGAGTACATGCGTCCATGGTGATGATGAGTTCTGCTTGATAACAATCCAAAGCAGTGCAGACTGGCACGTGTTCATTTTCATCATCTGAGTCAGATGCCACCAGCAGAAGGTTGATTTTCATTTTTGGTGGTTCAGGTTATGTAGTGTCCACATTGGAGTGTTGATCTTTTAAGGCTTGTGAAAGCATGCTCCACACCTCATCCCTCTCAGATTTCTGGAAGGTACTTCAGATTCTTAAACCTTTGGTCAAGAGCTGTAGCTATCTTTAAAAAAGCTCATATTGGTATCTTCTTTGTGTTTTGTCAAATCCACAATAAAAACATTCTTAAAACCAAGATGTTCTGGGTCATCGTCTGAGACTGCTATAACATGAAATATATAGCAGAATGCTGATAAAACAGACATACAATTCTCCGTCAATGAATTTAGTCATAAATTTAATTAACACATTATTTTTTTAACAAGTGTCACCAGCATGGAAGCATGTCCTCTGGAATGGTGGCCAAAGCATGAAGGGTTTAATGTATCTAACATGCAAATACCATGCATGCTGCTACAAAAGTGCCATGCAAATGCCTGTTCTCATTTTCAGGTGACACTGTAATAAAAGCAGCAGCATTACCTCCCATAATGTAAATAAACTTGTTTGTCTTAGTGATTGTGCTGAACAAGAAGTAGAAGTGAGAGACTTGTAGGCTCCAAGTTTTACATTGTTTTGTTTTTGAGTGCAGTTAATGTAACAAAAAAATCTACATTGTAAGTTGCACTTTCAACAATAAAGAGAATGCACTATGGTACTTGTCTGAGGTGAATCGGAAAATACTATTTTTGTTTATCAATTTACAGTGCAATATTTGTAATAAAATAATATAAAGTGAGCACTATACACATTGTAGTCTGTGTTGTAATTGAATCAATATATTTGAAAATGTTGAAAAATATCCAAAACATTTAATAAATTCAATTGGTATGTCATAAACAGATAGCTAAGGGTTAATGTTTCTTTTACCTGTAAAGGGTTAACAAAGGGAACCAAACACCTGACCAGAGACCAACAGAAACAAGATTTTTCAAATCTCAAGGGGGGAAGTTTTGGGTGTGTGTTCTTTGTCTCGTTCTGTTGCTCTCTAGTCTCTGAGGGGATCACTCTGTCTCCAGGCTTCTAACTTCTATTCCAAGTTGTGAGTACAAAGGTAGAAAGACATAGGCTTATATTGGTTTTTTTTGTATTTCATGTGTGTAGTTTGCTGGACTGTTTTAAATTGTATTTCTCTTTGGATAAGGCTGTTTATTCATTTTTTTCTTTTAAGCCAATAACCTTGTATATTGTCACCTTGATACAGAGACCATTTTTATGTCTTTTTCTTTTTTTTCCCTCTCTTCACTTTCTTGTTGGTGTTTCTCCCTCTCTCGTTGGTGGGCTGCATCTTTGGCTTCTTTTCTCTTTTATGGGCTGATCTTTGGCTGCCTGTTCTCTTTTGTAGGCTGATTTGTTCTTCTTTTTCTTTCAGCTCCATCTCTTTGTTTTTATTTCTAGGTCTTGTAGTTCCTTTTCCATGTTTCACTTGTGGTCTGCATTTTTGAGTTGTTCCTCTGAATCCAGTTTTGCCTGGAAGTCATGATTCCTGTTTTTCTGTTGGTGTGCCCTCTGGTGTTTATTGTCTAAACTGCTGGCTCTCTGTTGTCTCCTGGGGCTTGCCTAGCAACAGTGCCTTTTTTTTTTTCTCGTCTAGCTATCTTTCAAATGTAAATTAAACCAAAGAAACCACTTTATTTGCATGTGTTTCTGCTGGTACTGACTCACAGTCGTAGTTCTATTGTTTAACAAAAGAATCCCCTTGCGAATTTGGAAAATCTTGTTTCCTGATTGGTCCTCTGGTCAGGTGTTTGGTTCCCTTTGTTAACCCTTTACAGGTAAAAGAAACATTAACCCTTAGCTATCTGTTTATGACAGGTATTCTTTTGTTTAACAGTGAAATTAAAACTGTGATTAATCATGATTCATTTTTATTGTGATTGTTTGACTTAGTTGCATGAGCTAACTGTGATTAATTGACAGTCTTAGATAAAAAATACATGTAAATGAGTACAGTAAAGAATTGTCACATGAGAGGAAGAATGGTCTAAGGTTAGAGCATTAACTTTGGACTTGAGAGACGTGGATTCAGTTCTCTGTTCTGCCACAGGATTTCTTTGTGACCTTGAGAAAATCACTAGTTCTCTCTGTGCCTCAGTGTCCCATCTGTAAAATGGGGATAATAATAATCCTCCATAGTGATGTTGTGACAGTCAATATGTCAGATTGTGATGTGTTCAGTTACTATGGTGTCAGGAGCTGTATATGTACCTAAATAGGTAGACTTGTTTTGGTTTTGTGCTTTTTTGTAATTGGAGGTGGACATCGGTAATAGGAAAAGGAAAGAAAGTTTTGGTTTGGTGTCATACTGTGGACTAATTTCTGGCTTCATGAATATAAGTAACAGTGTCGGGGCACATAGCAATTGGAGTCAATGAAAGATAGCTTAGGGTAGTGGTTTTCAAATTTTTATTCTGGTGACCCAGTTGAAGAAAAACGGCTAATGGGAATGTGGAGGCAGCACTCAGGGTGGGAGACAGTGCATGGAGCCCCATGCCCCCCCACCTCCCGTGCCTAGGAGCCAGACCTGCTGCTGGACAGTTCCAGGGCGCAGTGCGGTGTCAGAACAGGTAGGGACTAGCCTGCCTTAGCCGGACAGCACCACTGATGGGACTTTTAACAGCCTCATCAGCAGTGCTTACCTAAGCCACTGCAACTCAGGCCCTTCCATTCCATGACCCAGTTCTGGGTCACGACCCACTGTTTGAAAAACACTGGCTTAGGGGCCCAAGAGGTGGAGTGGAACTGGAAAAGTACTCTTTACTGCCACTCTACAAGGCAATAAATATATGTGTTCTCTCTGTGCATGCTGCTAACAGAGGAGCTAGGGACTTGGCCACTCCCTAAGCAGGATGATCAACGGTAGGCTTTGAGCCTCAGTTCATTAACTGGACTCTGTTATAGCATTAAAAGCAGCACGATGTTCCCCATGTCGCTTTGTGCCTCTGCGAGTATTGTGTATGAAGAAAAGGGGCTCCTTGTCCCCTCCCTGCACCTCCACTCAAGATATGCTAAAATTCTGTACTTTATGGGCAGGTAATTAGTAATTAAATTCACCAGGCAAAGGTACCCCCTTTACTTCCACTGGTTTCTTTAAACCATGGAAATCTACCCTATAGCTGTCGCCCATCTTGGCCTTTAAAACCACATATCCATAGTCTCCCCTTAATTAGTTAGCAGGCCTTTTATATTTTGTGGGAGAAATGAGTAATTTTAGAAATAACATCAAGTCGTTTCCTTGTAGGAAATTTGTGTTCCTCTCTGTTGTGCTTTTTCCTTTCCCTTTCTTACAATAATGATGAAAATTTATTTTTCATTCCCTTGCAACATGTATAACACGAATGGATTAGACTGATTTCTTTCCACGTTAAGCCTAACTCTATGTAAGTGTCTTGCCTTAAAAATAGAGTTGGGGGGGTGGGGGAGGAAGAGCAAAAGACCAACTCTATTATCTGCATCACTAATAGGTAAATTTATTGGCACAGAAGGCAGGATATTGCTGACAACAACTTTGGTGAAGCCGGATCTGTTTAGTCTAGTGATTGAGGAGCTGGCTATATATGTGACAGGGAATGAGAAGATGCTATTTGATTTGCAGCTATTGCTTGACTTAAAAGACAATAGGTAGGCACATAAATAAAGACAAAGTATTATTGCAGAAGAGTAACTGGACAGAATGGAAAAGACACTAGCAAAGAATTAAGCATTCTCAAGGATTAAAGCATGTGTTCCAAATGTTTTAATAAATTCTTTTTAGAGCTAGGCTTTCCTTTTCCCAAACATAATTTCTTTAAATTAGTTATAGGGCCACTTTCCTTGACAATGTTACTCTAAGCACAAGTTTTTTATGTTTCTCTCCCTCTCATTTTTCATGATACAGTCAGGCCAAATAAATGTCTGCTTCCTGAAGCAAAAAACAGGGAATGGAATTACAGAATTTACTCCTCTTTCTAGGTTAATCATTGGTACAAGCTATGACACTACATCTTGAAACACATGCAGTTAGAGAATGCCTGTCTAATATTTCTAAGGGGATAAAGAATGTTACTGTTTAAAAATGCCTTTTTTCTCCATGGGTTCAGGATACTACAACAAACAGACTCCTTGAGCCCCAAGCCAGAGATTAACTCAAGATTTGATGATTCATCTAAAAATGTAACTCAACAACAATTGCATCACTGGCTTTATTCCAACAATTCAATATCTTAAATAGCATTTATTCCCTTTCTCCAGGGATATTTTATATATTACATCCATTCCTTTGAGAATTCACTGAGTAGTTTTGCTCAATCTAGTTGAAAGAATGAAGCGATATCTATATTAGCATGCACAGATTCTGTCGCCTTCGGTAAATTTATATTTGGCAAAGTAAAAATAAAAAGCATATAAGCCTATCTACTTGTGGAAACAGTGTCAATATAACATATATACCAAGTTTTGCTCATGCTTACACATATGCAACCCTCACTGTAGTCATCGGGACTGCACTGGAAGAACTGAGAACCGAATTTACCTCATCAACAACAGGGGCTAGAGAAAAAGAAACTAGGTGTGGTTTCAGGATTTGTGACAGTCATTCCCTCCATGCCACAGCAAAGTGGCACACCTTATCTTTTTCCAACTAACAGGGCTATACCAAAACAGGAATTCTTCTGATAAGAAAATTGAGGCAGTTTTCCCCACTGCTGCTACTTAAGAAGAGTGTCTTCATTTTGCTAATTTCATGAATGTACAGTAAAATAAATCAAGTATGAAAGCAGGAAGCAGTAATATCATTTTAGCTCATTACATTTACAACAGGATTAATCAGCGCCACATTCTGGTTGGAGAGTTTACAGTGTCTTTAATTCCATCATTCTTCCCACACAGTCATAAGAAATTGAACACACAATGCGGAACCAGTGAGGTTTATGTTGTCTCTTGTGTTGCTGTGGTAAACTTTTTCCCAAATCTGGACTTTAGCGTACAAAATCTGGGTGCTTACTGTGAACCTTCCCAAGCTTATACCCAGCTTGGATCTTATTTCGCTGCCACCAGCCGAAGTTTTCCAGGGTTTCGGCCCCCTCGGGTTCCCCAAACCTTTCCTTGGGGGACCCCTCCAAGACCCAGAGCCCCTGGGTCTCCTCTATCTCATCCCCCAGCTTCCCCCCCTTTCCTGGGTTAGCCGGTGCGATGCTGTCCTATTCCCTTTGAATACAACCAGAGAGGCAATCTAGCTTCCCCGAGGCTATGCATTCAAACCTAGTCAGCTCACACAAGAGATTCACCCCTCCCTTTGTCCCGTAGCCTTTTCCCGCCCTGGGACAATAGGAAAGTAAGACACAGAGCTTGGGCTTTTCCCTCCCGCACTAGCCTGTCACAGATGTAACAGAGCTCCGGGCACAGAAATTCCTCTCCCCTCTGCCTCACTAGGAAAAGAAACTCCCACAAGTTTTAAAAAGAAACTTTATATAAAAAGAAAGAAAATACAGAACAATAATACTGCATTAAGAAACTCAATACAGGAATATGGCTTATAAGAAAATAGGAATAAACAGTCTGATTTAAAAGATAGCCCAATTAAACCAGTCCAGCAAATCAACACTCATGTAAATACAAATCAAAGCACATCACAGCCGATTACTTTGGTTCCTTTGTACTCACACTTGATAGTGGCTATTTGAAAAAAGATGGAGTTAGAAGAAAAGCTTGTTTACTCACAGCCGAGGAAAACAAAAAGACCCCGAGTTTCCAGTTCCCTCCCAGACTTTAAAAAAAAATCCAGGTCTCTGATTGGTCCTCTGGTCAGGTGTTTGGTTCCCCCTTTGTTCACCCTTTACAGGTAAAAGAAAATTAACCCTTACCTATCTACTTATGACAGTTGCAACTGCATTTAAAAAAGAATACAAACTAGATTAAAAATATATATATGTTCTGTGCAGTGTTACAAGTATTGCTGCAAGGAAAAGCAATTTCCTCCAGTAAATCTAACATCAGCAGTTTAAAATCTAGATGATCATATCCTATTCATGATGACTAGCATCATAGCTCATGTGTAGTCCCACTGACTTCAGTGGATCTACTTGTGGAGCCAGGGGCTACTCAGTGTGAGTAAAGGAATCAGAATTAGGACCTAAATTATGAGAGGAACATGCTGAGGACTGATCCATTGACTCTACTGCCAAAACTCCCCTTGAGCATCTGAGGGAAAAAAATTACCATAAATCAAAATATCACCTCGTCTCCTCCTCCCCTCCCCCACCAAAAAAATCCTTAAGTAAAAACCTCTTCTTTGAAAACTGAATTAAAATTTAAAAGCACATTTAAACTATAGCATGAAGACATTTTTCTTTATTGGGTGCGAAAATCAAAAGGGGAAGCTCTTAATGACTCTGGATGTGTCAGTGTAGAGAGTTTCTGGTTATCCAAACCTTAACTATTTGAAATTAGGATTATGTTACATTCAGACAATCCCCTGACATTCTCATTGTCTGAATATCAGCTAGTCTTCCTGGAGCCATTCAGATAATTAGAGTTAGCTCATGTAAAGAAAACTAAAAAATCGTAGTCTGAAGGTAATCCCCACCTCATGCCATCAGTTTCTATGACCTGAAGCTTTTACATCAAGACTGGTTGTCTGTCCGGCAGAGCGGGGGCAAAGCTCAACCATAAAATAATGGGTTTGATGCACAAACTACTGGGTGAAGTTCCATGGTTTGTGTTGGGCAGAGGGTGTGACAAGAAGCTCCAAGCGATGTGGGGCTCTGACAGAGTAAGCACAGAGGAGTCTGTGATGAAAGGGAGCTTGGTATTGAGAGGGAGTAGAATGTCTGACTAAAGGCATTGGATTATGATTCAAGAGCCCTAGGCTCAATTCCTGGCTCTGTCTCAGAATTTGTGTGCTGGTGGGTAAATATCTTAGAGGCCAGTTCAGCAAAGCTCTTAAGCAAGTGCTCAGCTTTAAGCATGTGAGTAGTTCTGTTGACATCATCCTAGCAATCTCCTACTCAGAAAAAAAAAGGGATACTGAGTGCACAATATTGAGGGAGATAAAACAAGGCAGTAGATCTAATATGAGTATCCAATCCACATATAAACTCATCACGTGTTATAATGGCATGAGGTTTAAAGGAGCAAGTTTTCAACCCTTTCAATAATTGTTTCCTGGTGCATCTATCTCTAGAACAGCCAGGGGGAGCTTGCAAATGGGCTCTGCCACAAGGCAGAAGTGGGAAATGAGACTGGGGTTAGGTGAAGTGAGTTAATGAATCCCAAGGGTCTGTAAAGAGAATAAGATTCAGAAATTCTCTAAATATATCAAATGTGATCAAAGAGTTATATATTCTTTGAGAGGAGGGAAAGGGCTGATTGCAAGAAGCCCCTGTCTGTGTCTTTGAATGAATCCTGGCTGTGAAAATCCCTTCTAATCTTTATTTGAAATTTGGCTGCAGGAAGCCCTTTTGATTAATTCTGAGGAACCTTGCCTGTAAAGAACTTTAATTTAATAAACTCTTGCTGTTAACATCTCTGTTACGTTTGCTTACATCAACTCCAAATGCTGAATTGTTTTTCTTCATCAAAACTTTGGCTCCCCTGACCAGTCATGCTGCCCGTTAAACTATTCAGTAACTCTCACTAAGGGCATGGACACTTTTTTATGCAGTTTGCCATTTTACACGTTATAGATACATTCCTGAGTGCTCTAAATGGAAGCCTTCCAGTAAAATTTCTTCAAAAGATACCTTTTAAACTGAAGTCTAATATGATTCCTACTAAAAAGAATTTTAAAAAAACTCAGGGGTAGCTTTACGTGAAATGCAAAAGATTCAGACATTTGGTTCCATTTGCTTAGGATATGTACTAAAATGTTTGTTTGCTAAACTGAAGATGATCTCAATCAAACATTTGATGCCAGATTTATCTTCCTTCACTGTGTTTTCCCTGATACTTTCCTCTCCCCAACCTTCTTTTCTTTCTGCTGCTCAACATGATCTTATTTGCCCTTTCTCATAGATACTCACCATTCCACAGCTATTCGTCCTTTAGATCCTCTATCAATCTCCTTAAACCTTCTTCCATGAAAGTCTCCTAAACAGGCTCCAGACAACCCCTCAACAAGTAGCAGGATCCCATTCCCTCCCCTGCCTAACCCTCCAATCTTTGTACATCAAGGCTACGTCTACACTACAGGATAAATTCGAATTAGCTTAAACCGATTTTATAAAACAGATATTATAAAGTCAATTGTGTGCGTCCACACTAGGCACATTAATTCGGTGGTGTGCGTCCATGGTCCGAGGCTAGCGTCGATTTCTGGAGCGGTGCACTGTGGGTAGCTACTGTAAAATAATGAGGCCAATAACGTCGATTTGCGTCCACACTAAACCTAATCCGATATAGTAATATCGATTTTAGCGTTACTCCTCTCGTTTTGTAGGAGTACAGAAATCGATTTAAAGAGCCCTTTAAATGGATATAAAGAGCAGTGTAGTGTGGACGGGTGCAGCGTTAAATCGATTTAACGCTGTTAAAATCGGTTTAACAGCGTAGTGTAGACCAGGCCTGAGTATAACAAACTGACTGTGCTGCATCTTACAAACAAAGGCTATTTTTTGTCTGTTCAAAGCATACATAATAATGGAGGATTCTTTCACTAGCTGATTTCCAAAAGAATAATAATATAGAGATTGTTTGCGGCCACTTCCTCTCCCATTTGCAATTGTATAACATCTTTGTGTCAATTAAGCAATTACTTACATGGAAAAGTAAAATAATGTAATGACTGTTAAACTATATCATTAATGATTTGTCTAACAATGCAACCCGGAATATCATAAATCCTTACCCACAATTAAATTACAGTACAGAGAGTCATCAGACTGGGCAGGAGGTCTACAAGACTTGCTCTAAATCTCTTCAGTATAGACTCTAAGGAGTTCAGAATAAAATGCTATTACACTGAAAAGACATGTGCCCTTATTGGGTAGTCCACTATTTAGGAAATTAGCCAAGGGTTTTCCAAATCATGTTAAAAGATGCACTCCTAGTTTTCAAAACTGGGAGAGTCTTCCTCCATGTTCCCTCATTTTCCTCATCCCTCCGTTCTCAGCTGACCTTTCCACTTTTTTATCCCTTCCCCATTTTGAAGGTTTAAGTTCATGAACTCATACCTCTAAAACTGTCCTAACATCCTTCTTAACCACAGTCCTCTTATGATTTCATGTAAATACTTGCTGTTCTTTTTAGCATATGAATGACTGCCTTTATATGACTAAGTTATGATGTAGGATGGTAAAAAGATGATTGTATTGTACTCCATTGGGGGCTACACACAGAATCACACCAGTTTCTAAATATACAAATCTGCTGGGATACAAAGGTGGTAGGAGGTTTGGACTAGCTGGCTAGCGTTTTTGTGATCTTATCTTTAAATATAAAAGTTGTATTTTTCTAGCAGTAAATTAATATGACCCTGAAGTTAGGCTGTAGACTTGTACATGGGGCCACAATAGGTTCCTTTTGTTATGTGTATTTTTTTCCACTCACTGTTCTTTTCCTGACACTGTGAAGAGATGTAAAAAGTCGGGCCTTCCAACACTGTAGAATAAAGTAGCCAAAGTAGTCTGGTGTCAAGCATGTAACCTGTTAAAAAGTTCTTGAGAGACACTGATTTAAAAAATGGGTATCATACAAATCTTCAGTCAGGAGATAAAAGCTCTCTTTGTAGATCCATGTTACCCAAGTCTGCTTTGAAGCTGTCCTGGGACTGTATTGATTTTTAGAGGCCCAGATGCACTTCTATATGCTCTTTGCCAAAAACTTAATGTAATACTTGAATAGTTGGGAGATTTACTTAGAAAATCTATATAAAGAAAGACATAAGGCCATATACGTTGTTCTAACTTAATCAGGTCTACATAAAAGTAATCTTTGAAGAGATGTAGCCAGTTTAACAGCTATCAGATTTTGCATTCACGTTTCCTTGATGTTTACAAGGACTACACTCTTTGTAGGCCTTCTCTTTACCCACTCTCATAGAACTGAGATTATAGATATATAACCTTAATGGATATGAAGGTCTGAACAATGAGATATCTAAAAGTAACAGACACATGTTTTGATGTATATTTCTCTGCTTGCATGTGAAGGGTTTTTTTTAAAAAAGGTAAAAGCTGCTGGCTATACTATTCCCCAGTGAGTAATAAGCTGAGAACAATAAAAAGAGACTAGGTGAGGATAAAAAAAAATATTTCTTTCATTTGGAAGAGTGGGTTTTTTAAAAAACACCTGCCTGGCATTTTTATCTTGGATTTATCCAAAAAATCAAGGGTAAATAGACTCCTCAGTAAGCAATAAGTTGCTTGCTAACTACAGAGAGACAGTGAACAGAGAGTTTCTGTTTCAAACCAGAACTAGTGATCCCTTGAACTAGAGAAGACAAGAAAGTAATAAAACAAAACAATGTAAAGTTATAACGGTGGCCATCTGATATCTTCAGTTCTCTCAAGGGCTTCAAGGCCTCTATTATAATAATTTTTTCCATTTTTGTCATAATACTTGTTAGGAGTGAGCAAAGAAGGAGAGAAAAAAATAAGAAAGAATTCATGATTCCTTAGTACGGTATATGTAAACTCATCATAAACTGTTTATATTAAGGCACTTCTCAGTAGGCCAGGCCATTTGGGGATCTGATGACCCTAAAAACCTGAGAACATTTTCATAGATTTTTTTTTTAAGCCAGAAAGGGACCATTGTGATCATGTAGTCTGACCTCGTGCAATATCACAGCCCCAAAAACCTCATCCAATAATTTCTCCATCAAGCCCATGACTTATACTAAAGCTAGAGCATATCTTTTAGAAAGATAGTCATTGTTAATTTAAAGACTGCAAGTGATGGAGAATCCACTTTTCAAGAAGCCAAGGAGGTTTTTTGAAACACTGTAACTTTAAATACTCATTTTAAAAAAATCTAGCTTGGATCGAGGTGTGATATGTGAAAATTCGGGGGGAATTTGCCTAATTTTGAAGACAAGCTTAAAGATTGTGATTAATACCAAGCTTAGTGGGAAGCAATCTACTGACACTCCATAACACAATTAAATTCTGTTGAGTTGAGCTGTAGCTTAAAACTCCCAGCAAATACTTTGCCAGGTTGTTAGTCTAATTCTAGCTATCTGCATTAGCAGGAGTTGTCCTCAAATTATTAGCTAATATTTTAATATTAGTCTATTTTTAGCTAAAATATTGTGGGCTTTTGTTGTATTTGCTAATTATTTGGGGGGGGTTATTGTGTAAAAGTGAATGGGGCTCATAACTATTGCAGCCAATATCCTGTAGTACATGATGGCATTTCATAAGGTGTTTTCCTATAAATGTTTTCTAGCATTCTTCACTGCTGACATGAACAGAGCCCTGTTTCATATAAAATTGTCCCAAGTGGTGTGGCATTTCAGTGAATGGATAAATAGATGTTGAAGACTACCAGAATCATTTTACGTAGGACATAAATCGGATTTGAACTGGGATCTCTAAAGCTGCAGGGTTAATTCTAGTTCTGTGCAAAAGGTTTCCAATAAAATTAGAAGGTAGGCCCAGCTCTGCCTATTTATGTTCTTGCTAAGAAACCAAATCCTCTGAAGTTCACATCAATTTCATGCCCAAGGGTGAGAGCCTAGCCTACTCTGCTGGCTCCTGAAATGTTCTGAATCTGAAACCAGCTCTAGCTAATACATTCATTGTTAATGCCACTTGGCTCCCATCCAGGAAATGTTTTGATTGAATGTATGGCATCTATACCTGGCTGTAATTCCCTTGAATTTATCCCTTGGCCAATCTCACAATTGCTAATGAAAGCAAAACAGTGGCTCTTCTTGGGTTTCTTCCCCACTTTAATTCTACTCATAAAAAACCGAATTCTTCTGATGTGAACAACAGATCAATCTCAGTGAGTCATTCATTTAGTACTAAGTACCAGGTGAAAAGTTCTGACAGGAAATAATTATTTAATAGTCTGTAAGAAAAAGGAGAGCTCTCTTGACTATCATAGTACAGTCGAAAGGGTTGGAATTTCTAGTCACATGTTATCTTATATGTAGATTGAAAACTCATTTTAGACTAAAGTGATGTAAAGTGGTCTCACTAGGATGTGCAGTTTTTCACTCATAGAACTCTGCAATCTCATTTACTTGCCTCGGTTCACTAATCTGACATCTGGAAGAGTCCCGGGCTGGCCAGTTGGAGTGAGCTGGAGCCCTCAGGACTCCCAGGAGATTACTGATGAACCCAAGAAGCTGAATAGCAGATACCGCCTCTTCAGCTGCCCCGTAACCTGCATGGCGCATAATAATAAGCAAAAATGTCCCCCGCCAAACCCTCCACTAGTGACAGCAGCTGTATCAGGGTAGTTTATTATACATGCCACCCATGATGGCCGCTTAAGCTGGTGATAGCTCTTTAATACCTGGTTTGTCTTCATCTCTGAAAAAAAAAAAATTGGCCTGCTTTTCTTAACCTCTCAGCATGTTAGAACAGTTATATAGGAGAATCTTGTTACCTTACAAACAATACTGATAAAAATATTTTAACAGGACAATAATGTTCAGTAGATTAGGATGTTTCAAATGATACCTCACAAAATATACTATGTACAAAATTTGTCATAGTCTTGTAAAAGTGGTGCTCATAATGATATAGACCGTGTCAACCCCATATGTCAAGGAGCACAGATATATTGTCCCACAATTCAATGGGAAAGAATCATAAAAAGGCTAAGCATATTGTGCACAAGGAACAATGGAACTTACCCCCAGAAGTCTTAGCAACACACATAGCACCGCTGAGGAAAATAGTCATTGCAGGAAGTCAAAGAAGGCTGGTTCCCAAATAAACTCCAGTCCTACACTCTTTATCTATGCAAAACTCCCAGTGGTGTTCCTATTAGATACTTTCCCCCTTTTAACAAAAAACCAAATCATATGAACCAAGCTTTTCAAATATAGGTACTTTAAGTTAGGCCCCTAAATCCTTATCTGGGCACAAAAAATAATGACCTGACTTTCAAAACTACTGGGCACTTGGCATCTCCAACTGAAGTTACCGAATTCGGTGGATAGTCTTTGTCTTTCTTTTTTTTTTTTTAATTGTAAAACCTGAAACATTATAATTCATTTTTGTAGCTATTTTCTTGTATATTACACACATGTTGTCATACTAATTGCCTTGCTCAAATGCTAGCCTTCTTTGCAACCTTCAGTACAACATGTCTGGAGGATATTTAAACATTGATTAGTTCTAACAATTTATCATCACTTAGTGTGACAGTGAAAACAAGTCTCAGGCTACGTCTACACTGCACGATTAATTCGAAGTAGTTTAAACCGATATTACAAAACCGATGTTATAAAATCGGGTTTGCGCATCCACAGTGCAATCACAAAATCGATTGCTGCGTCCCTGGTCCAAGGCTACCATCGATTTAAGGAGCGGTGCACTGTGGGTAGCTGTTCCTCAGCTATCCCATAGTTCCCACTTCCGTGTTGAGAGCACAGTGCCTGATGGGGCAGAAAACATTGCCCCGAGTGGTGCTGGGTACAGCCTCACCCCTCCCTTTGTGAAGGCAGCAGACAACCCTTTGGCGCCTTTTTTCGTAGAGTGCATTGAGCAAACGCCATAGCACAGCAATCTTTTCCTTTTTTTTCACTTGGTGGGGGGGGGAATAAACTGAGGAGCTGTTCCCTGAGAACCACGCCAGACACTGTGTTTGAACCTACAGACATTTGGAGGCTCAGCCAAGAATGGAAATAATTTTCAGAGACTGCTGTGGACTGTGGGATAGCGGAGTCCTCAGTACCCCCCTCCCTCCCTTCATGAGCGTCCATTTGAGTCTCTGGCTTCCCGTTACGCTTGTCACGCAGCGCTGTGTATCCTGCAGTTTTTTATTCAAACGCTTTGGCATTTCGTGTTCTGTAACAGAGCAGGATACAACAGATTTTGTCTCCCCATACAGCGATCAGACCTAGTATCTCCCGTACGGTCCATGCTGGAGCTCTTTTTGGATTTGAGACTGCTGCATCGCCAGCCGTGCTGATCAGAGCTCCACGCTGGACAAGCAGGAAATGTAATTCAAAAGTTCGCGGGGCTTTTCCTGTTTACCTGCCCGCTGCATCCGAGTTCAGATTGCTGTCCAGAGCGGTCAGTGGTGCACTCTGGATACCGCCCGGAGGCCAATAACGTCGATTCCGTCCACACACGAACCCTAATCCGAGTTATCACTATCGAATTTTAGCGCTACTCCTCTCGTTTGGGAGGAGTTCCGAAATCGATTTAAGGAGGCGGTAAAATCGATATTAATGACGACGTCATGTGAACGGATACAGCGTTAAATCGGTATATCGGCCATTAAACCGATTTAAAGTCGCAGTGTAGACCTGGCCTCAGAGGGAACTTCTAAATGATGTCCTCTGGGATGACATTCAATGTTCAATTTACTAGTAAGGTCAGTGACACAGATTTGCCATCAATAGTGTCGTACTGGCCAAGAGTGACAGCCAAACAAGGAAGAAGGTTTAGAAAAGCCTTTTTATTCTGAAAAGGACAAGAACAAGCAATATTGGCAATCTCAAATTTTGCCCCTCTAGGAAATGTTGGGAGTCTGAAAGATGCACCAGATTTGAAGAAACTATAGTCTATTTCTGGGTTGGTTCAAGATATGCAAGGTGAGGCATTGAGGGAATGACTCCATTCTCAGTAAAACCGAGCCAAAAGGTATCGGGTCCACTATCAGTAGACATTTGTAATGCCTTCCCAAGGATACTAGCATCCCTCAAATGAGTTATTTTGATCCTTGCTCAAGAAAACATTGTTTGCTATTTGACAATCTTGTTAATTATCATCTATTCCCTCTCCTCCTTTTTTGGTGACCTGAGGTGCATTGCTTCACCTACATTTGATATTAGGGTTCCAATCTATTCTTTCAGCTGTGGACCTTCTGGGACAATGTAAGGCCTACCTTAGGTGTCAGGTGTTTGTCTGACAGGGTGAATAGGATATAGGCTGAGTCCATTCTTCAGGTTTTAGTTACCATACGCTAACTAAATCTAGTATTCTCTTAACCAGTCTGTAGTTGCCCAGCTATACTGATGAACTTTTAAGAATTGAAAATAAATCAGTGTGCCACTGAACTGATTGTAGATGCAGCCAGAGAGACTATGGGATTAGACATGCAATGACCAATGGAGCAACACAGAGACCTGTAGTCTCTGAAAACAGATCTTCGTATTAAAGCTGAAGGCTGATACAGGCCAAACTTTGGTGATGTCAGTATGAAGTATGTTTTTTTTGTTGTCATACAATTCTGATCAATACTTTATCTTTTTTGTGTCTGAAAACCTAAGCCAAACTTGACAAAAAAATTTGATGGCCAAATTCTATCCCCTGCTCCAGCCCTTTCAGGGAGGCTTGGAAGGATAAGATTTTTATTTGTAAATGTTGATTTCACCATAGACACACAAACTGATTGGGAAAAAAATCCATTGATGATAACTGAAATTTACAGATAGGCAAAATAAGAAACATGCTGCTTGAGAATTTCTTAGAGTTGGATTTAAAGGATATTTACTTTGTACATTTTGACACGTGATGTCGACAATTTGTGTTTTGTTGATCATAAAACTTTACCGTTATGAATCTCAAAGAAGTAAAGTAAAATTCACAGGGTCAGTCCTGTGTGGCACCACTTCTCACTGCCCTAGTAAATGCACAGATTGGGGTGAGGCCAGAGGTAAAGGATTCATGCTGCTGATGAAAAGGCCATGCACCTCAAATGTTTGAGTATCTGGGGCACAGTGCTTTGCACAACAGCTATTCTGAACTGCTGAGTAGTCCACAGACAGCTGACTGGAGATGGCTGTGAGTTAAACAGAGGGCTTTCATAGAATCAGAGTTAGAAGGGACAGAAAGAGTCATATAGTCTAATCCACTGCCAAGATACATGATTTGTTGTGTCTAAACCACACACATGGCTATCCAGCCTTCTTTTGAAAACCTCCCATGAAAGCATAACCTCCCTAGGCTGTCTGTTTCATTGTCCTACTATTCTTACAGTTAAGAAGTTTTCCTGAGATTTAATCTAAATCTGCTATGCTGTAGTTTGAACCCATTGCCTCTGGTCCTGCCTTCTGTGACAAGAGAGAACAACTTTTCCCCATTGTTTTTATGGAAGCCTTTCAAGTATTAGTCAGCCAGCATAATTTAGTGCACCTTCCCTCCCAAAGCTGTTCTCACCTATATTGAAGGCTCACTCTCCCCCAGCTGCCACTTTTGACTCATCCCCTGCACAGTTCAACAGGACCAAAGGTCAGAGCCGAAGCATTTAAGTAGGAGCTTGACAACTGACATTAAACCAAGGAAAGGAAAATGAACAGGCAACCCCAAGGACATATTTAAAGTTTGGCATGAAAGAGAAAAATGTAACTGCATGAAGAGTATGTCTACACTATGGGATTAGTCCAATTTTACATAAACTGGTTTTGTAAAACAGATTGTATAAAGTCGAGTGCACGCAGCCACACTAAGCACATTAATTCGGCAGTGTGCATCCATGTACCGAGGCTAGCGTCGATTTCCGAAGCGTTGCACTGTGGGTAGCTATTCCGTAGCTATCCCATAGTTCCCACAGTCTCCCCCACCCATTGGAATTCGGGGTTGAGATCCCAGTGCAAAAACAGTGTCGCGGGTGATTCTGGGTAAATGTCATCACTCAATCCTTTCTCCATGAAAGCAACAGCAGACAATCATTTCGCGCCCTTTTTCCCTGGATTGCCCTGGCAGACACCATAGCGTGGCAACCGTGGAGCCCATTTTGCCTTTTGTATACCCTGAAACACCCGAGAAAATGTTTTTGACCCTTCAAGCATTGGGAGCTAAGCCAAGAATGAAAATACTTTTTGGAGACTGCGGGGACTGTGGGATAGCTGGAATCCTCAGTACCCCCTCCCTCCCTCCATGAGCGTCCATTTGATTCTTTGGCTTTCCGTTACGCTTGTCACACAACACTGTTCTGTGGCCTCTGTCTATCATAGCCTGGCGATTTT
The DNA here is from genome assembly GCF_003597395.2 of Chelonoidis abingdonii. NCBI lineage: Eukaryota > Metazoa > Chordata > Testudines > Testudinidae > Chelonoidis > Chelonoidis abingdonii. The sequence continues at coordinate 106,372,563 of NC_133773.1, forward strand.
TTTCAAATGCTTTGGCATTTCGTCTTCTGTAACAAAGCTCTGATAGAACAGATTTGTCTCCCATACAGCGATCAGATCTAGTATCTCTCGTACGGTCCATGCTGGACTCTTTTGGATTTGGGACTGCATGGCCACCTGTGCTGATCAGAGCTCCACGCTGGGCAAATAGGAAATAATTAAAAAGTTCGTGGGCTTTCCTGTCTACCTAGCCAGTGCATCCGAGTTCAGATTGCTTTGCAGAGCAGTTACAATGGTGCACTGTGGGATACCGCCTGAAGGCCAATACCGTCAATTTGCGGCCACACTAACCCTAATCTGACATGGCAATACCGATTTCAGCGCTACTCCTTTCGTCAGGGAGGAGTACAGAAATCAGTTTTAAGAGCCCTTTATATCGATATAAAGGGCCTCGCGTGGACGGGTGCAGGGTTAAATCGGTTTAATGCTGCTAAATTAGGTTTAAAGGCGTAGCGTAGACCAGGCTACCTATATTGAAGGCTCACTCTCCCCCAGCTGCCACTTTTGACTCATCCTCCTGCACAGTTCAACAAGACCAAAGGTCAGAGCCGAAGCATTTAAGTAGGAGCTTGACAACTGACATTAAACCAAGGAAAGGAAAATGAACAACAGGCAACCCCAAGGACATATTTAAAGTTTGGCATGAAAGAGAAAAATGTAACTGCACTGAATTGGAGAGCTTATCATATTTATTTGCTAATGCAGAAATATTTATTCAATTCCATTTACAATGTGGACAGCTGCCAAACAAATGTAAAACACTCTTTCTATAGTTGGTTTACTTGAATGTTATGTTTTGGGTAAGATGCCAAGTTTCACAGCTTAGATGTTCTGTGGCATTTTCTATTCACACGTGAGGATCTCAATATAATTAAGATTTTGTCATCTCTAGGTCACCATTTCAAATAGAACCTAAGCCAAAAGAGTCAAAGAGTTTTAACTATCGGTTACCATCTGCTGGCTGTTTGATTAATTCAATCCAGTTCCCAATGGACCAGGTGTCCTCATCACAAAGAACACCACCACAATTAGCACTAATTGTCACCCTTGTAGGCAATCTCCACAGAGAAGCCAAAGATTGAATGGGCTGGGAGCTGAAAAGACATCCTGGATCTGCCCTGCAGGAAAGGAATGTCTTTTCTTTAACAGAAGCTCATTAAATTATGTAATTCACCCTGCAGGGCAGGAAATCCCCTGCAGAAGAGGTGGAATTTTAAGACTCCAGCAGGACTGTACATTCTCACTCTGAGGCAGTCCCTCCAGGATATTGTCACATTGGCAGGGTACTGCAGAAAGTTTGCATTACCACTGTGCGTGCTGTTCTGTGGATACAAAATCACGAGGTAAAAATTAAAAAAAAAACCTAAGTGACTTAAGTTCCAAAGTCCAATTTTCAAAAGTAATTCATGCATATAGAAGCCAAAGGGCCACATTTTTAAAGGTGTTTATGTTATAGCTACACACCAAGCAAACAAACACCACAGCAGCAAGTCTCCGAGTCCAGATCAACTGATGCGGACTCATGGAGCTGGCCCAGAGGGACTAAAAGTAGCAATGTAAACATTTGGGCTTGAATTGGAGCCTAGACTCTGAAACCCTCCCTCCTCGCTGGGTTTCAGAGCCTGGGCTACAAGCAACCCAAGACCAAACATCTATAACGGTATTTTTAGTTCTGCAGTGCAAGCCTAAGTCAGTTAACCTGGGCTCGGATACTTGATACCATGGATCTTTTTTTTGTTGTGTAGACATTCTCATGGATACCTAAAGATGCAGCTAGGCCATTTGTGGGGCCTAACCCTGACAGCTCTAAAAATCTAGCCCCAAGTTGAAAATGGACTGTAGGCTCCTAGGTCATGGGTACTTTTGAAAATATTACCCACAGCCTCTAGGACTGTCAAACTCGTTCGTGCACAAGCATAATTCACAAATTTCACTTAATATTACATTAGATTTGGAGATGATTTTATGCAGGGATGTTTTATTTTGAAAAGGAAACAATATAGAAATGTAAAAGTGAGCTGTACAAAAATCTTTGCTAATAATCCCCTGATGTTATACAGCCTTTCTCTGAAACAACAGAAGGATAACAGGTCTTAGCAATAACATACTCCTTCTCACAACGTTCGTAGCTCAGGGAGCTTTTTAACAAAACAGTAATGACTACAGAATGATTAGGAGAACTGCAAGGAAATTGTCTCGACATTATAACAAATGATTTACTTTTCATCCTGAATTTAGAGATGAAATAGCTTTATTGTAACCTACCTTTGGCAACAAAAACAGAAAAGGGGGGAAAAAAACAATGGATTTAGTCTAGGGTGTTAAGGTGAAGAAATTCAATGTTTTTTGTGTGTGTGTGTGTGTTTACGAAATGTCATTATGACTGAACTTTTAAAAATCACTGCACAGTTTTTCCCCTCATCAAATGTTAATGATTTTGGAGGCAATGTAGTAATAATAAAATCTATAATAATTACACCACGTCACTTTTTACCATGGGCAAAATGTAACAGTTCTTGTAACTAACAGCAAGCTGCAGCAGGCAGGATTTTCTGAAGGGCTTGCTGACATTTGGTAAACATTTTAGAGTTGAAAGCCTACTTCCCTGAGTACTTCTCTGCAAAATGCTGAATTGCAAGATGACTTTGACTGCATTTTTCCAACTTTTTTTTTTTGTACTATTGATTGTGCTCTTGTATCTGCTGTTTAAGAACCAACACTTTCACACACAAAACCTGCTGAGATGCTTTGGTGGCACGGACTCCTGTCAATTGCTATGTTGCTTGTAACCTGCCCTTCTGTTTCACCACCCTAGCATAACTAAAAGCAGCTGAGTAAAATGCACGTGACTATGGTATTCAAATACACTATTTAACAACGTTAGACTATGGAAGCACAATTGCCAAGAAATGTAAAGTAGATATTCAACACTTCTAAGGTTCCACAAGGACTCCTCCTTCTTTTTGCTGATACAGAGTAACATGGCTACCACTCTGAAACCTGTCAATTAATTATGCTTTTTCATGACAGCAACTTTTTGGGGGGGAGGGCTTTAAGAAAAAAAAGCTTTATTTTACCCTGGAAGGTCTGCATAATGAAAGCACTGTTTAGTTTGTGTTTATCCTCATCACTCTTTGATTATCTTAAAGGAAGTAGCCTAAGCTAAAGCCCTTCTTATTTCTGTTTAGACATACTTCAGTCATGATATGGAGGATATTTCTTAATTATTTCAGTCCAAAACAAAAAGTTAGATTCTGACCTCAGTGGGACCTTAGATCCTAAGTTACTTAGGGTTAGATTTTCAAAGATATTGTGGACCCTCAAAAATGCAGAGGGACTCCTAACCAGTTTAGTTGCCTGGTGGGATTTTCCAGTGTACCTGTATGCCTCCTTAGGGGCCTATATACTTTATGAAAATCTGTTCCTTAGGCATCTTTGAAAATCTTACCCCTATATTAAACAGGTGAAAATCCATAACAATTAAAAGTGGAGCAATTTCAAATTTACATTGGATTAAATGAAGCAAAACTGACTGACAGTATATAATCGTTGCTGAATATCCATTTACAAGAGATATTATTTTTTAACAAATTGATTTCACTTTCCATGTGCTATTCATGTGTATGCCAGGGCTCAAATTGCTTGGTATATGATGGACAAGGGAAAATTCTCTCTCTCTCACGCTGCTACAAGGGCTCCAAAATCTAATTTCCAATCATTTCAGTTGTAAAGCAACTCTCTGCAGCCCCTGGGGGGAGGGGAGAGAGGCAGCTCTGCATGCTACTCCAACCCTCAGCACCATCTCCCTTTCCCCCAGGGGCTGCAGAGACATGTCAGCAGCCAGATGTATCTTGGAGTGGCGTGGGGCCAGGGCAGGCAAGCAGCCTGCTTGAGCCCCGCTGCACTGCCGACAGGCAGCCATCAGTGATAAACGCCTCCCGGCTGGAGCCTGCACCTCGCACCCCCATCCCCTGCTCCAGCCCAGAGCCCCCTTCTGCACCGAAACTGCCTCCCGGAGCCCACCCCCGCTTCACTTCCTTGGGCACCCCAATCCCCAGCACCAGCCCAGAGCCACCTCCTGCACCAAACTCCCTCCTAAAGCCTGGACCCCTCACCCTCTGCTGCACCCCAACACTCTGCCCCAGCCTGGAGCCCCCTCCTCGAACCAAACTCCCTCCCAGAGCTTGCACCCCCCTACTCCTGCATCCCAACCCCCTGCCCCAGGCTCAGCTAATGCACACCCCACAGTTGAGAATGTTACACTGATTTGTGACAATCCCTTAAGGATTTTGGATCTATACACCACAAATGACACTAATAAAAAGTAAAACTCATGAAATGTCCAGTGGCGCCTAAGAGATTAGGTGCAGTGTGACCATATGACCCCTGCACCCAAACTCCCTCCCAGAGCTTGCACCCCTCACTCCTGCATCCCAACCCTCTGCCCTAGGCTCAGCCTGGAGTCCCCTCACACACTCCACACCCCTGCCTCAGCCTAGTGAAAGTGAGTGACGCTGGGGAGAGTGGCGGAGAGAGAGGGGAATGGAATAAGTGGAGCGGGATCTTGGGGAAAGGGCGGGACAGTTCCTGGGTTGATCTTAAATTCAGAAAGTGATCTAGTGCATAAACAGGTTGCAGACCACTATGTTAAGGGCTGTTATAAAGAGAATCATAGGCACCAACTCTGTCAGTGCTCCAGGGCTGGAGCATCCATGGAAAAAAATAGTGGGTGCTCTGCACCCACTGTCGGGCCCCACCAATCAGCTGCTCCCCCTACTCCCCCAGTGCCTCCATCCCACCACTGATTAGCTGTTCAGCAGTGGGCAGGAGGCACTGGAGGGGAGAGGGAGGAGCCGGGGCAGAAAGAGATGAAATGAAGGGGCCACACTTGGGGGAGGGGCATAACTGGACAGGAAGCGGTGGGGCAGGGAAGGGGTGGGAAGAAGTGGATCAGAGCAGAGTCGGGGTGGGAAGAAGCGGGGAGGAGTGGAGCCTTGGAGAATGGGGTAGAGGTGGTGGGGTGGAACTTTGGGGAAAGAGGTGGCTTGGGGACAGGGTCTGATGTGGACTGCGGGTCAGGCACCCCTGGGGAAATCAGAAAGTCAGTGCCTGTGAAGAGGATGGTGATCAATTGATCCCCACGTCCCCTGAAGGTAGGACTCAGAAGCAAGGGAGATTTAGGTTAGATCACTGGCTCCCAAACTGGGGTTCATGAACTCTTGGGGGTTCACAAAGTGTTACAGGGGATTCTTGGGAAAAAATTTCCTAATGGCGGACAGAGCTGTCCATAGGGACCCTGGGCAGTACGAGGCAAGCAGTCCGGAGCCTCTGGACTTCCAAGAGCTAAGCAGATCAAAGCAAGCATAGCTATCACACTGAGGAGATTTAAACTTCAAGACTCCTTATAAAAAATGGAAAGGTAGGTGGATATTTTTTGCTGTTTTAGAAATAAATAGGAAGTTAGTATTGTTTTATAAATTATTATGAAGAACAAGTTTAAGCTTTGTTGTCACGTGTATTGTTTGCCTGGACTTCTCAAGACCTGAATGCTTTTGTAGGAGGAACACTTTGAGTTGGCTTCTTAAATACCTTCATGCTGTTTCACATCTGGTACTCCTTGATGAAACATAGGAGCCTTGTCTTATAACAGGCTTATTCAAAGTGATACAAGCTATGAAAGTGAGATCTTGGAAGTGTGTTGCCATTTTCATAATGTAATAAAAATATTGTAATGATAAATAATAATAAATAATGTGTAATAAAATGTGTTTTTATGAAGTGCTTATATTTCCAAGATCACTGCTTTTTATAATTTATACTCAGGTAAACGAGAAAATCCCTGGAAAAATTCATTTGTAGGAGGGGGTTCGTGAGACCTGACATTTTAGTTAAAGGGGTTCACAGGTTGTTAAAGTTTGGGAACCACTGGCTTAGATGTTAGAAAAAACTTCCTAACTATAAGGGTAGTTATGCATTGGAATACGGTTCCCAGGGAGGTTGTGGAATTCCAGTCACTGGAGGTTTTCAAGAACAGATTAGACAAACACTTGTCAGGGATAGTCCAGGTATACATGGTCCTGCTGCAGTATGTGTGTGTAGGAGGGGGAAGGACTAGATGACCTCTTGAGGTCCTTTCCAAGACTACATTACAGGAACTCCTCCCTTAACATTGTAGTTATGTTCCTGAAAAATGTGACTTTAAGCAAAAAGGTTAAGCGAATCCAATTTCCCCATAAGAATTAATGTAAATGAGGGGATAGGGTTCCAGGGAAATTTTTTTCACCAGACAAAAGACTATATATATAGTGTGTGTGTGTGTGGTGTGTGTGTGTGTGTATATATATACACACACACACATATCACACACACACACACACAGAGACACACAGTGTAAGTTTTAAACAAACAATTTAATACTGGTACACAGTGATGATGATTGTGAAGCTTGGTTCAGGTGGAGGGGTCAGAGGGTGGGATATTTCCCAGGGAATGCCTTATTGCTAAATGAACTATCAATTGACTGAGCCCTCAAGGGTAACTCTCACAACACTCTACAAGATGCAGGAAAGGTGGGAGGGCAGAGAGAGGCACACAACCTGTGTGTGAGAGAAAAAATGTGCATTTCCCCTTTAAGTCGCTGACCCCAGGCTTAAGTACACTGTCTTGTTAATTAAAGCAGCTTGCTGAGACCTGAGACCGCAGCTACTGCCTAGAAGCTTCCTCTTTCCGTCGTGTGTCCCCCCTGCTCTATGGCAGATGGGGTAAATTGGTTGCAGGAGCAGGAGGGAGGGGGAGACATCCTGACAATAGCCCCCCCTTTCCCCTCCTCCCCCCGTACAGCAATCAGGAGTCTCTGGGAGCAGCTCCAAGGCAGAGGGCAGGAGCAGCACGTGGCAGAGCGGGGAGGGACAGCTGCTGCACAGGGTACTTAGAGGAGTTGGGATGGGGGGCTGCTGGTCCACCCTGGTTCCAACCACCCACCAGCTAGCTCCAACGGGCTGCTCTTCCTGCAAGCAGTGGACAAAACAGGTGGCTGCCAAACAATGTTAGATGTATCAGAGGGGTAGCCGTGTTAGTCTGGATCTGTAAAAGCAGCAGAGAATCCTGTGGCACCTTATAGACTAACAGACGTTTTGGAGCGTGAGCTTTCGTGGATGAATACCCACTTCATCAGATGCAGGTAGTGGAAATTTCCAGGGGTAGGTATATATATATGCTAGCAAGCAAGCTAGAGATAACGAGGTTAGTTCAATCAGGGAGGATGGGGCCCTATTCTAGCAGTAGAGGTGTGAAAACCAAGGGAGGAGAAACTGGTTCTGTAATTGGCAAGCCATTCACAGTCTTTGTTTAGTCCAGAGCTGATGGTTTTTTGCAGATGAACTGCAGATTCATCTGCAGATGAATTTGCAGATGAACTGAAGCTCAGCAGTTTCTCTTTGAAGTCTGGTCCTGAAGTTTTTTTGCTGCAGGATGGCCACCTTAAGGTCTGCTATAGTGTGGCCAGGGAGGTTGAAGTGCTCTCCTACAGGTTTTTGTATATTGCCATTCCTGATATCTGATTTGTGTCCATTTATCCTTTTCCGTAGTGACTGTCCAGTTTGGCCGATGTACATAGCAGAGGGGCATTGCTGGCATATGATGGCGTATATTACATTGGTGGACGTGCAGGTGAATGAACCAGTGATGGTATGGCTGATCTGGTTAGGTCCTGTGATGGTGTCGCTGGTGTAGATATGTGGGCAGAGTTGGCATCGAGGTTTGTTGCATGGATTGGTTCCTGAGCTAGAGTTACTATGGTACGGTGTGCAGTTGCTGGTGAGAATACGTTTCAGGTTGGCAGGTTGTCTGTGGGCAAGGATTGGCCTGCCACCCAAGACCTGTGAAAGTGTGGGATCATTGTCCAGGATGGGTTGTAGATCCCTGATGATGCGTTGGAGGGGTTTTAGCTGGGGGCTGTATGTGATGGCCAGTGGAGTCCTGTTGGTTTCTTTCTTGGGTTTGTCTTGCAGTAGGAGGCTTCTGGGTACACGTCTGGCTCTGTTGATCTGTTTCCTTATTTCCTCGTGCGGGTATTGTAGTTTTGAGAATGCTTGGTGGAGATTTTGTAGGTGTTGGTCTCTGTCTGAGGGGTTAGAGCAGATGCGGTTGTACCTCAGTGCTTGGCTGTAGACAATGGATCGTGTGATGTGCCCGGGATGGAAGCTGGAGGCATGAAGGTAGGCATAGCGGTCGGTAGGTTTTCGATATAGGGTGGTGTTAATGTGACCATCACTTATTTGCACCGTGGTGTCTAGAAAGTGGACCTCCCGTGTAGATTGGTCCAGGCTGAGGTTGATGGTGGGGTGGAAGTTGTTGAAATCGTGGTGGAATTTTTCTAGAGTCTCCTTCCCATGGGTCCAGATGATGAAGATGTCATCAATGTAGCGTAGGTAGAGAAGGGGCGTGAGTGGACGAGAGCTGAGGAAGCGTTGTTCCAGGTCAGCCATAAAAATATTGGCGTATTGTGGGGCCATGCGGGTGCCCATAGCAGTGCCACTGATCTGGAGATATATATTGTCATCAAACTTGAAATAGTTGTGTGTGAGTATAAAGGCACAGAGCTCAGCAGCCAGTTGTGCTGTGGCATCATCAGGGATACTGTTCCTGACAGCTTGTATTCCATCTGTGTGTGGGATGTTTGTGTAGAGAGCCTCTACATCCATGGTGGCTAGGATGGTGTTTTCTGGGAGGTGACCAATGCATTGTAGTTTCCTCAGGAAATCAGTGGTGTCACGGAGATAGCTGGGAGTGCTGGTGGCATAGGGTCTGAGTAGAGAGTCCACATATCCAGACAGTCCTTCAGTGAGAGTGCCAATGCCCGAGATGATGGGGCGTCCAGGATTTCCGGGTTTGTGGATCTTGGGTAGTAGATAGAATAACCCTGGTCGGGGCTCTAAGGGTATGCTGATTTGTTCTGGTGTTAGTGTAGGGAGTGTCCTGAGTAGATGGTCCAGTTTCTTAGTGTATTCCTCAGTGGGATCTGAGGGAAGTGGCCTGTAGAATTTGGTATTGGAGAGTTGTCTGGCAGCCTCCTTTTGGTAGTCAGACCTGTTCATGATGACAACAGCACCTCCTTTATCAGCCTCTTTGATGATAATGTCAGGGTGGTTTCTGAGGCTGTGGATGGCATTGCGTTCTGCACGACTTAGGTTATGAGGCAAGCGGTGTTGTTTTTCCACGATTTCTGCCTGTGCACGTCGGCGGAAGCATTCAATGTATAGGTCCAGACTGTCATTTCGACCCTCAGGAGGAGTCCATGTGGAGTTCTTCTTCTTGTGCTGTTGGTGGGAGGGTACCAGTGTATCAGTGCACTGTTCAGTGTTGTCCTGGAAGTATTCTTTGAGTCGTAGACGGCGAAAGTAGGCTTCCAGATCGCCACAGAACTGTATCATGTTGGTGGGGGTGGCAGGGCAGAAAGAGAGTCCCCGAGATAGGACAGACTTTTCTTCTGGGCTGAGTGTGTAGTTGGATAGATTGACGATATTGCTGGGTGGGTTAGGGGTACTACGGTTGTGTCCCCATGTGGCAGGTAGGAGTTTAGACAGCTTACAGTCCTTTTTCCTTTGTAGAGAGGTGAAGTGAGTGCTGTAGATCTCCTGTCTTATTTTAGTGAAGTCCGTTTTTATGGAAGTTTGGTTATTAATGAAGGTCTCCAGGTTGGAGAGCTCTTTTTTGATGTTTTCCTGTTTGCTGTATAGGATGCTGATCAGTTGGTTCCTCAGTTTCTTTGATAGTGTATGGCATAATCTCTCACTGTGGTCTGTGTAGTATGTAGATAGCAGTGGATTTTTTACCTTTAGTCCATTTGGTATGATGTCCATCCGTTTGCATTTGGAAAGGAAGATGATATCTATCTGTATTTGTGCAAGTTTCTTCATGAGGTTGATGGGAGCATTTCACAACTTTAAACGAGCATGTTCCCTAATTGATCAGCAAGTTAACATCGAAACAACTTTAACCAGGATGACTTTAAGTGAGGCATTCCTGTACTATGATTCTGCGGTTTCAGCAGCCTATTTACTGGCCTGAGCCATAGGCAGGTAGAAATCCATTATGGTGAGAGCAAAGGGGAGAAGTTGCAACGTCTGCAAGAAATAAAGTCTTTTGGGTTTAATCTTTTTGAATGGCTCTTTCCCAATTTAGGTGTAATTGAGAGGCAGGGGTATAAATTCCTCCAGTGAGGCGGATCCCAATCCCACAAATAGAGGGTTTTTTTTCCAACAATGGGAAACTAATATCTATGCACTAGATGTAGAACTCACTGATGAATGGGTAGCAAAAATTGTCAGCTTGGGAAACCGCTAGGAGACAGGCACTGGGAAAGTATTTATTTCTTGTCACTTAAGTTAATACCTGCCTCTTTCTAATATGTGTTCATTGAGCTGTTGTTGTTATTTTGTTGTTCTTTGGTGGCTAAACCAAATAATTGAAAATAAACTTTGTTTTGTGTCCACCCATAACATAAAGTTTTTTATTTTTTTCACCAAAAATAAACAAAAATTCAAATTGAATGAAACATTTTGTTGGACCCGAAATAAAACATTTCATTTTGTTTCCATGTTTTTAATCTTTTCTAAAATAAAATCAATGAAAAACTTGAAACAAAAATACATTTTGAATTTAAATGTTTTTAATTTTTTTGGAAATATTTTATTATTTATTTATTTATTTTATTTGGCTGAAGTAGATCAGCAAATTTGACAGGAGTTCCTGAAATGTTTTAGTTGACCCAAATCAGCATTTCTGGGAACAAATATTAGTCTGAAAAATTTCTTATACATCTATATGTAAAATATGCAAATTTGATATTTATATGGGAGAACTGAGCACAAAGAGATTAAAGGACTTGCTGTCAATCCCATGAATGTCTATGACAAAAGTGGAAATTGAACCCAAATCTCCAGAAACCCAGTCCCATGCACGAGACCATCCTTTACTAACTGGGTGTTGATATAGGAAAACTACAGTTATTGCCATCAACCATTAAGCTTTAAATCTGAATCTTCCTTTCTGAGGGTCTGTGGCATCTAAATGTGTGAGTTTAATGCCAGTGCTATTTTGAAAAATATATAATATCCATATGTCCTTGCTTCCTGGCTTTGGACAAGTATTTTATAGTGAATTAAAGGTGTTTTATTTGATGATACAAGAGATTATTTTTCTGGAGAATTTCTATTTCACTATTTTTAAAAAAACAACATCCCAAGCCTTTAATAAACAGTGGTATGCTGTCCACTTCAATTGACTCAGTCTCTGTCACATAGTTAGAGCACATAAATGAATATTGATTTTATTATAACCACATGTTCAGCTGTGTCAGCACGTTCCATAAACCTTTATGCTTAAGGGTTTGGAAGTTGATCCTGGTAGTTGCTTGAAGCAAAAACTTGGCATGCAAGATATTACACAAAAATCCAAATTTATTTTATCCATATATCCATATATACTTACACAATTTTTAAAATGACCCTATATATATAAGTTTTTACGGGAAAATATATTTATGCATGTGGGTACCTGTCAACATTTACTGCATCATTTCAATCTATAAAGTATGGTTTGGTAAGTTAATAATATGGATTAATTGCTTTTAGATACTTTGAAAATGAAGTGTTAAATGTTTCAACCTCTCAAAAGCACTTAATGTATATGCTCCTTAGGAGCACAAGATTGCATAAGGATTATTATTTTAAAAAGCCTAAATATGCAAAATGTTTTCATAGGCACTCGTATGTGCTGAGAAGTAACCATAAGAGTTTTTTTAAATGTCATTTCAATGCCAGTCTGACCATCCTGGGGAAGGAAGCTGTACAGGTATTCATAAATCAATATGACTGATAAAAAAAATCAGCTTTCACATACTGCCCACTGCTAATATGCCCTGGAGTCTTCTTTAAGGGGTGAGAATGTACTGCTCATCAAATCATAGATTCCAAGACCAGAAGGAACAAGGGTGATCTTCCCCAAGATAATTTCTACAGCATAGCTTTAGAACAACATCCAATCTTGATTTAAAAATTGCCAGTGATAGAAAATCCACCATGACCCCTGGTAAGTTGTCCCAGTGGTAATTACTCTCACAGTTAAAAAATTACACCTTATTTTCAATCTGAATTTATCTGGCTTCAACTTCTAGCATTTGGATCATGTTATATCAGGGATCGGCAACTTTTGGCACATGACCTGTCAGGGAAATCCACTGGTGGGTCGGGACAGTTTGTTTACCTGCAGCGGCCACAAGTTCAGACAATCGCAGCTCCCACTGATTGCGGTTCACCGTTCCAGGCCAATGGGGGCTGCAGAAAGAGGTGCAAGCTGAGGGATGTGCTGACCACTGCTTCCCACAGCCCCCATGAGCCTAGAACAGTGAACTGAGGCCAATGGGAGCTGCAATCAGCTGAACCCGTGGCCGCTGTCAGTAAACAAACCATCCCGGCCCATCAACAGATTTCCCTGACAGGTCGCTTGCCAAAGGTTGCTGATCCTGTATTATACCTTTCTCTTCTACACCTTTAGTCTAGACTCTACATGGGAATAGCTGGGTGAAAGTTAATAGCTTGTGATATACCAGAGGTCAGATTAGGTCAGTGACTCTGAACCTTCCCAGACTACTGTACCCTTTTCAGGACTCTAATTTGTCTTGCATACACCCAAGTTCCACCTCAATTAAAAACTACTTGCTTACAAAATCAGGCATAAAAATACAAAAATGTCACAGCTACTATTACTGAAAAATTGCTGACTTTCTCATTTTTAACACATAATTATAAAATAAATTGGAATATAAATATTGTATTTACATAGTATATAGAGCAGTATAAACAAATCAGTTTCTGTATGAAGTTTTTGTTTTTACTGATTTCACTAGTTCTTTTTATGTAGCCTGTTGTAAAACTGGGCAAATATCTAGATGACTTGATGTACCCCCAGGAAGACCTCTGAGTACCCTACGAGTACATGTATCCCTGGTTGACAACCCCTGGACTAGATGATCTAATGGGCCCTTCTGCCTTAAACTCTATGGGTATTTCTATACTGCAGTTTAACACCCCCGGCTGGCCTGGGTTAACTGACTTGAGCTCACAGGATTCAGGTGGCAGGGCTATAAAATTGTAGTGTGGATGTTCAGGCTTGGGCTCTCTTGTTGCAGAATAGACACACCTTATGAAAGTAAGAACCCTTCTGTTGATCTGGAGCTAATCAAGTTATTTTTTATGCCAGTAGTAACAGTTTTGTGGTATGGATTTCTGTAGGCTAGGAACTGGATGGAAACTATCAAATAACTTCCATAGATCACTGAACAGCTGTCATATAGTAATGAATTTTGGTCATGAATAAATAAAGAACAGACCTCAGGTAGATTAGAATGGGAGTGCTATCTACTGATTAGAGTAGAGGAGTGTGAGTGCAGAATTCGATCTATTCTCATCTCTGTTACTAACTTGCTGCATAATTCTGGGCGAATCATGTACCCTTTTTTTATAGTCCAGTAACCTTTAAAGTGGAGTCTTGTGAGAATTACCCCTTCAAGCAAAATTTATTCAAACAGTAAAGAAGGGAACATGGAGTCTGGTGGTCATGGAAGCTCAGTTCTTTCTTCTCACCTGTGTTTGCTGAAGTGTAAATTTGTTTTGTTTCCTACCATATCTTCTTCCTGCTGGCTTGATGACCCGGTTTACTACTTATATGTAAACTGAAATAACCATTTCTTCATTCAGGATATTTCTGACTGGGCAGGGCTGTGTGGTTTTTGAACATGTGCTAAGAACACCAGAAAGGGGGATTTTGTAACTTTACATATAGTGTTGCTACATATATATTCACCATGATATTATTGACCAGTGAGTTATTAGTTTTCAGATGATACCTCACAAAGCATATTTTGTACAAAGATTATTACACTAGTGTGTAGGATGTGAATACAGAGGTGCTTTTGGTCACAGATACCACTTGAGCAAAAGGTCCCTTGAGGTAGGGACAGGGACAGGGTGTCGCCACCAGCCAGTTCTCAGTGAGCTAGTCTTGGCTTTATGCCACCCCCACTCAACTGAGGGGAGATTGGATTGGCTAATCTCAGCAATGATTTTTCAGTTTTAGTAATTAATATATTTCATTCCATACAACTTCAGTTTACTGAGCAGTGAGAGTGTGCTTCTTATTGATACTGACAATGCTGCTCACTTAACTAGTAACACATACAAATATTAGTTTCTGACTTCAGCTGTCATTGGTTTGTAGCTTCTAATAGTACATTATTTAAGTATCTGCTGAAAATATACTATGGGTCAAATTTTGGACTCACTGATTCATCTTATAAAACCTTGTTGATATCAGTGAAGCTAACTTGGGTATAAATCAGCATGAAATTTTGTTGGAGATGCCTTAAAGTAAAAACAAAGTCCACTTGTTCCCACGTCAATTTAGTTCAGTAGAACTCAAAATTATGATGTGTTTAATATAACAATGTGGGCATCTGCAGTATTCAGTGAATATAATTAAATAATTAATAATAATTAAAAAACAAACCCACTGTAGCTATATTTAGAATCAATGGGAGGTAGGTGCCTAGACACTTCTTAAAATATCATGAGGCATGTACCTGCATCTTTAACGGGCCTTAAGGTTAGGCATCTAATCTTCTGTGCAACACCCCTCAACTTCCTTTCCCTCTGAGTTTGGCTTCGCAAAATTTATAAGTACAAATTTTGATGGATCACATTAATGTTTATTTTAAGCATTTTTTCCTCCATTTAAAGTTTCACAATTGTACACAATTATGGATAAGTATTTTTTTCCATATTTTCATTAATTTTAACGTCAACAGTTGTGGTAAATTATGCAGACAGTGGGGGTAAGACAACAGACTCATAGATTCCAAGGCCAGAAGGGACCTTTGTGATTATCCAGTCTGACCTCCTTATGACACAGGCCATAGAAATTTCTCAAAATAATTACTAGGATATATCTTTTAGGAAAATATCCAATCTTGAGTTAAAAATTGTCAGTGATGGAGAATCCACCACAATCCATGGTTAATTACCATCACTATCAAAAATGTACTTCATATTTCCAGTGCAAATTTGTCCAGCTGCATCTTCCAGCCACTGGTTGTGCTTTCTTTGCTAGATTGAAGAGCCCATTCTTACATATTTTGTTCCCCATGTAGATACTTATGGACTGTAACCAAGACTCTCCTTATCCTTCTCTTTGTGAAACAAAATACCAGTAGGTTGAGCTCCTTGAGTCTATCACTATAAGGCAGGTTTTCTAATCTTTTAATCATTAGCATGGCTCTTCTCTGAACCCTCTCCAATTATCAACATCCTTCTTGAGCTGTGGGCATCAGAACTGGACACACTATTCCAGCAGCAGTCACATCAGTGTCAAATATAGAAAAAACTAACATCTTTATTCCTACGTGAGAGTCCCCTGTTTATTATTGTGGGAAATATTTTTTGTCTGTTCCTGTGTGCATGGTGAAAGCAACACTTATTATTAAAAATTTAATCCTTCCATGCCTGCTCAGAGTACACAACTGTGTCTTTGTACAGTGTTTAACACACTATGAGCTTGACAGGTGCCTCTGGGCACTACTGTGATAAATAATTATAATAATAACACAAACCAAACACAGCAGATCTCTGGTTTTATTTAGAAATGTAGCTACAGCTTAGAATCACTGAAGCAATCTTCTTTATCATCTCTCACTTGAAAATATTTTGCCTGCCCTTACATCATTCTTGCAATTTCTAATTGTGTTCTTTACAAGCATAAAAAATTTACCTGGCTCTGCTCTTTCAGTGGTTCAGTAGCCAGACATGGTTAGTTTGAATCTTCCTTTTTCCTGCAGCCCTCCAATAAGATAAGATTTGAGATATGTATGCAATGTTGTGCTTCAGCTGTCAAAAGCTGGGAGATAGGCTGAATTCTTTCTTTAATCTGACCTCCCAGCATGAGAAGTACTAAGACTCCTTCTTGAACCACCTGGAAACCAGCCCTAGCATATTTGCAAGACAGTTTGTGTGTGGTAAAGGAAAATTTAAGAAGCAAATGCAATTTTAACACTGTTTTTGGCTGACTTTGAGATCAAGAGTGATGTGTATGGCAGCCCTGAAGGATCACTCAGGTACAGGACTGAAATTCAGGCAGAATAAATTGAGTCAGATTTTCAGCTCATCTAAATACACATAGCTCCACTTCAGCAAATGTAGCTGAGCCTGTCTTACGTCAGCTGAGAACGTGAACCTATGTCTGGCATTCTCAGATTTGCTCTCTTCAAGTTTTCCTAGGTTAAGCCTCTTTCACAGTGACCCTTAGGGGTATTATTGACCAGAACTTTGAAAAAATAATCTAAACTTGTATGTTCTTTGTGTAGGAATTCAGTTGTGTTTTTAAGCTACTCCCCTACAGGGGAAGTAGCCCTGCCCCAGCGGGATCAATGTAAAAAGCAGTGCTGTAACTTTTTAACAGGCAGCGTAACCAACTATTCTCCATCACTGACAATTTTGAAATCATGGTGTTCTAAAAGATGTGCTCTAGGAATTATTTTGGGTAAATTCTATGGTCTGTGTTATACAGGAGGTCAGAGCAAATGACCACAGTGGTCCCTTCTGGCGTTGTGCTGTATGAATTCTCAGTCATGCTGGAAAACATGTGCCTAATGTTACACCTCTTGAGGTGTCTCACAGCCCGTGAGGCACTTGCAAGAAGCTGTAGATGCATGGGGACTGTGAGTGCAGCCAGCCTCCTGATCGTGCAATATATAGGGGAGGGGAGGCATCTTGCATTTCCTCCATTTCCACCCATGTGCCTGTCCAGGGATACACGCAATCTTGTCTTACGTGTTCATCACTTTCTGTTTACTATCTATGTAGGTAGTGTCTGACCTCCATTACAATAATATCTGAGTGCCTCACAATCTTCAATTTATTTATCCTCACACCACCTTTGAGGGGGAGGGCAATGCTATGCTATTATCCACATTTTACAGATGTGGAACTGAGGTATAGAGGCCTAGTGGGCACATTTTTTAAAAGGAACATAAGTGCCTATAGATGCACACAGTTAGATTTTCAAGTGCCTAAGCACCTAGATTGCAAGTAATTTTTTAAGTGACTCACCCAAGTTTACTCACACAGTCTGTGGCCAAATATAGAGTTAAACCCAAGTTCCTCAAGCCTCTGGCTAGCTCCCTAATCACGGAACCATCCTTCCTCTAGAGTGAGGATACACTTTTATACTTCTTTCAAAGTTTATAATTTGAGGTTCCACACATTTACCACCAAATTTAATGAGAGCTAGTTGTTAAATATGAATATCTTAAACAATGGTTACAATCCTGTTCCATGAGCTTCCATGCTCACTAGCTAGCTCTCATCTCTTAAGAGCTTAGAAACTCACTAAGAACTTTATATTTGATCACTGACGTTGAAAAGTGTAGCACTGTGGCAACTCATCCACATCTTTAGACTTTATAGCAAGCAGAAATACTGAGAATTCTACATATGACCTGAGTCATATGACTTCTTTTTTTTTCTTGTAGGTGTTGTCAGGGAAAGGATTACTATAATTTTATACAAATTAACATTTATCTAATAATGTCTGAGAAAGCAGAAAATAGTTCCAAATTCACATCTAACTTTATAAATAGAGACCCAGAAATGTTGTTTAATTTTATCTATGTTTCTAAGTAACTAAGTAATAACCTTTGTCCTCCTTGCTGTCTGTGCATTGAAATATATGTCTTATGATGCCTGATTAGTTGTGGTAGAACATGTAACAGATTATGGGGCATGGACATAACAATATTGGGTGTAGTGTGGATTCTGGAGATGTTCCTCCAGCAATTTTGATCAATGAATATTTTTGTGGTCATGATTTCACGTTGTTCTTGAGCTCTGTTCTTCGGAGGCATAAAATATCTGAATTCACCTCCCAATGTTAATTCTGAATACTCTATCTATGCCAGTATTTCATAGTGAAGTGATTGTGTTTTCATTCCTACATACTTTCTCATTTTTCAAAAGGACTTTAAAACATACATATTGTATATCACTGTTTGATAATACTCTGCAATCCTCCAACAGGAATCATTATACTTTGAATAATAGAGTAGAAACCAATCAACCCATGACAATTCTCTACAAACATTGTGAAATATCAGATCAGGGTGCACTGACTGATACCATGTAAAATCCTTTTATCCTGTGAAGAAGTCCAATGCCTAAAACACAAAAGATAGCCTACTGGTTATTTCCTAGTGGATTAGGATGGTACATATGGACAGGGCCCTACCAAATTCACGCCATGAAAAATGCATCACAGACCATGAAATCTGGTCTCCCTCCCATGAAATCTGTGTATAGTATAGGGTAAAAGCACACAAAAGACCAGATTTCATGGGGGGAGGCCAGCACTTCTCAGATGGGGCTCCTGACCCAAAAAGGAGTTGCAGGGGGGGTCGTCAATTTTAGGGGGGGTTGCGGTATTGCCACCATTACTTCTGTGTTGCCTTCAGAACTAGGTGACCGAAGATGCGTGGCTGTTGGCCAGGTACCCAACTCTAAAGGCAGCAACCTGCCAACAGCAGTGCAGAAGGAAGGGTGGAAATACCATATCATGCCATCCGTCCTTACTTTTGCACTGCTGCCTTCAGAGTTGGGTGGCCTTAGAGTGGCGGCTGCTGACTGAGGGCCCAGCACTGCAGGCAGCAGCACAGAAGTAAGGGTGACACTGTTATATCATTCCATTCTTACTGCTGTGCTGCTGCTGGCAGTGGCTCTGCCTCCAGAACTGGGCTCTCAGCCAGCAGCCGCCACTCTCCAGGTGCCCAGCTCTGAAGGCAGCGCCACAGCCAACAGCAGCGCAGAAATAAGGGTAGCAGTACCGCAGTCACCCCCACAACTCCTTTTTGGGTCAGGACCCCTACAATTACACACTGTGAAATTTCAGATTTAAATGAAGAAATTTACGTTTTTTAAAATCCTATGACTGTGAAATTGACCAAAATGGACAGTGAATTTGGTAGGGCCCTATGTATGGCCTACATGTTTAAGCTCAATATATTTAATTGATAGATAAAGTTCTTCTAAACCCCTCTACAATATTTTGCAGTTATAAACGCATATAAATTGTGACTAATTTTCAGGCGTAAATCAAGATACTTTGCTATTCCTAGCCTCTTCAGAGTGCAGGTGAAAAACAGCCAGTTTCAGCTCTGTAATCCTGGAGCTAGTTTGACCAGCTCCAGACCCACTGAAGATCAGTGCATCCCAAGAGCAGCTCTGAATTGCATCACCTGATATCGCCTCCCAAGGTTATGTGGCGGGTGGCAGAGAAGCTATCTAAGCGAGCTTTATGCCCACATTGATGAGCTCCCCAGCCGGGACAATCTGGCCATTTTCTGCCCCCTTTGCACAGCAAGCAGAACAGTAGCTGGGATCTGGCCTGTGGTGTATTGCTATCCATGTCCTGTGATGACATGGGTGTGGAATAGGGAGGTAACACGTTTTATATGTGAGAGATGCATGTGTGTCTGTTACGCAGGGGTTTCCATGTGTTGCATAGACAAATCTGATCAAAAGTATATAAATTACCAATTACACATAAGAAAATGGAGTGTCTAAGTAACCTTACTGTATCTTGCATTCTTTCTTCTTCATAAATTGACTGAGTTTTTTAAAATAAATATGCAGTTTTCATCAGCAAAACTACAGCATATTTAATTTCATCTCCTTTGCCCCAATTTTTTATTATAAACTCCTTGGGCAGATCCTGTTACAGAAACATGGCCAGTTATATAATTCTTAAACTGTCTGATATTTCGGTGTACTGCATATATTTAGGACAAGTATTTGCTGTAATATGGGGATTCTATATTTGCCTCGCCCGACAGAAAAACAGATTGCAATATCACATCCTTTCCTCGACAAAAATACCATTCCTGTTTTGTCAAAGAAAGTTTAAGTGGAGCAATGTACTTTTGCCTGCGGTCTAATACAATTACCTTTAAAGTATCTGTCAGTGCTGTAGCACACAAAAAATCAACTGATCTTCGTAAAGGCCAGCAACTAATGACCACATAGCAGCTGTAATGCTGAATCAGAAAGGTCAGAATCCGCAGATTCAGGTGAATTCTATTTTAAACTAAAAGCTAGGGAATGTATGTCTTCTCTTTATTGGAGAGTCTGGTGCTTATTGGTTTCATGGCGATGCCCCTGCTCTGTACATCTTGCCTTGTTCCACATGTCATTGCACTCCTACTGGTGGACTGCAGGAGGGCAGAGAACAGTGGCTATCTCCAAAATGTTGATGAATAACATGGTAATGCAGATGGAGGTGTGCTTATGATTTGACAACATGAACAATGGTCTATGTAAGTTCAACTCCAATCACAGTTTTCATGACAAGTGAGAATACAAATTGGTCAAGGTGAGATGCAAATTAGAGGCTGGAGCTCAACTGACTCCTAGAATGTATAATCACATACTGATATGTTCCTGAATAAGAAAATTTACAAAAAAAAATTAAGTAAAATTGCTAGTATTTGGCTAGATGGATGGTAGTACTATTTCTTAATTCATGTGAAAGAGCGAATTGACCTTAGGAACCAAATCCAGGGCAGTCTGGAAAGCAACCTTTCCTGAATGAAATTATAAATGAAAATATTTCAATGATGTGACAGCAATTAAAAGAAATTTGGATTGTTAAAACTTCTCTGAGTTGGAGTGTCCATAAAATGGTTTACAGATCATTTAATGGACAACACTGAGACTCCTGAAAGGCCAGAAATATCAGCCACAGTAGACTATAAAACCTGCCACAGACTATGCTGATCAGAAGCTACATGAAAATCAGTGACAACAAAACAACAGTGGGACTCAAAGATCAGCAATCCCACCACAGCAGGCTAGAAGGCTTATATCTAGTGCCTATGTGAAGGATGCAATTAAAGATGATAGCTGGCTGCCACTTTACAGTACTTCAAGGGCCCCAGGAAAGAACTGGTGCCAAGAATCCATATTCCCTATGGGTAATCACTATTGTCATAGTGTTAGGAACCTGCTTATTTGGTGTGCATGCCTAATTGCTCATTTTGCACATGCAGTTATCCACAGGTGGGTGAAAATGCAGGTTGTGTTTCTGCATGCATCTGAGTTCTCCCTTCCTTTGCAAATGCCATCTAAAAAAATCAGATTTTCAGAGGTGCTGAAACTCTGCAGCTCCCACTGACTTTAATCTGAGCTGTTGCTGTTCAGCACTTCTAAAGGCTATGCCACTTTTAATTGTGTACTGAAATATAGGTTTAAGTGCTTAATGTTAGGCACCCGCATATGGAAATATTGCCTAGTGTCCTTAATGTCTGATATGGCAACTTTCATTTAGATTTCAATTGCTGATCTTTCAGCGACAGCTATGCTTGGTCCTTAATTGCTTGTATTCTAGCTATTTAGTTTAGGGCTAGATTGTTAATAAATTCTGGCTCAGGTACAGAGCAGGGGAAGCACAAAAGGACCTGTTATAGTTGCAGATCTTACACCTGGCAGAGAGCAGGGACTGCTCCCTCAGTGCTGCAAAAGGAATGGGCAGGAGAGAGGCAGAGTCAGGGGGGGTTGGGTTGGTTGCACCCTGCGGAAGTTGGAGAGAAGCTGCATTGTTCTACGGATGAAAAATGCCCCTGTGCACTCTGGCTGCTTGTAGAAGGATTTTAGTGGGAGCTGCAGGTGCACAGCATGTCCAAAAAAGCAAACCCCTGATTTTGGGGCCAATACTGGAAAATGCCTCATGTCTCCACCTTGATTGTAAAACATAATATAGGCCAGAACCTCAGCTGTGGTAAACTGACTTCAGTGGAGTTGGGCCAATTTATATCAGCTGAAGATCTGATGCTGCGAGTGTAAAGGGTTCCTATTTCTTCCCATAGGGTTTAATATATATGTTCATATATTTTTATAAAAATATATTGTTTACGTGAGAGAGCATAGCAACCTTTCTGCTAATGTTGTGACAGCACATGCTACTGGCACACATTTAAGACTGTGTGTACTGAAAACATTATTGAAAAAGATGTGCCCGCCCAAAAACCAATTTTCAAGAACAACAACAGGGAGAGCACACTCTTCTTTAAAAAAAACTACTAACAAACCAATTGTTTGCTATAGTTCTTAAATAGGAATTTAGTTGGAGTTGTCAGTAATGCAAAAAAGCATCTGAACATTATCGGTCAAATCCTCAGTTGATGCAAATCTATATCACTCCACTGACTTCAGCAGAGCTATGCTGACTTGTACAAGTTAAGTATGTGTGTATGTGGCCAACTGATCTTCATAAGACTCATTGCATTCTGTTTGGTTACAAATCAACACTTTCAAAAGTCTATAAATAGCATGTTTTAATGAAATAGCTGTTGTGAGCACTTATGGTTACTCAGGACAGTGTTAAATCTGACTATCTTCTTTCTTTGAAGTAAATTGATACACAGCAGCAGAAGTGGTATCTCTTTGCAAGGAAGGGGAAAAAAAAGCTATAGAGTTATTGCTGCCATGTGTGTCTTCAACCCTCCCAGCATTACTCCAACACTGATTCTGTTGTTTCTTCTCCCCAGGAAGCACTCTTAAAAGTATTTTAAGTGCTTGTGAGAACAAGAGGATAACTAGCTCTGCAGTGACTTTAGCGCCAGCAAGCAAAAACAAGGAAGGTCCTGGAAAAGTTCAAGAGAGGAAACTGTCAACATTTGTCAAAGGAAAATTGCTTTTCTCAGTCCACTGGGATGAGGCATCTCTTGGTAACATACAGTAGTGCCTGAACACTGCATATTGACATATAATAAAGGTGATAGCTTCTTAACAAGGCTTTGACCCTTTAGTCCTTTAGCACCCATCAATCCTCAACCAGGGGACCAGGCTACTCAGGAAGACAAGGGCTTTAAAAAGCCCCCTAAGCAACCACAGGAGCTAGAGAACAGGAGTGGCAAAAACGGAGTTTTTCAAGAGTGTTTAGAGGGGGAGATAGAATTAACTTTCTTTAAACTTAAAGCCAAAAACACCCTTTGGTATACAAAACATCAGGAAAGGAACGAGCTTCAGGAATAAAAAGAGAATGCAGCCAGAAGTACTGCAACAGAGTGGGGGCTATCAAGTTTATGGCACCCAACACAGCATGTTACCTGCCCTATGGGCAGGCAATGTATGTGCGCATTCGGTGTAAGGAGCTCCTGGTCCTCAGAGACCGTGTTTTGGAGACCAGAGTGGCTGAACTGGAGGAGCTTAGAGAGACAGACAGATACATAGATGAGACTTTCCAAGATACAGTAGACCGGGTCCCACCACCAGTCTGACAGCCCCTGTGCTATTGAAGAGGATGAAAGTCTCATGGAAGGAGAACATCCAACTAGACCAGAGGGAAATGATCCCCTCCTTTGAGCTGATGATGTGGTATCCTCTTGCACTGAGGAGACATCTCTGGGGAGGGAACTCCAGTTATTAGTAAGATGGGGGGAGGGATAGCTCAGTGGTTTGAGCACTAGCCTACTAAACCCAAGGTTGTAAGTTCAGTTCTTGAGGGGGCCACTTAGAGATCTGGGGCAAAATTAGTACTTGGTCCTGCTAGTGAAAGCAGGGGGCTGGACTTGAATAACCTTTCAAGGTCCCTTCCAGCTCTATGAGATAGATATATTTCCATATCACAGCTGTTAGTAATGGGTGATTTGATTATTAGAAATATAGATAGCTGGGTTTGCAAAGACCAGGAGAACCACATGGTGACTTGCCTGCCTGGTGCAAAAGTTACAGATCTCTCAAGATACCTAGATAGACTTACATATTGTACTGGGGCACAGCCAGTGGTCATGGTGTATGTCGGCACCAATCACATAGGAAAAGATAGGAGAGAGGTCCTGGAGGCCACATTTAGGCTGTTAGGTAAGAGATTGAAATCCAGGACCTCTATGGTAGCATTATCTGAAATGCTTTCAGTTCCACATGCAGGGCCAGACAGACAGATAGAACTTCAGGTTTTCAATTTGTGCATGAGATTGTGTAGGAAGGAGGGGTTTAGATTTATTAGGAACTGGAGAAGAGGAGAACCCATACAGGAAGGATGGGCTAAATGTAAACCAAAATGGAATCAGATTGCCGGCACTTAAATTTAGAAGGGTTGTAGAACAGTTTTTAAACTAAGGGTTGGCAAGTACAGGGAACAAGTGGTTCAGTCAAAGACATCCCTTAAGGGAGAATCTATTAATGGAGATTTTCTATGTCCTAGTAAGAAGGAAAGGATGGAAGATGATAAAATACTGGTAGGATCTGATGAGAACCAGCCAAATGAAAAAAAGTCCTATTCAATTATATCATGTAATGGCAGAGAGCTAAAAAGTGACAAGTTTTTAACATGCTTATAGACAAATTCTAGAAGTCTAAATAATAAGATGGGTGAATTAGAGCACCTCATATTTTAATGAGGATACTGATACATTAGGCATCACACAAACTTGGTGGAATGAGGATAATCTGTGTGACACAGTAATAACAGGGTACAATATATATCGGAAGGACAAAACAGGTCATGTGGTGGGGGAGTGACATATGTGAAAGAAAACATAGAATTAAATGAAGTAAAAATCTTAAATGAATGAACCTGTACCACAGAATATCTAAGGATAGTAATTCCATGCATTAATAATAAGAATATAGCAGTAGGGGTATATTACTGACCACCAGACCAGGATGGTGATAGTGACTGTGAAATGCTCAGGGAGATTAAAGAGGCTATACAAATAAAAAACTCAGTAGCAATGGGGGATTTCAAATATCCCCATACTGATGGATACATGTCACCTCAGGACGGGATGCCAAGATAAAGTTTCTTGACACCTTAAATCACTGCTTTTGGGAGCAAATAGTCCTGGAACCCACAAGAGGAGAGGCAATTCTTGATGTAGTCCTAAGTGGAGCACAGAAGCTGATCCAAGAGGTGAACATATCTGGACCACTTGTTAATAGTGACCATAATATAATTAAATTTAAACATGCCTGTCATGGGGAAAACACCACAACTGCCCAACACTATAA
Source organism: Chelonoidis abingdonii (assembly GCF_003597395.2). Taxonomy (NCBI): domain Eukaryota; kingdom Metazoa; phylum Chordata; order Testudines; family Testudinidae; genus Chelonoidis; species Chelonoidis abingdonii. The sequence goes on from NC_133773.1 coordinate 106,397,687, forward strand.
CATTTAACTCCAGAAAGGAGAACTACACAAAAATGAGGAAGCTAGTTAAACAGAAATTAAAAAGTACAGTGCAAAAAGTAAAATCCCTGCAAGCTGCATGGAAACTTTTTAAAGACATCAAAATAGAGGCTCAATTTAAACATATATCCCAAATTAAAAAAAAAACAAAACTTAGTAACAGATCCAAAAAAGTGTGACTACGGCTCAACAGCAAAGTAAAAGAAGCAGTGAGAAGCAAAAAGGCATCCTTTAAAAAGCGGAAGTTAAATACTAGTGAGGAAAACAGAAAGAAGTATAAACTCTGGCAAATGAAGAATAAGAACATAATCATAATTACGAAGGCCACAAAAGAATTAAGAACAGTTAGGCAAAGACTCAAAAAGTAATGGCAAAAAAAAATTAAGTATATCAGAAGCAGGAAGCCTGCTAAACAACCAGTTAGGCCACTGGATGATCAAGATGTTAAAGGAGCAATCAAGGAAAATAAGGCCATTGTGGAGAAACTAAATGAATTCTTTGCATCTGTCTTCATGGCTGAGGAGGTGAGGGAGATTCCCAAACCTGAGCCATTTTTTTTTAGGTGACAAATCTGAGGAACTGCCCCAGATTGAGGCATCATTACAGGAGGTTTTTGGAATAAATTGATAAATTAAACAGTAATAAGTGACCAGGACCAGATGGTATTCACCCAAGAGGTGAACTCAAATGTAAAATTGCAGGACTACTAACTCTAGTTTGTAACTTGTCATTAAATGACTGGAAGATAGCTAATGCAATGCCATTTTTTAAAAGGTCTCCAGAGGTGATCCCAGCAATTACAGGCCAGCAAGCCTGACTTCAGTACCTGGCAAATTGATTGAAACTATAGTAAAGAACAAAATTGTCAAACACATAGCTGAACATAATTTGTTGAGGGAAGAGTCAAAATGGTTTTTGTAAAAGGCAATCATGCCTCACCAATATACAAGAATTCTTTGAGGGTGTCAACAAGCATGTGGACAAGGGAGATCCAGTGGATATAGTGTACGTAAATTTTCAGAAAGTGACGAAGTGGGTCACAGAAGCTCATGCTCCAAAACGTCTGTTAGTCTATAAGGTGCCACAGGATTCTTTGCTGCTTTTACAGATCCAGACTAACACGGCTACCCCTCTGATACTTGAGTCCTATTCAACACATTCATAAATGATCTGGAAAAAGGGTTTGAGGTGGCAAAATTTGCAAATGATAAAAAAAACTACAAGATAGTTAAGTCCTAGGCAGACTGTGAAGACCTACAAATGGGTCTCACAAAACTGGGTGATCGAGCAACAAAATGGCAAATGAAATTCACTATTGATAAATGCAAAGTAATGCACATTGCAAAACATAATTCCAACTATACATATAAAACGATGGGGTCTAAATTAGCTGTTACCACTGGCAAATGAGATCTTGAAGTCATTGTGGAGAGTTCTCTGAAAACATCCATTCAATGTGCAGAAGCAGTCAAAAAAGCTAACAAAGTTGGGAATCATTAAGAAAGGAATAGATAATAAGACAGAAAATATATTGTCTCTCTATAAATCCATGCTATACCCACATCTTGAATATTGCATGTAGATGTGGTCGCCCCATCTCAAAACAGATATATTGGAATTGGAAAAAGGTTAAGAAAAGGGCAACAAAAATGATTAGGGATATGGAACGGCTTCCGTATGAGGAGAGATTAATAAAACAGGGACTTTTCATCTTGGAAAAGAGATGACTAAGGGGGGATATGATTGCGATCTATAAAACCATGACTGGTGTGGAAAGAGTAAATAAGGAAGTGTTATTTACTTCTCATAAGACAAGAACTAGGGGTCATCAAATGAAATTAATAGGAGCAAGGGGGTGGAGCCTCACCACATTGCATGGACTGGAGGAGACAGGGCTATAGCTTCAGTCCCTCATAGGGGGCCTGAGAATAAGCGTGAAATGCACTCCACAAAGGGATGTAGAGACAGGACAGCAGCCTCCACAGCAGTTGGGCGTTTCCCGAGGTGCAGTCAAGTTACCTCTGAAGAGCTGAGTAATGGAGTCTGTGATTGTCCTGCATAACTAACAGTTATATCCCTACAGCATATGCAACGCCCCCTGCTGTTTGAGTGAAGGGGAGAGGGACTGCTCCTCTCCTATTGCAGTTATTGTCAGAACTCCCATTGACTTAACTGGGACAGGAATAGACACTTAGTGACATTATCAATGATAGCATGAGGAATTTAGAACAAGAATCAAACTGACTTCAGGGCTTGACAGGAAAAAGCCTTTCCCCACACCTTTAAACTAATATTCAGCAGAACAGTGGCACCGGTGAAATCAACTGTATTTCAAAGGAACAGCCTTTGGCTCCAATACCACTAAAGTGGCCAGAGTCGGTCCTGTTTTCTTTTGGAATCTATTTGATTTTGATGTCTTTTATTCATTTAAGTCCTTGGGCCTGAATCTCCACTGCCTTGCACCTTACACAGTCACTTGCACTTTTCAAAGTGACCAGATCCTACATTCCTGCAAAATGCAAGTGGATCAAAACAGGAGAGTGGGTGAGGGTGTTGGGGATAAAGTTGGATTTAGACTGAGAACAGAATGTGATCCTGTGTCCTTTAAGTCATCAGGTTAAATAGGCCTGGGTAGTAGAACATGTTTATATAAGCAGATCAGCAGCCGGAGTAGCTCACCAGAGCCTCTGCCCCAAATTAATATCAAAAGAGACAGAATATGCTGATATACAGGGGCTGAGCAACTGGTCTAGTATTCCTAAAGTTCTAGTTAAAATGCTTACATATCCTTTCTGCTTTTTAAATACAGGATTATCCAGAGCAAGACATCCAACATAGCTGCAGAGACTCTAACCACAAAGCTGAGAAGCTTCACTGCATGAAAAGTGCCATCTGACTACATTTTGATTTCCTACAGTGTTAATGAGTTTACTTCCCCCACCTTCCTTTTCTCCTCATGTTCAAAGAGAAACTTGAAGCAATATAGAATTAAGACAATAGGTGGAGGTTTGCTCACTACTCCAGTTTTCTGAGCTGCCATTTTTCTCAGCTCAGTTTTTCTACCTCTCCTGCAGCCTTGAGCTATTCTCATCCCACATCTTTACAGTCACTAGGAGGTACCAGGGATATTGGCTTGTCCTATTGATGATGCTGAACCTGAATGAGTTTAGTGGTAGAGTGCTCACAACCCCATCATTCAAGGATGTAGGAATCCCATGGGCTCTTCATGAATTATAGCCCTTCACAGCATAAGTGCAGCTGTTTGGGAATTCTCTACTGAAAGGATTTTTAAACAGAAAATGTGATTTTCACAAAACTGGAGTTTTCCAAAGGGAAATGTTGATTACACTGTTTTGAAAAAAATATGTTTTCCAATCTCAAAAATCTAAGCCTATCATTTAGTTTTGGGTCAGTCAATTTGAATCAAAACATTCCAGTTTGTTGAACCAAATCAAGACATTTCATTTTGGGTCAGTTTTCCATTAATCTTTATCTGCCTGAACTGCTATGGTGCCTCGTGGGAGTTGTAATTTGGGTACCTTGTTCCCTTATTCTCTCCTGTGAGTCAGGCTCCTCGTCAAGACTACATCTTCCATGATGTCCTACAGCCTCCTCTCTGTCTGAACTGCTACAATGCATCATGGGAGCCCTAATTAGCCATTATACATAGGAATAATCAAGTTACTTCATGTTAAAGGGACACTTTCAGTGATGGAAGGCACATGTCACAAAAGTGTTGGATAAAAAGTGTGAGCAGGCTTAAACTGGACTTATTTCTTTTTTGTGTTTACGGGCTGTGCATCAACTTTACAGAAACTCAAGATGTTCCTATACTTTCCTTTACTGGGGCAGGAATTAGAGAGGAAAACTATACTGTTTTACTATTAGAAGCAGCATGTGCTCTGTTCTTTATCATACAGTGATTTTGCAACCCTCAGAATAAAAAAAAAGTCCTGAATTTATCAGCACAGCATCAAATTAATCTAAATCTAAGGACAAGTTTTTGTTTTCCCACATGTAAGTGTTCCTTTAATATTCAGATTCACCTTTACAGCAGTGGTTGAGGGCTTATCAGGTGATTTAATGCTCCTTAAAAATAAGTATAGGGACATGCTGCCTGCTAGATAGTCAAAGGTCAGACAGGAAAAGAGTATAAAATCATCTAAATGTTCTGGTGCTCATGTCTCCTTCAGAATGAGGTGGGAGAAAGCAAAGCAGATGTCAAGTGGGGAAAAAAAAAAGGTCAACTGGTGTTTAAAATATTCTTACATTCATTCCAGCTATTTATGGGAATGAATTATTAAGAGAAATGAAGAATGAGGCTGGATTGAAACTGAAGCTGATTTTGTACAGTCTACATAGCTCTCCACTTATTCATCCTTACTGTGCCTTCAGTGCACCATGAACACTGTCTTTGAGCAAGCATCTGTTTATAGTACCACTGAGCAGTGTCTTGCTTGGTTTTTTAACTCTCCACAGACTCGATCCAATACACTTGATAAATATAATCTCTCCTGTCATCTGGCACTGCTGCTTCCACTCATCTAGCCTTACATACCTTCTCTTTTTGCTTAACACAATCATACCACTGCAGGGGTGGTGGGGAGGGCTTCCGCTTATATCTTCGGCCTTCGTTTATCTATGCATGTCATTGACTCACCGTCCTTTTAAAATCTTATCTTAAAAGATGTCTTTCCTCCCATGCCTCTGTCTCTTATTTTCTCTCCCTGTGCAACAATTTATTATTCAACTCTGACCAAATCCCTTAAAATCTGTAGAACAGTTTTGATAATTTGTATGAAAGCACCACCTTAGCTTGAACATTGGCTCCTTCCAGCCAAGGACCGGGTTGTTTCAATAGCAGGCTGAAGGTTCAGAGATGTCAGCTATGCAAAATCAGCTGTTGTTCCACTTTCAACATACAGCAGAACATTGGATCATATTTAGAACCAGCCTCAAACAACAGAAAGATTACACAGCTGCCCAGATTTAAATGAGCTGCAAAAATTAAACAATTGATTAAAAAACAAACAACAACAGATCCAGTAAAGGACTTCTGACCACCAGCACTATCCTCTGTCAGAGGAAGAAATATGGATGGGGCTGGAATAGAGAGGCAGTTTGTGATTACTCGGGGTAGGGTGGGGGAATACATTTAATTATCTTGGGGACATTGTGTGTGTGTGTGTATAGAGTTTGCAGGGAGGGTATAAGTGTGTGCATTCCTTAGGAGGAAGTATGTGAGTAAGGTGGACACAGTGTACCTGTTTGGAATGTATAGATGGATTCTTTGACCATTGGATGGTGTTCCAAGAAGGAGGATTGCTAGGCAGAGACGGGCTCCACCTAACGAAGAAAGGGAAGAGCATCTTCGCAAGCAGGCTGACTAACCTAGGAGGACTTTAAACTAGATTCACCGAGGGCAGAAGAACAAAGCCCTGAAGTAAGTGGTGAAGTGGGATACTAGGAGGAAGCATGAGCAGGAGAGCACATGAGGGGAGGACTCCTGCTTCATACTGAGAAAGCAGGACGATCAGTATGTTATATTAAGTGACTATACACAAATGCAAGAAATCTGGGAAACAAGCAGGGAGAACTGGAAGTCCTGGCACAGTCAAGGAATTATGATGTGATTGGATTAACAGAGACTTGGTGGAATAACTCACATGACTGGAGTACTGTCATGGATGGATATAAACTATTCAGGAAGGACAGACAGGGCAGAAAAGGTGGGGGAGTTGCACTGTATATAAGAGAGCAGTATGACTGCTTAGAACTCCAGTCTGAAACTGCAGAAAAACCTGAGAGTCTCTGGATTAAGTTTAGAAGTGTGAGCAACAAGGGTAATGTTGTGCTGGGAGTCTGCTATAGACCACCAAACCAGGGGGATGAGGCTTTCTTCAGAAACTAATAGAAGTTACTAGATCACAGGCCCTGGTTCTCATGGGGGACTTCAAATCACCCTGATAACTGCTGGGAGAGCAATACATCACTGCACAGACAATCCAGGAAGATTTTGGAAAGTGTAGGGGACAATTTCCTGGTGCATGTGCTGGAGGAACGAACTATGGGCAGAGCTTTTCTTGACCTGCTGCTCACAAACAGGGAAGAATTAGTAGGGGAAGTAAAAGTGGATGGGAACCTGGGAGGAAGTGACCATGAGATAGTCAAGTTCAGAATCCTGACAAAACCAAGAAGTGAGAGCAGCAGAATATGGACCCTGGACTTCAGAAAAGCAGACTTTGACTCCCTCAGAGAAGTGATGGGCAGGCTCCCCCAAGAGAAAAAACATGAGGGGGAAAGGAGTCCAGGAGAGCTGGCTGTATTTTAAAGAATCTTTATTGAGGCTGCAGGAACAAACCATCCCAATGTGTAGAAAGAATAGTAAATATGGCAGGCAACCAGTTTGGCTTAACAGTTAAATCCTTGCTCATCTTAATCACCAAAAAAAGAAGGCTTTACAAAAAGTGGAAGCATAGACAAACAACAGGAAAAGGAGTATTAAAAATATTTTTCAGGCATGCAGAAGTGAAAATCAGGAAGGCCAATATAATTGAAGTTTGCAATAGCAAGCTGATGTAAGAGTAACAAAGAAGGTTCTACAGGTAATTAGCAACAAGAAAGTTGGTCAAGGAAGTGTGGGCCCCTTACTGAATGCAGGAGGCAACCTGTGACAGACGATGGAGAAAAGCTATGTACTTAATGCTTCTTTTTTTGTCTGTCTTCACAAACGAGGTCAGCTCCCAAGACTACTGCACTGGGGCAGCATAGTATGGGGAGGGTGGTAGACAAGCCTCTGTGGGAAAGAAGTGGTTCAGAGACTATTTACGAAAAGCTGGAAAAGGAGATCCAGGGTGCTGGATGAACTTCATCCAATGGTGCTAAAGGAGTTGGTGGATATGACTGCAGAGCCATTGGCCATTATCTTTGAAAACTCATGGCAATCAGGGGAGGTCCTGGATGACTGGAAAAAGGCTAATGGAGTGCCCAGCTTTAAAAAAGGGAAGGAGGAGGATCCAGGGACTACTGGCCAGTCAGCCTCACCTCAGTCCCTGGAAAAATCATGGAGCAGGTCCTCAAGGAATCAATTTTGAAGGATTTTGAGGCAAGGAAAGTGATCAGCAACGGTCAGCATGGATTCACTCAGGGCAAGTCATGCCTGACTAACCTAATTGCCTTCTATGATGAGATACTGGCTCTGTGGAAAGCAGTGGACATGTTATTCCTTGACTTTAGCAAAGCTTTTGATACGGTCTCCCACAGTATTCTTGCCAGAGAGTTAAAGTAGTATGGGCTGGATGAATGGACTATAAGGTGGATAGAAAGCTGGCTAGATCATCAAACAACAGGTTGCGATCAGTGGCTCCGTGTCTAGTTGGCAGCTGGTATCAAGCAGAGTGCCCACATCGAAGTTGGACCTTTGACTCTGCTCTGTCCCTTCTGGAAAGCTGAGTTAAATGGCCTATTGAGAACTTCCCTTACGTAGGGGCTTTATGGTACCTGCTCTGGTCATTCCCTATTATACAGGATATTCCAGGGTCAGGAAAATAGCACTGGAGTTGCTTTTGCTCTGGAAATCTTTGGCTTCTAAGGGAACTGTTGCAGGCAGTGCAAGTTACAGCAGCACTAAGGTTACTACAACTTGCACTTTGGGGGCTACATTAGCCTGTGGCTGCCTCTATGATGAGGGCAACCAAAGATAGGAAAAAGCCACTTCTTTCTCCATTCCTTGGATCCTGTTTAGAAAGGGTTTTTTCTACTGGTAATTAGGGATGTCCACAGTAGATAAGTAGTTTATAGCACAGGCCTATCAATTTTGTTTCAAGGTTTTTAAATAAATTTGAGATGCTAACGTATACATGATGAACAACAAATTTCTTCCAGTTGTAACCCATGATTGCATATTCCTTCCGCATTACTGGCTCAGCCTGATTTTTTTTCCCCTCTCTGTGTGCACAAGTACTGAACATCTTGCTTTAACAATTTTCTTGGTTATTTGGTGCATATTACCATACCATTGCAAGCAATTTTTCCTCAGTATCAAGTGTACCTTCCCTCTCCCCTTCTTATGAACAGTCTGAGATCATAGTGTGTTTCACTATGGTATAATTTTGGTTTTGATTCATCCACCAGTACAAGTTTGCACATTCATGAACTATTAAGCATCTTCTACACACTCCCACAGAAAGCTCAGTAAAGACATAAAATTACTTCTACCTAGGTCACTCATATTAAATTCAGTCACTGCACAAGATTTACATTTTACTGCAAAGCAAGAGGGAGAAATGAAGGCAGGGTTAAAGGGGAGTATAAACTGTTAATTTTCTCCATTTCACATTCTTTTCTCTTACCATTCCTTGCAGATCAGGAAATTTATTTTTTCTTGCTTTAATATCACCTTCCTAGATGCAGTTGTAAAGAAAAGTGAAAATAAAAGACAAAACAAACAGAAGGTCATGCCTTGTATCTAGAATTAGTATAAAGTAAACATGAAAAACTGATTGAAGCTACTCATTAAAATGATGCCTCTGGAGGGAGTTATGACTAGCCACTCAGGAAACAGTGTCAGTTTAAGGTTTGAAATCGTGCCACAGACACACAAATTTTAGATCTGTACTAAAAGGAAGACGCCTCCTTGACATATGCACTTGAAGAGATAAGGCAAGGTACCATCTCAGAGGTCGATAATCACAACATGAGCCATAAAACTTATGAGTACTAGTCAATTTAGACTTTTAAAATCTCAAAGCCTATTCTGCAGCTAAGGTAATGCGATTTATCAGACTTTTTGTATTGGTCAGTGGAACTCCACAGCAACATTTAGCAAGCTCTCCCTTGCAATATTATATTCATAGGAAAATTTCAGCACATGGTTTTAAAAAAAAATCATGTTTCTGTATTGTAGGATTAAAGGCAGAAAAATAAAAAAAGGAAAAATAGTAAGGGACTAATTTGCCTCTCAGTCTAATACATAAGCTCACTTTTTAGTTAAATAGTTGGGAGATGCATTGGTCAAAAATAAAATGGGGAGAGGAGAGTTCAGACCTATATATTTGTTTGAACCACAGATTGTTTGATCCTGGTAGCTACAAGATCAGCTTCTTCTCACTCTTCTGCTCTCCCTTCTTGAATGCATTGTTTGTGACCCCAAGTGGGTATGCGGAGATAGAAGGACCTGGTTCAGACATGGGAATCAGTTGCATGCGCTATTGCATACTGCTCTGCAAAACCTTGAGAGAGCCCTGGCACTGCATCCGTTCTGATCAGACATTTCATCCTAATACTAGTGAACTTTTTTTTTTTTTTTTTTTTTTTTAAAAGGAGAACTAGACATGTCTTTTTACCCCCAAGGAGTAAATTGCTGTTTTATTGTATGAATAAACACAGCAGTACTTTTACTTAGTTTTTTTTTTCCCCCACTTGAATGTAAACATTTTCTTAATGCTTTAAAAAGACAGGTCACTTTCAATGTTAATGAGAAAGAAGTACTACCATGCCAAATATTTTATTTCTCCAGTTAAAACAGGCCAAGTAGTAGTCAGAACTTGAAGTGTGGAATGTAACTAATCCACAGTGTACTTCACTACGGAGAAAAGTAATGCCACAGTTACATTGCCAGCTGAATTGGCCAGTTACCAGAGCAGCATTTTTTTCTTTTCTCTTTAAATCACACATGAAATAGATCTGAAAGTTCTGCTCAAACTAGCCTGTGAATTTGTTCACTGTCTTCCTACCAAAGTGAAATAACCGGTCAGAGAAAGTACGCTGGCAAATAGGCAACCATTTGAACATGTTATATTTTTAATTTGCAGAGACAAAAATGACAAGCAATTTATTTACATAAAACTGTACAAAAGCAAATTAAATTATGTAAAATATTTCATAAATAGAGGTGGACTAACGTTTAATACATTTTGCCATGTTTAGCATAGGTGCGTGCATAGTGACTCATAATAAACAATGATAAATTGTTCTCTGCTTCACTATCAACATCCAAGTTGCAGAACAATAATCAATGATTAATATTACAAACAGATCGTACCACACTGAATGCAAGTGCTTTAAAATTTAGAAAAAAGTTATCTGAAAGTGTACCCCAGTTAGCTGGAAAATGATGCCTTCTTCCATGTGTTATGCTCTTCAAGCAGCAGCTCAGTTTAATTGCTGGACTACATTAATTTCTACTGTTGTCCTCTACTTCCTTTCATTTCTTAAGGAAACACTGTATATTTATAACTGAGATAATATAAGAAACTGCTTTGTTGTTCAAGTTCCTTAAAAGCCTTTTAGCAACAGCTGTATTTATGGTAGATTCATTTGGCCTTGCTCTTCATTTCCTACTTTGACAACTTCTTAGGGTAGCCTTTCAGCCAAGCATCTTCGATCCCGTTTTAGTTCTTCCTCACATAAAAATAAAGTCTACCTTGGTTTTTTTCTGAAACTCAGGCAGTAGGCCAGTCAGAAACCATACTGAATAATATAGTAGATCTGGAGGTTCAGAGGGAGCATTAGATTTTAGACTGAAGCTACAGACTTCTCTAATACATATAAAGTTATATAGTTATGTATCATCTATAAATGTGTCCTAATTTAAAATACATGCAAAGTTCATTGGAGTTTCCCATGGAAGGAAAAAAAGGACATTTTTTATACTGTACAACCAAAATGGAATGGCAGCTAAAAGCAATTAAGAGACACTAAATCATCAATTTTCCTGGCAAAATGAACTTATGACACCTTGCTAAATAACTATATGATATTTATCTATTGTAATCTATACTGTAGTCTTCCAGGCAGGAGATTGGAAGGAAAACAAAAAAGCAGCACATACCTAAGCTACAATCTGGTTTTCATAATCAAAGATACTTAAGACTGGTCCAATATCTGAGTTTGGCAGAAGGCATTTTTTTAAATATATTTATAATTTATCAGAAAATAAACAGGGATCAATATACAGGTTCAAAAAAGTTGGGAATAGCCCATTACCCCTCAGTGCCCAACCCAATCACCTTTCTACTATAACAACAGGTATAAAAGGCACAGTTGCATATTTTGCATTCGCTCTAAATTTTTTTTTACTTCATTTTGTTTTATGTGTTTATTTTTACAAAAGCACTCTATATATGGAGTGGCACCAGATTAACCTATTTCAAATGAAAAAAACTACAAACACAAAAAATTTATTTCTGTCATGCCAGGTCATAATAGTAATTGACATGTTATGATGGGTAGTTCTACCCATCACAGAAGTACTGTGAATATTTAAAGTACATTGATTTTTTTTTTATTCTTTTCACACTCATTTTAGTTCTGAGGGCTTGCTCACAAGTAAATTACAATGGCATGACTGCCTTATGTGGTGCAAAAACAGGTGAGTGACTGCTGATCCATTTAATCTGAAGGTGTTGCATGACCTGTATTATTAGCTTTTTAGACAAAGGGTTTAAAGTTATATTTAAACAAGTAATCTAGTGGTTTTCAACTGTAGTATTAAAATAAAAAGTTCCTATTAAAGAAAAAAAGTTTTGTTGAACATCTGTTATGCAATTCTGTATTATGTTGAAACGTGCAATAAAATTGTGTATACATTACATAAGCATCTTTAGAATCTTTTTTTTTTCCTTAACAGGTACTTACAGATTATACAATGCAGTAACTGCTCTTTACAGTCTCATCATAAAGTACTAATTTGTATCTCTCCATAATTTAAATAGTTAAATGTAAAAAAGTTCAATTATTAATCTTTGTTTTAATATTTTTTCTTTATAACATGTCTCCATCATAATTTCTACACACAAACTAGCATCAAAACAAAAACTAAACTTAAGAGGGGAATGTAATGGCCAAAAAGGGCACCCCTCTATATAGAGAAGAGAATTTGAAAAGTAAATGTCGTGATGAGTTGTACTGATTTATCAACCTATATTTCAGGCTGCTTAATGTTATATTTTCTATGTAATTCTTCAAAAGGAAGAAACTACCCAAAGCTACATTGTGACTACAGTCTACTAGACAGCCATCTAGCCATGCCCTAATGCCAGGTTAAACCCCCAGGGATTTGAATGTTTGCACCCTTCTCAAACTGTCCGCACTGTGTTGACTGATTGTCATTTTCATCTGAATGTCTGAATTCAGTATTCAATTACTGCATCATCAGCTACAAAGCAACTAGCTCAAGTTCTGCACATTTTGTTGCTTTTATTGCACAAAAACCTGTTTTGTTTCCTATTCCCTTTAAGAAGTGCATACTGTGAGAATTGTCACTGGCCATAGCTCTTTGCTATCATGATTAGTTTGGATTCCCTGTGACGTCTCTCAATCTACTGTGTAAAGTATCACAGCAATGTTCAAGTCAATCTGACCATTTGTTACCCTTCTTAAGTGTTTTGATTCTTGACATTGTTTCATATTGCACAGGACTGTTTTAATGCACTTGTATTTCAAGAAAACCTGCATCATACCTTTGACAAATGCAATTGGTAATCTGCAACATTGATGACAAAAGATTTAGCAAGCATACCTTGCACTGTGAAAAGAAGAAATGTTATATGACTTGCAATATACTCTTGTCACTGCATCACACCATTTCCCCCATCCACCTTCCCCCAAAAGTGTTCTGGGTGACATCAACACAGCCTCTGATTTTTTTTTTATTAAAGGTAGCCTTTTGGAAAATATTCCCTGGAACTGGCAGTATCATATCATATACAGCAGATGCTGTATGTTGTTATAACATTATCTGCAAACATCTAAGCAGTTCCTTTGAGCAGTCTACTAAAATCCATTGAATTAGTAGTAGGTCATCTGGGCTTGTGGATTATGCTGCTGTGCAAAATGTAATTGAATGTGTATTTGTGTGTGCATGCATATGGTTTGTGGGTACACTAGATTTCTAAGCCAAGACCAAATACTTAGCAATTCCCCTGATCCATAGTGCGATCTTTGGCCTTTTTAGTTACTAAGATCATCCCAACTAGATATACGTTTTGTCCAAAATAACATGAGTTTAACAGTTTATCATTAGTATGCTATGGTACATATGACATTAATTTTGTTACGCTGAAGTAAGCCGATAGAGTTCATTCTATGGATAAAACAGAACCCAGAGTTCATGATTCATAGGGAAATGTGCCACCTTTTGGACTGCAGTCTCAGGCTGAGTATAATTCTCTTGCTTCAAGCCTCGGGTGAGAATATTAAAGCTGTGATCTTCACAAAGTGCCTGTTAATGGTCATCCCTTTATATTTATCTCTATAGTCGTACGGTTTCTAAAGGATCATCCCTGTTGGGGATCAGCAATATTCAGATGATATGCTTGGAGTATATTTTCCCTGACCTGTTATCCTTAACAAGCCAGATGACAAACAAAATCAGAGTGGCTTAAATCATGCTTCAGCAGAGGGGTAACAACAGTATGTTGTGTTCTTTTAATCAGGCTTGTTACCATGAAAGCAATTTGCAACCAGAAATTTAAGAAAATAAAGATCAGTGAGGGGGATTAGACATGCAAGTAACAACAATGGTTTCTACATTGTACAGTATAGTCAGGCAGACTATATAATTAAATGCCTGATACGGAGGCAGAAGTGGCAGGCAAAGCATTTGTCTCTTTGGTGGCCCCCTCTTTTTTTCCCCCCCTTTTTTTCGTGCTAAACTGTTTTAAGATTTTTTTTGCCCCTTTTCCTTCTTATACATGAATGAACCTTGTTGTGGCTTCTTTATAACCTACAGGTAAACTTCTCTTCTAGTTAGAGTATTGACAGGAGATGGCTTGTATTCCCCTGTCTGTGTAAGGGGGATATCCTCTGGATTGGCTTCCTCATTTTTGCTGAAGCTAGCTGCGTTGAAGGTCTCATAGGATGAGGTCAACTTTTTGTTCAGGAGGTTTCTGTTGCGATCACCCATGAGGGAGGCTTCTCCATTGGCCAGCTTTTCCTGACTGCCCCGTTCATCAACGGGCATGAAGGTGGAGAGTTTTGGCTGGCTCTTCTGCTTCCTTTCAGGCGAAGTGCGAACTGGCATCCAGCAGGAGTCCGAGTGACCATATTCATCACACTCTCGAGTACATTTCCCCGTCAGGGCTACATCTGGTAGAGGCCTCGAGTCTGAAAACAGAGGAGAATTTCCTTTTTAAAAATAAACTGAAAATGTCCTCCCTTCCTCAATGTGATTAACGGACTCTTAAAACAAAATATTCTTAAAAGGTTTTGCATTGACAAAATCTTTAAAGGTAAAAATCACTGAGCCTCATGTTAACTTTAATAATACGTATGTGTGGGCACAAAGGCACTTCTTGACATATGATATTATTTTAGGCATAATATTTAACAACTTTTGGTACCAATTAGCTTGTGAATCACAACTTGATTGGATACCCACACTGCCGTAATCAGCCAGATGCCTCATTTTGCGCTGCCCATTTTCTTTAATGGATTTAAACACAAAACCTTTCTTTTGGATTCTTTGTGAAATACATTTCAGTATCTTATTAATAGAATCTAAGGCCCTGATCCTCCAAATGCTTATGCACATTCTGTGTGCGAGAAGTCCTGTTACCATCACCAGGGTTTTGTGGATCTAAAGTTAAGCATGTGCATAAATCTTCTCAGGATTGGGGCTTAGGGCCCAGACCCTCAAAGGCATTTAGATGCCTAAATACCTTTTAGGATTAGGACCCAAGCTGTAAGTACCTGGACATGTAAAAAGCAAATTAAAAACAGTAATGGATAAGTGCATGCAACCCCCCTTTTTCAGCCTAATATGTACAGTCAAAGGTGTGTGTATTCATGTAGGAACCTGACTGCTTAAGTGTTGTCTGAAAGGAAAATGTTTTGTGACTACAATATGCTGTGGGGAATGCTGTAGTTCTTGACCTCTGAAGCAAAAAATCTTTCAGCTATTATACATGCAGGCTGCTCACTGAAATCAGCTGGGCTTTTGGTTCAGACAGGGCTCAGGACTGCAGCCTGTTAGAGGCAGATATTGTTAAGTTATTTTGATGTTTACATAATTGCAATTGAAATTAGAAAAGTACGTTCCAAAAATTGGGCAAAATTCTGATACCCTGGTTTACATCGAATAGTACTCTACTCTGTGAGCAATCCCAGTTACTATTAGTCTAATTCAAGGTACTACTCAGCATGAGGAAGAGTGGCAAAATCTGGCCTTATGTCAATAGGTAGGTTATACACAGTTTTTATCTTAATATTATTATATGATTTAATAGTTTCAAATTAATTACATTTTATCCTATTTCACCTTCTTAACATTTGTTTACCCTATGATCTTTTTGATTATTATCAAATCCCACTGGGAAATATTTATTGCTTTGCAGTTTAAATAATCAAAAAGAACCCTACATAAATTAACTTTCATTTCTATCATAATTAACCATTTTGCCCCCCAGTTGTATGAAAAGATTTGCAGTGGATATGATCTTGGGGTGGGATTTTCACAGGTGCTTAGTGTTGCTTTAAATCTGCATTCATCAGTCGATGGAAAAAAAATCTACTCAGTCCGCAATTTCAATGAAAGCAGAGTTATGCCAACACTCAATGCTTTTGGAAATCCCACCCTTCATGTTTATCCCACCATGACGCTTACCTGAGGAAGATTACCTGTGGAATTCTCCATAAGGAATACTGAAAAGACTGTACCATCTTACAATTAACTATCATAGAGCACTAAGTGGTAGATTCACAGAGGGATTTAGGTACCACATGTATTCATAAAACCTCCACTAAACTGCCCCTGGATCCTGTAAGTGCTTAAACTCACATGGTACCTATGCTCTTGCAGTAACACTTCCTTAGGTGCTTATGTTCCTGCCTCTGAACATGCGCATTGCTGCCTTACATTAGGCATCTGGAAACCAATCTCCCACCAGTGTGATTCACAAACTGGGGACAGAGAGGAGTTCCTCCTCCTAACTTGCCTATGGGGCTTGTTTTTGTAGGTGGCCTCAGAGGCAACCTAATTGTACCCAAAATAGTTTAGAAGGAAAGCCTCCTGTATAATCTTTAGCCCAGTGGTTTGGATACTCACCTGGGATGTAAGAGAGTTGAACAGGAGTCTACCTCAGGTGAGTGACCTTACCACAGGGATATGCATTAGCTTGGCAGAATTTGATTTTTGTTTTTAGACAGATAATATTGGTGTTTATTTTACAGATTTTTATCTATTTCAGTGTTCAGGTTCAGGAAATTATGTGGGGTCAATCAATAGGAGAGGGTCAGACTATTTAATGAGAGTAGATGTTTATTCAAAAAGTTACAGTTTTATAACCAACACACAAATTGTCAACATAGGTCAAAATATACAAAGTAAATATCCCTAAATCAAACTCTAATAAATTTTCCAGCAGCATTTATTTTTTTACTTTGCCTATCTGCAAATTTCAATTATTGATAGAAATATTGTTGGTTTATATGTGTACGATGAAATTGATGTTTACCTGGATTTACTGATAAAAATCTAATTCTTCCAAACCTAGTTATAGGGTATTCTAATGTAGATCTCAGTCTCTCCTGTTGAAGCTAGGGTGATCAGACAGCAAGTATGAAAAATCGGGATGGGGGTGGGAGGTAATAGGAGACTATATAAGAAAAAGAACCAAAAATCGGAACTTCCCTATAAAATTGCAACATCTGGTCACCCTAGCTGAAGCTGTTCCACATTGTATAAATAATTACAGAATCCTTGGAACAGGAGGGCTGGGTCCTGGGTTGCCCACATCCTGGATGAGTGCTGTAATCACTGTTTGAGTCACTCTCATGCATGTGCTCTCTCGTTCTCTCTGTCCCAGTGACTACTTATATAAAGCTTCAACAGGTGAGATTGAGAGCTCCACATCAGAATATCAGTAGTTAAGAGTGCTTAACTACTGAGAGATGTTCAAATCCTCTCTCCTAGTCAGCCAAAGGGGGAATTTGAACCTGTGGTCTCCCATATCAAGTGATAATCCTAACCACTAAGCTAGAGGTTATAAAGGATGATGGTGATTTTCCTTAAAGCATCACCGAGAATCTGAAACATCAATAGGCACTTCCCTCCAGCCTGGATTTCAGGCACTGAACTCCTGAGTGGGTTAAGGCTGGGAACACACCCTTTTCCCAGTGGTTAGCTGAGGCAGGGAGCTGCCTATCATGCTGGCTTTTGTGAATCCCATTCTTAGATACTTATCTCCCTCCACTCAGCGTATAGAAAGACTGAACACTTAAGGTTTGTGAATCCCAGTGGTTTTCCTCAGTGCCAAAAAGTTAGACATTGCAACACTTAAGTCCCCTTGTGAATCTAGCCATAAGTGTCAAGATTTTCACGGGACCCACTATAAATTCAGTTCATGAATATTTTACACTGTATAGGATTCTCTAATTAAAATAATGTTGTATACTGTTTAATGTTTCAATATCCCAGTGACTTCAATAAGAACAGGATTGGATCCTAGATTGGTCAGCCGTGGTTACTCATCTGTACTTGACAATAAGTTAGGGTTACTTTTTTATTTTTGCTTTTCAAAGACTTTTGAATTTAGGCTCAGTTATGACTCAGTTTTCTTCTTTAGTGATGGATAACAGAAATATTGTCATTTGTCAGCCTATCAATTCTTAAACTACTGTGGCCTGGGAGTTGTATACAGAATGCAGAAGAAAACTGCACTGTTCATCATGGTTAGCACAGAATTACTCTCTCACTTGCTAAAGGTAAGCAGCAAGCATAATAATTTATTACTGAGGCCCATATGATACTGAATTTTAAGCAGGCAAATCATCTTATTTTTTATTTAGAACAAGGCAAAACTCATTCCTACCTGTCTTTTCCCCGAATAAAGTCTCCATTTGAAAATGAATTATAAAATCAATGACCATTCAAAATAATTATATTATTTGAATTACTATTACAACAGTTTTAAATATCTACTGAATGGCAGTATTTGATGCGTTTGCATTTAACATGGCAGTATAAATAAATAAAAGCATAGTTTCAATTATTTTGAATCAACTACTTACTCCTGGGGAATTCTGAACATTCTCCGCCATCCCCATGTGTCTCTGTGCCCCAACTCAGCCACCTCCTCTCCCTATGTGGCCCTGTACCTGCTCCCCCATCACCATGTGGCCCTGCACCTCCTACCCCCGTGGCCCTATACCAGCACTCCCATTCAGCCCCTGCCCCAGTCTGTCCTCCCTCACTAGCCCTAATGAACCCCTATATGACCGCCCCCCCCCAGCAGCCCCACACTGTCTGCCTGCCCATAGTCCTCCTCTCCTGATCTGGCCTGATGAGCGCTGTGAAAAAGGCAGGTGTTCTCTTCCCTAGCACTCTCTGGTGGGCAAAAGGTGGAACTGCAACAAACTTTCCCGTGGGAGCTTTTTTCTGTGCAGAAAATTAAATATATGTCCGGCTCATTAATTATGCACATGCACAGTGGTGCAGCATTTCTCCAGAAGTAAACTGGCATATTTTAGGTTATTGTTTTTTTCCTTAATATATCAGACGGGGCCTGATCCAATGCCCACTGAAGTCAAAGTATCTGCCAACATAAGTAGATATTGGATAAGGTATTGGATTTTGTCCGGCACTCCATTGCAACCCTTCCTCCCTTTCAGAGAAACGCAAAGTTTGTTTTCAATTTCTACATTCTGAAACCATGATACTTGCTACTAAATCCAGAAGGTTACAGTGAGATATAACGATACAGTAATTTGAAAACTATTCTTTTGGCTAGCTCTCCTTTCAAGTAGAATTGATTACATAAGGATACTGTGGTTGTCCTCCAACTGCCTCCTCACCAGCAATGCATTCAAGCCTATGCTTGAACTTTAAGCAGACAAATACGCCCATTGGATGGAACTACACTTATGTTAAAAGTTAAGCATTTGCTGGAGTACTTTGGGTTGGAATTTTCAAAAGCACTGCAGGTGTCAATGGTAGTAGAGCTAGGACAATGCTGAGTGCTTATCAAAATCCCATCCTTGCTAAATAGGGATAAGATTAGTAATGGTGTTTAAAATTGTTTAAGTGCTTTGTTGAAATTGAGCCTTGTTTATTTAGCTGCTGTAATATGGCATATCAAAAGGTGTCCAACATTATGCTGCATTTCAGGAATATTTTTCTTCTTTATGAAGTGCATTAACCTTATATTCTATATAACCCACCTCATAAAATTATTTCACCTACCAAGTAATTAATACTATTCCTACTGATTTCGGGTCCAGATTGAAATGGAGTGATCTTTCATTTTCTCTCTTCATAATCAAGAGTTGCTAGCTCCCAGATGAGGCTAATTTCTACTTTTTACATTTAAATAAAAGTTGCTTTTTACCTGCAGCATAACCCACATCCAAACACATGTGCAGCAACGAGACATAACGTTTTAAATAAAGAACTCATTTTAAAATTAAACCCTTCAGTGGACACCACAGTACTAACTGACAAGCCTAATCAGGTAAGACATATTGCAGTATTTGTCATCACGATTGGTAGATAAATCATCAAGAAAGACTAAACCAGATTTCTATCATCGTCTCATATCTTAAAACTCCATAGGTACATATAACACTGAGCCAACCCCCTTCCCAAAAATAAAAAACCTATGACAGTGAATCTCAAAGCCAGTGTCAATTAACTTGGCCTTGTACCATGGAACAAAGCTAGCAGTGTCGACGTTTGGGCTCAGGCTGGAGCCCAGGCTCAGAGATCCTCTTCCCTCAAAGCCTAGGCTTCAGCACAAACCTGAACATTTACATTGTTATTTTTAGCCCGGTAGCATGAGCCTGAATCAGCTGAGCCAGGCCCCAAGACTTCCTGCTGAAGGTCCTTTTTTGCACTGCAGACATATCCTTTGACTCAATCAGATGCTTTAAAATGCCAATGACAAAAAATCTATCACTGTGCTAATGAGTAAGAGAATGATCCTTATGGGACAGTATTCCTTGTATAGATTTTCTTATTATTGTCACAGTTTTTATTTTGTACACACTACTCATTTTCATCCCACTTTTTTTAAAATAAAAAAGAACAGTATCTCTATTCCCTATCTTCCCATACACTGCAGATAGTCTTTCACCTTTACATATCACTTTTCTTAGCATAGAGATTTTAAAACCAGATACCTAAAGTTGGGCTACTGTGTGCAGGTTTAGGCATCTAAAAAAAGCAGTCAAATTTCAAAAAAATGTTGGGCACTCAGCAGTTCCCATTGACTTCAGTGGAAGCTTCTGGAAATTTTGCAGTTTTAGACAGCCAGATCACTTACTTGAGTGCCTAAATTTAGAAGCCACATCTTGGACTGAAACTAACTTCTTTAGGGCAATGTTTGCAAAGCATCTAGCATATGTTGTGGCAATTACCAGGTTACAAATAAAATAATACTAGCATTTATGCTTTCTGCTTTATGGAGGTTGGAAATATGAGCAAGTACCTAGGCATGCAAGAGACTAGAAAATGTCAAATATTCCACTTCTAACAACATGAAGCATTAGTGCCCAAGTCTAAACTGCAGCATGTTGTTACTTACTATTTTCCAGCCTAGAGATAACTGCACTGAAAAAAGAAGATTATCCAACTCATGCATCTGCTGATGCACATAGCACAGCAGTACATCACAAAAAGTGAGATAGATGAGGCATTGGGCAGGACATATATAACCCTGTGGCTCAGTTTCTAGCTCACTTGGCTGTTACTTGTCTCTTCTCTCCTTGCCTATAACACAAAGTATAAAAATTTAGCTTCTCTTCCCCAATCGCTTAGGATCATACTGGTCCCCAGCACTTTGGACAGGAAACAGGAGTACATATCTTTCCTATAGTTTGAATTCTCTCCACTGACTACACTTGGTATTTTTAAAATATCACCTTTTTGTATGACCTGCTGTTGATACTTTTACAGAAGTGTTTTCCAAAATGTAAGGTGTGCCATTTGAAGGGTTGTGCATGTGTAGGACCAGCCAGGCATGCACAAACAGGTCTCTCAATTGTTTTACAGTCTCACTTTGAGGGTGGAGGGGGAGAGTGGTTGTGAAGGGGGAAGGTCTCTAGCTCCCATGATTGTAAAGAAAATCTTAAAAACAGGAAGCCAGCGTACATGATATACGTCATCTGCTTGAGTTTTCCAAGAGCCTAAAACAATAGCTTTGAGCTGTGAACTGTCTCCTTCCTTTCAGCAGGTGATAACTCAGCTGTTAATAATAATACATTAAATGCTAATAGAAACAATTTTACTACTCATCAAAGCATATGCAAAAAGATGAAATATCATATTGTGGAAAGCTACACCCCAGTTTCTCTGGGTGCGGGTGTGGGGAGGGCTGCATAGGACCATTTAGGGGAGGGAGATGCCACATATCTTACATAAAAATGATGATATATAACAACCTATTGGGGTGTTAAGGGGGACATAGTGTTATTTTCATTAAAGGGAGGGTTTGAAAAATATGGGGCACACTGATTTATAGATTCTAAATTAGGTGAGGGCTCTGATGTGCTCCCTAAAGCAACACCCATAATAATCATGTATGTTATTATTGATTACATTTTTGTTTTAATTTTTTTTGTTTTTGATTAAATTTTGTTGAATTTCAGAGTTATTTTTTTAAATGCCTGTCTTGTGTTTTCTGTGATTCCTTTGTATAAGAGTATGCAAATAAGGGAGGTTATTTATATGCATATGTATGTTTATGAGATTGTGGATGGCTGTTGCTTTAGGGCTAGAAGGATTGCTTATTATCAGGAAACCAAAGCACCTAACACTGCAGACAGAAAGTGTGATTCACATTAAGATAGAATTGCATTATTTGTTTTATTGTTTTTTGTTTTGTTCTGTTTTTTCTAGGAGGTTAACATGCACGGAGCAGTAAACTCTGGCAAGCATAAACAAAGCGGTATAAACCCCACACACCATAATCAAGTAGTTCACACTGTAATCCCATTCTCCTTTTAAACATACAGATACGCACACTGCAAAAGTACCATTAATACGTACACCTACTCAGATTGTGGACATCCCTATAGACATACAATCACTTCCTATGCAGCTTTGTGTTCACAGACAGCACCATATTAATAATCCCAAGCTCTTAAAGCTCTTTTCCTCAGTAGATCTCAGAGCACTTTACAAAAGGAAGTCAATTTCATTATCCCCATTTTACAGATGGGGAAACAGAGTCATAAAGGCAGGCAAAATTACCTGCTCAAGGTCACTAAGTGGGCCAGCACCAGAGGTAGGAATAGAGCTCAGGTCTTCTGAGTCATAGTCTGGTTTTCTCACCAGATAAATCCGGATTGTTCTGTGCTCACGCACATGTTTGGAGCCCGCTCTTCTCTTACATACCACACAAAAATGCTGGCACACAGTCACAGTTCCTGGACTCGAGGGTCCACATACACTAGTTACACCTGCTCCTGGAGATGTAAATCACCCAAAAATGCACGGAGTCATTGCTTTCTTATCCCCACATCTGCACAAAAGGTATAGTACAGCTTGCGCACACCCACTGTGTGTTGGGCTGCTGGTGGAAAGACTGTGCTTCTTGAGGCACAAATCTTACCCCAGAGCTCTTCTGAGAGAAGTTGGTTCTGTACTAGTCCCAACACAGGACTTGTCTAAATAACACCATTAAGCCCATAACATCTAAAGTAGGAATCATGTAATCATATGGAGTTATGAGCAGTGGTCACTGCCATGTAAGGGGATATCGGAAGATGAGCATGCAGATTATTCTGCCTCCCTTGCATGAGCACATTCCTTTACACCACTCTGTAGTTCCAGCTGTCAAGGTCCTATAAATTATGTCCTTGCAGTGTTTCCAGAAAGCCATAAAAAGAGCAGCCAGTTTCTTCCTTGTTCTCTCTCATTGACAGTATGGTGAGTTTGAGCTTGGCTCAAGATATATTTTTTTGTCCATCTCCATTCCCTTTCCTCACCTTACACTTCCCTGCAACATATGTTCCTTACCCTCCTTGCATAAATATATTGCAACCTGAGATGCATATTATAA
This sequence comes from Chelonoidis abingdonii, assembly GCF_003597395.2. NCBI lineage: Eukaryota > Metazoa > Chordata > Testudines > Testudinidae > Chelonoidis > Chelonoidis abingdonii. Next base: position 106,420,702 of record NC_133773.1, read on the forward strand.
TCATAAATGAGAGTATACCAAGCTTGTGTAATTAAACAAGAGCCCAGGTACGTAGTTTTCATAGTAAAGTGTATAAACCGTAAAACAAGAATCAACTACTGTATATTACCAGAGAAAAAACAATGCAGAATGTAACAGAGATGATGCATGGTATAATGATGCACTTAAGAAAAGTGAGCAAATATATGGTTGTCACAGCATTACTGCCTTGGAAATCCCTACCTCCTAATTGCAGCAATTCAGTGAGCTGCACCCCAGTCAGTACTATGGCATTTTCTGACATGCCAAGACACTATTAAAATACTTAAACACTTTTGAAAGCATCAGCGACTTCTTTCTCTGCACCTTAGGCTAAACACAGTTAAACAGCAACTGAACATATCTCAAGAAGCATTTACTGCCCCAAGGCTTGGACTGCTGTCATTCTGAATGTGGCATTCTCATGTACTGTAGAGATAGCGCATGCCATCTCTAAAGCAGTCTTGCTGAATAAAGTCAAACACAAATCTGCTGTTTGAGACATGCAAACTGCTCCACAGTAATAATATACATTAATTGCTTTTGGACTAAGATCATTTCATACATATTGTGCCAAATCCCAAGGTCCTTTTAAGTGTTTAATAAATAAATGAAATAAATGATTTGGAGCATGGCATGGCTTATATGTGAAGAAAGAATGAAACGATTAAGACTGTGTAGTTCAGGAAGGAGGTATGAGAGAAGATATAAAATATCAGATAGCAAATTATTTCCTTCTTGTAATACAAGATGAAAGAAACATATCAAAAGCAACGCATTTAAAAGTGATAAAAAAATATTTCTTACCCAATGCATAATTAACCTGGGAAACTCATTGCCACAAGGTATCACTGAATTCCAGATCTTAGCAGGATTGAAAAAAGGATAAGGTATGGGATTTTCAAAATCCTCTGAGAGAATTAGGTACCCATCTTTCACTGAAAGTCAATGGAAATTATGCATCAAGTTCTCTTACGTACTTTTGAAAAATCTCACCCTATATAGTTATGTGGATGAGAACATCACAGTTAGAAGCATGAGCATTTGTGTGAGCATAAACCAATCATTAACTACAAAGGGTTAGGAAGACATTTTCCCATATTGTTCAGTACAAGGATTTTTGCATTTTAGGAAAAAGGTGTCAGGTACCAGTAACTAGACTGTGGGTCTGCCAGAACACAGTAATGCCTACTGTGACACCCTGATATCCTAATTACATGACAGTGGTGAATATTGGGGTATGTTTTGTACACAGTATGTTTTATGAGGTATCACTCTAAAAGTCTTGATCTGCTAGACATCAATATCTCGTATGTGTTATTGTCATATGTGAAGTTATGAAGTTTGGCTATGCATGTGTTACTGAAACATGTTGTGAGGTTTCAAGTACAACAGTAAAAAGGCCAAATCATGTTAATGGCTTATTGAGGAAATGGCCACAAGCACAAGGATTACCCCAGGAACTGCGTACAACAGAAACCTCTCAGCACCACACAATGGAAACTGTTTGACCCAGGTCTTAGCAAAAGAGCATTCCAGCAAGTGACAAGAAGCTACAGAAGGGAGACAATGACATCATGGGGGTTCCTCACTCTTCCTGCAACAACACACCTGAAACACCTAAGGGGCAAGGATTGAAATGTGGGAAGTGATGGTGCCAGTCTAAAAGGATCTCTAGCCTGAGACTGAAAACCTGGGAAAACCAAGGCCTTAAAGAGTCTGCCAGATTGTTTATCACTCAGAGTAAGGATTTGCTAATTTATGTCCTACCTATCTAGTGTGTTAAGCTCAGTTTACAATTTTTGTTTATTTACTAAGGTAATCTGCTTTCATCTGTTGGTTTAATCAATTAAGATCTACCTCTTGTATTTAATAAAGTTGTTTTTGTCTTAAATCCAGTTTGTGTAATTCATAACTGGGGGGAGGAGCAAAAAGCTGTGCATCTCTCTCTCTCCACACTGAGGGAGAGGGCAAATTTAAATTAGCTTACGCTGTACAGTTCTCTGTGCAGTGCAAGACAATACAATTTTGGGTTTACTCTCCAGGGGGGAGTGTACTTGAGTGCTGGGCAATTCCTTCCCATGCAGTACTGATGTCACTGTCTATGTCTTTCTGGGTGTCTTCCTATCTGTGTGTGTGCTAGAGAAGGCTTGATGGTCTGGCTTATCTGGACAGGGTGAGGGAGCTCAGACTCGTGGAACAGGTGGGCTCAGTGGTACTCCAGTACATCAAGTGGCACCCCGGAAGGGTAGGCAACCTGTCTCTGGGGAGGAAATCTCCCCTTATTCATGGTTTGGGGGATAGGTGCTCTCTCTGCAGAAAATAATAAGATTACAGTTTGTAACCTTTTCTGGGACATTTCCACAGTGCTGACTGATAATGTTTGTGCCCTCCCAACCCTGCCTTCTTTTAGCTCATCCAGTCTCTACTTTCTACCCCAGCACAAACCTTGCCCCCATGATGAACCTTCCAACAGTTTCTGCAAGGCTGATTCTCTCTCCCTTCTCATGTGGCAGGGGCCATAAGAGTCCTTTTATGGGCAAATGATCATTTGGGCCTGCAATAAAACTACTTTCAGATAACAGCCAATGAGAATTGATCTGATTTGGCCAACTGGGAATGATTACTGCAAATTAGTAAAGTCTCTTTTTCAAGTATTGTAAATAGTATTAGAAAGATGTAGCTACTTTATTAAATAAGTGATCAGCAAAATAATCAATAATTTAAAAGGACATTTAATTGTGACATTTAGGTTAAAATTCTGTACTCCCAAACACTGCACTAAAAAGTCCAGTACAAATACAGTTTATAAACCCCTTGTATCCAACATTGAAGACATGAGTTAGTCAAATAAATGGAGAAACAACAGAAACAAAAGGCCAGTAATGTTAAGCAAAATGTCCTCAGGGCCCAGCATTAATAATTTATACTATCCTCTAGCTGAGTTCCAATTACTCCACTCTGCTTAACAGCCTCATCTATTAGCTAAGATCTGATTTTGCTCTCACTCACTCCAAATCAGGAGTAATGTCATTGAAGTCCATAAAGTTACAAGAGTGTACCACTAGTGTAACAGAGTGGATAATCCTTAAATATGTATTTTTTAAAATACATTTGTTCTAGTTTTATTTATTTGGCATTTTATCACAGCTTTCTCTGTCTTACAGGAAAGATCAGTCTTTATTCATTTACTTGACATTAGATTTAGAGGTACTTCCTTCTTAGTTTAATTAATCAGCTAGACTAGGCTAAGCAGTCATCTGCCTGACTTTGGGCAGGTAACCAAAGAGCCATTACTAAAGTAATAAAATCATGGCTTTAGCTATTTTTTTAAAAATTCAGACACAATCGTCTCCTAGCATGTTATGTAACATTTTCTGCAGCTGTTCATCTAATTAGGGGACGAATACAGAAAATGTGTGTTTTCTAAATTAGTGTTCTTACTAGCCCCTTACTATTGCATCCATAATTACCCAGGGAGAACAACTTAAATATTATTTATATTAGCACAGTACAGTTTATTGTTTAAAGGGTAAAAAGGGCCCTTTCTGCACTGTTGAGGCCAAACATACATTTGTGGTCAGCAGACAACCTAATACTACTTGTATACAGTATTGTGCATACCTGAAACCTAATTCTACATAAAACACCGTGGAAGAGCAATATCACATTTTTTCTTAAATATTTCCACTGTAGCTCAGACCTTGGTATTTCATTCCTGTTAACACAAATTTAAAATGAGTTAAAAACTAAAAAGTACTAACATCAGTGATAACAATGGCCTAAATACACTCAGTTTAATATAGCATCTAGAATTTAAAGTAATTCCCTAGATTTTAATTTTCTAGAATTAAGGGTAATTGTTAAATCTATTTGGAATCCAGTTAAATCCTTTGATAGTCTGATTTATTTCTATCACTAAAGTAGCAACCGATCTTTCAGAAAAGTAGGACTTAACATGACTTCCTGAAGTCATATAGATATTAACATGTAGGACACGTTTTAGCTAAATGTTCTGCTGGTTTAATGCTTAAGTATTAATCTGTCACTGTGTCAAATTACATACATTTAGATTATTCAGTAAAACGTGTCTATGCTTAAAGTCTGGGCTGAAACAATTCATTGGTGCAATTAGAATGTCATCCTCCCTGAAGCAGGCTTAAGAAAAGTCTCAGTTAGGACTCAGAAGTCAACATTTCCTTGACCATCATATCGAAATGATGGGACTTCAGCAAATTGAAGGGAATAGAATGTGACCAGCAGATAGTTACCTTGTCCCAATTACAGGACATGCTTCCTGTTCATTTAATTTTTTCATACTAATGCTTTAAAATTTCTTTTCTAACTCTGTACCTTGGGAAGGAACACACATTCTTGGCATGGGCATGTGTGCACATGTACAAAAATCCCATACCCTGTTTGTTCTGCCAGCTATTCTGAAGCTCTTTGCATACAAAAGCAACTTTTCTCTTGGAATTTCTCTCAGTGATGCTCTATAGATAGAGCCAGTAGACATAATCTACAACAACAAAGCCAGCATTTCCATTTAGTGATTGAAGGCCAAATCGTGGAAGGTGCTGAGCATCCTCAATTCTTGCTTGCAGATGCTCAGCACTTCAAAAAAGATACACAGAGGGCCTAATTCTATGGTTTATGCAGCCTCTACTGGTAGGTAGATTAAAGGTGGAGATATAGATTTAAAAATATTTTAGAAGTATTTACTATGTGAGACAGCTGTACAGATAGGGAGGTAGTTAAAGCAACAAAGTTGTATGCTAACTATATTGTAAGTTTAACCTATGCTTAAACGCTATAACAAATACTCCAAGTAGACTTTAAATGCTAGTTTCACAGAATGTAAAATTCAGAGTTTAGGTAGATTTTACAATGAAGAATAAAATAATGTAAGTGCCCTTTCATAATAGACCTGATACTTGTATGACTGTGGATAAGGATTGCAACAGTAAAAACAACAGATCATGGTAAAATCATTAAAAAACATTACAGATTGGCTTTGAGGGAGAATATTGTATTCTATCTTAAGATAGTTTCTACCCTTACTAGCTGACATTCATTCCACTGATTATCTGCTCACAAGTACTTCTTTGTTAAAAGTAAAACATCTGAAATAATTTTACATTGCAACAGCAACTCATTTCCCTGTTGCTGGACTATTTAGATACTAGGCTATTCTTGCGCTTGCGGACTAAGAAATATTATACAACAGACATATTAAAAATAGTAGCAATTATTTCCCAACAGAAGCATTTCTAACTCATCTCTTAGGTAGACTTGGTCAAATTTTTTTTTTTTTTTTTTTTACAAGACATAGTTTAGTCCAAATGATTTTGCACAAAAAGTAAGCTGAATCCCTGTTAATGTGTATTAAAATTATCTTCAAATAGGGATGGGTTGTGGGTTAATAAACCTCTCCATGCTCTGCAAACTAATGATCCTCTAAATAATGCAGGGTTCAGCATGAGACTTTGAAGGGGAAAACAAATATCTTGAGACTACTTGTCTTTGTAAGTTAACTGTCAAGAAAAAGTTGCCTTGTAGAATGAAAACTAGCAATGACCTAAGGGATTCATTTAGCCTTTATGCCATGTTAAGAAGCTTCATTTAATTGTGTGAAATCCTGTCCAGTAAGATAATTATCTGCCCATGATATACCTGCGTGTCTCAAAAATTTACATAGGGATTTAGTATGACCAGGTGTATTCAAAATTATGGTCAGGTTTTAGGAAGAGCACTGGTATATGGTAAACTGAAAAAGAATACGAGCCATACATTATCTATGGGGTCAGTAAAAGAGAATGTCTCTTATGCTATGCACATACTATCAGGATAAGTAATACAAAAAAAAAAAAAAGCAATTCCTTAAGCTTAACAGTGTTTTAAAGTAATTATTTGACAATAGCTTGTCCAAAAGGAATTTGATTATATTACATAAAAAAAGATGATATTGATCATTAAGCATGACAGACAAGACAAAAAATAAACAAGTCATGAAACTGATGCATAAATGGAAATATTCCCATTCTCAGTGCTACACCATGTGGAAAATTGTGTCTATATAATTTGTATATGCAGTGTTATAGCCTTATTGGTCCCCGGGTATTAGAGAGACAAGGTGGGTGAAGTAATATCTTATTGGACCAACTTCTTTTGGTGAGAGAGACAAGCTCTTGAGCCACACAGAGCTCTTCTTCCAGTCTGGAAGAAGAGCTCTGTGTAGCTTGAAAGCCTGCCCCTCCGTCCCCAACAGAAGTTGATCCAAACAAAAAAAAAAAATTACCTCAACCACCTTGCCTCTCTATACAACTTAGTCAGAAGTTGATAACTAATAAATAATAATTATACCACCACCACCACCACCACCACCAAAGGATGTCAATAGAAATGGAATGTGACACATACTTAGTAAGAGATAGCAACTTGTTTGGACAGAAAAAGAAGAATGCTATATATGCCATTTAAATTACAGAGGGCTTTAGGTAGGCAAAGTTTGGGCCAACAGTGATTAAGTTATGTACGGTGATGTAACTAAGGCTCCAGATAGATTATTAAAGGTTAACCTTGGGGTGTATGCACAAAGAGAGGGACACAAAGATGACCCTTTCTTCTTTTGCCCCCATGAAGGGATAAACCACAATATCACTGTGGAGTGCAGATCCTGCTCCCTGCTAGTGCCCTTCGTGTAGCTGTTTGAAATGGGAAAAGAAGTGATAAAGTGCAGGCAAGTTCATTACCTCCAAGTGTGGCAGAGCCTTTGCTCTGGCATGCACTCCCTGGAGGCCCCAAAAGGATTTCTGCTGAATAGCCAGAATTCCTCCTGAGATCTGAAACTGAATCTCAGCCCTAATGTATCTCCTCTAGCGTGCCTCTTCCTACCAAAGATGGACTCTAGCCCCAAATTTACTGCCCCAAAGTACAGAGATCCATGAAAGGATTTTCGGCCTCTCAGTGGTTTTATAAAATTTAAGAATTTTATTTTGTTACTAAAGGTGACAGTTTTTACCATAAAAAAAAAAGTGGAAAAATCTTCACACCTCACAAAATGGGAAAAAGTCAAATAGAAAAAGATAAAGAATCTCTTCCTTTGATTTATACTCCATTGAAAGGGGTTTTGTCATTAGCTTTTTATTGATTTTCAGTTGGTGTACAGATTATAGTATGTGGATTAATTACAAACATCAGCTCAGCATGGTTACAGATTTATGGCAGATTCATCTGGGTTACAGTTCATTAGTAAATAAGTATTAAGCACATCACTAATTCCCCCTACTCATGTTCAGTAGACAGGCTGTAGCATACTCATAAAAATGGCTCAAAGGGTTATTGCCACCTGCAAAATATATCAGAGAAAGAGGAAGAGTATCAAATTGTTACATAACAGGAAAAAGGAAAAGATACAATGGCACAGGAGCTGGGTTCAAAATATAAGGCAGATAGGCTAATGGAAAAAGGAATTAGATTAATCTGTTGAGACAAAAACAGAAGGCAGGAGGAAAAAACCCAAACAAATACAAAAACAGAAATCAGGCTGCAACTTCTGGTGACTGTAAGGGGCAGTGTGGGACTCTGATGGGGTCTAGTTATGGTACTTACTCCATCCCCATTACTACAGAATCTGAATGCCTCACAACCTTTAATGTATTTAACCTCATAATTCCCTGTGATATAGGGAAAGTGTTATTATCCTCATTGTACAGATGGGGAACTTGCAAAAGGCATATTAGAAGACTGTGGCAGAGATGGGAATAGAACTCAAGTCTCTTGCTAACATCCTAATCTTTGGGCCATCCCTCATCTCCAAGTACACTGAACACCAGTAAGGGGTTTTTGGAAGTTTCTTGCCTTTTTTCAACAGAAAAAGGCTAATGTCATTTTCGGGTATATTAACAGGAGTGTCATGGAGAAGACTATGGAAGGAATTGTCCACTCTACTTGGCACTAATGAGGCCTCAGATGAAATAGCGTGTCCAGTTTTTGGCTCCACATTTAGGAAATATGTGGACAAATTAGAGAGAGTTCAGAGGACAGCAACAAAAATGATAAAAGGTTTACAAAACCTGATTATGAGGAAGGGTTAAAAAAACTGGGTAAGTTTAATCTTGAAAAAAGACTGGGGCGGGGAGGGAAATCTGGTAACAGTTTCCAAATATGTTAAGGGCTATTATAAAGAAGACAGTGATAAATTGTACTCCGTGTCCACTTATCATAAGCATCTTTCCCAAATCTGGACCTTAGTGTCCAAAAATCTGGGTGCCTAGCCTGAACCCCTCTAAGCTCAATTTACCAGCTTAGATCTGATCTCGCTGCCACCATCCAAAATTTCCAGGGTTTTGGCCCCCTCTGGTCTCATCACCCAAACCTTTCTCTGGAGACCCCAAGACTCAGAAACCCTAGAGCCTTACACAAAGGGAATTAACCCACTTCCTTCCCTCTCTCTCTCCCCCAGACTTTTTCTCTCTGGGTAACCTGAGATATTTGATGCAATTCTATTACTCACATACCAAGAAGCATGTCTTTTATTCCACAAAGAGGCAAACACCCAAATACACGGAAACAGAAAAGATTCCTGTTCTCTTCCCCAGTCGCTTCTTCCCACCCGGGCACTAGGGAGTTAATACACAAGAGCGTAGTGTTTCCCCTCCCCCCTGTCTTCTTTTCTCCTTTAACTCAGAGAAACAAACAGGTTTTAAAAATGAAAGCTTATATAAAAAAGAAAGAAAAAAGATATCAATAATTTCCTGTATCATGATAAATAGCAGGGCTAATTGCTTATAAGAAAATATGAATAAACAGTCTGTTCACCAAAGTACTCACATTTGAACATTCAGGCAGATTTTAACACACATGTTAATACACCCCAAAAAAACTAAAAGCTATATCGATTTTTCTTCCTGTACTACAGTTGACACAGAAGATTAGAAAAAGAAAGAAGCTTTCTCATAGTGAGAGACAAAAACAAAGGAATCAGATGTCCAAAATTCACGCACCCTGACTTTGCAAAATCCGGTTTCCTGATTGGTCCCCTGGTCAGGTGTTTGGTTCCCTTTGTTAACCCTTTACCGGTAAAAGAAACATTAACCCTTAGCTATCTATTTATGACACCACTAAAGATAGAACAACTAGTAATCAGCAACAATGGCGATTTAGGTTATAGTTAGAAAGTTTTTTCCTAAAATCTAAGAATAGCTAATCACTGTAATAGGCTTCCAACAGAGATTGTGGAGTCCCTGTCATTGTCCAACTTTTTCTTAAAAAACCACTGGACACCTATCAGGAATGATCTAGGTATACTTGGTTCTGCCTCAGCGCAGAATAAACCTCTCAACATTCCTTCCAGACCTATAGTTACCAGTGAGAAAGATATTCCCTACACAAAAAGGAGAAATAGAGTTGGGACTGAAAAATAAAAAAAATCGAGCACCTCCCCTCTATCTTATATGTAGACTAAAATATGTAAAAAGTTAGTAATGTATGTGTTTTATCTTGAACTTCACAGAAGAGTGGTGGCATAAGCCCTCTACTTTATGGGTCACTGAAAAAAAAAAATCACACACACACACACACACACACGCACAGAGGAATACATTCTGCTTCAATTGATGACTTTCCCTGATCTCTCAAGAAGTGTAGCATACACACTTCGGACTGCTTTATAGTCTAGTTTAGTGACCATTGCTCTCCACTCCCAAGAAGTTGTTATCGGCTCATGTCTTGCATATTCCCCTTCATTTCCCCTTCAAGTAATCTCTTGCCAGTACTAATTTATGCATCAATCTGATTCCAGTGCAGTTCATGAAATATTTTCAACCGGATAATTTTCGAGATGGCTCCCTTTGCATTGCAAGAAAAAATACTGTGTGGAAGAGAAGTAATCATATCTACTAGGATACCATAAAAGAATGAAATATCGTATGTTAACATATTTAAATAGTTTTTAAATTGTAGCTGTTAAGGGGTAATAAAGATATTAGTGACTTGCTTTAAGTATAACATCAGAAATTAAATTCTCCTCTTGATTATGCCAAATCTGACACTCTTGATCCACTATAGCTCAGCTGCAGTGTTCAGCAGTGCTAGAGGAGTAGTTGGGTTTCTTTTAAAAGCCTATATCTGAACTAGGAGATACAAAGAATTAAGGTTAAGAGATCGTGTTTAGGTCATGAATAGGGACATAATGAACCAAAAGAGGGAAGAAAAAGATTGTGACTGGGACAGACAGAAGTGTGTGGGCAGGGCCAGCGCTTCCATTTTGCCGACCGTGGCAGCAATTCGGTGGCGGGGGGTCCTTCCGCACTCTGGGTCAGTGTCGGCAATTCTGTGGTGGGTCCTTCACTCGCTCCGGCACCCGCCACCAAAGTGCCCCAAAGACCGGGAGTACGGAAGGACCCCACCCCCCTCAGAATTGCCGACAACGACCGGGAGCGTGGAAGGACCCCCGCCTAGGGCACCAAAAACCCTGGCGCTGCTCCTGTGTGTGGGTATTATAGGCTTTGGTTTGCTTTGAACCTGACACTTCTAATTATCGGAAAAATAAAACTTTACTAATGTAGATTAAAGTTTTTTAAAAATAGGAAATAGAGAAAACATATTTAATATCCTCCCATTTACTGAAAGAAAAAAAAAAATACTAAAATACTTAGCATCAAGGACATAGGAAATTTAGCACCGGAATGGGTTACCTAGGGAGGTGGCGAAATCTCCATCTTTAGAAGTTTTTAAAGCCAGGCTTGACAAAGCCTTCGCTGGGATGATTTAGTTGGGGTTGGTCCTGCTTTGACCAGGGGGTTGGATTAGATGACCTCCTGAGGTCCCTTTCAACCCTAATCTATGATTTTTTATTATTATTATTATTTTACATGAACTTGGTCCCAGTTGTGCATATTGGGCATGATTTATGCATACAAGTCTAACTGTCATTAAGGATATAATTTTGGATTATCAATGTCGCTAGCCATCTTTAATATTCTTTTATACAGGGGGCTTACAATCAGTCTCAACAAACATTTTTGGATACCTTCTTTTTCTATTTTCACTTTGCCCTCTCCCCGATTACATGCCAAATCTCATAACTGCAGTATCTTTAATGGAAGCAGATAAAATATACTGATTGATTAGTAGTACTGCCTCCAATTTGAATCACACCCTGTGAAAATAATTAGATTTTAGCCCATATAATTAGGTTTATTGGCATTTTGTCCACAAGTGAGTCCAAGTTATCTTTAACTTGCTATCTAGTTCCCTGTTAACTAACAGCCTCAATTAACATACCTTCAAATTGCATGATACACATTTTAAATTCCACTATATTTCACATAATTTCAAAGAGGACATAATCTGTAATTGACTCCAACAATTTAAACCCTCATCTGTTAATCACTCATCTCTCTTCATCCACTCATTACATAACTCCCACCTCACTGTAAACACATTTTAAAACAGGAATCATTCTTCTGTCATCTCTCTTCAGCCAGCATCCCAGGCCTCAAAATGAGCTCTTCTAAAAATGATCATATTGAGGAAGGAAAGGATAATTCAGTTCCTGCAGCCATTGTTTCAGTCTCTGGTTCTCCTTTAAGAGGGAGTCATTAAAGATGGCTGTTGGGGTAGTAATTCTTGCGACTATAGACACCTTTATATTAAGCATCGGACAGTGATCAATGTATTTCCTATAAATCACTGAATAGTCATCAGATGGTACAACTGCTGGCCTGTATCAACCTACTTCAGATTTGAAGCAGTGACCTAGAGACAAAAGACTATGTCCAATTATCAACCACTTGAGCCATCTGATATTCCAGGAATGTGTTGTTTTGAAATTTTTATAATTCCCTTAACTGCCTGTAACAAATAGGTCACAGTCCTCAGAGGTATGAGTACCAATGTATAGTAACAAGTAGTGGTGAGAGCTGTCAACCATACTAAGTGCTCCCTTGTAAGCAAATCACCTCAGAGCACGATCTACTAAGTCAGATCCAGACAAACTGTCTCATCACTCATCTGTTTAGTGTGAGGTTGAATAAAATCACAATCCATAGTAGAGGATGGCAGATGATTGGATTTGGGTTGTTGGCATTTGTAATTCAAGCTGCTTTCCCAGTCCAATTAAATCAAGCAGAGAATCCTGTGGCACCTTATAGACTAACAAGCTCATGCTCCAAAACGTCTGTTAGTCTATAAGGTGCCACAGGATTCTCTGCTGCTTTTACAGATCCAGACTAACACGGCTACCCCTCTGATACCTGACAATAAAATCAAGTGACTCCCAATGAGATGCTTTAAAAATACTTTTGCTCTTAAGTATGAATATTTAAAAAGCAAACCATTTGAAAAATTAAATTTATTTTTGCAGAATAATTCGGTAGTATATTAAAAGAATATAATTAGATACTTCGTTTTCCTATCTTGAGATCACAGCTCACAAATAGCATCAGACCAATGCCACACAGAGGAGACACAGAAAAAAAAGTATTTATGGATAATGTATAAACTTTTGAAATCAGAGAGGCTGCTTGGTAATGCAAAGTATCAGATACCTAGAAAATATCTAGGTATTTTTGTGGAGGTAAGGGAAAGCTTCATATATCACCATCAAAACCTTTTACAATTTAGAAACAGTAAATTGATCATATCACTATTGATGTAAAACTCATTTGGTTTTTCTCTTCAGGGTAATGTTTCAGATGGTGTCTTGAGAATCTTTATTTTTCATTGGATTAATTCTGTTTACTCTTAAATCTCTTACTTACACTTCAGGTATATGAAAACTCAGTGGCTGCATGGTCTCATGCAGTCCCCTACCAAATTTTTAGCATACACCATAACTTTGTGTGCCTTGAGTGTTGTTAAACTTATTTTGTGCTGCTGCATAAGCATGTCGTGATGATTTCTTTTTCTGTTTACCGCTGGTTTTAGTCATTGAAAATGGGGGAGGGAGGGAAAGAGGTCAGAACTGACAGTAAAGCTGAATCAGCACATCTCATGCCAATGAAGTAATGAAAAACAGCACTGTTCTTACAGCAACAATAATGAATATAAATAGAAAAAAAAGACTGAATAGCTACTGGGAGAAAAAGAATGAAGCATCCATTTCAAGGAAGAATCTTTTCCTGCCATCACAGATAGCTTTGTGAACTGGCTAAATTAGGATGCCCTTTAACAATTTTCATGCTTCAAGCAAAGTCTATGAAAGACAGATCATCTTTATTTTCCTTTAAGGGATCAGACTTAATAGGGTGAATTTTACTCTGGTTTGCTATGCATTTCTTTCTGATGTCAATCATCCCCAGATAAAAGTCCGCTATCACATCCTTGGCATATTTCAGCACTTTTTAATATCATATAATACGTAATATGAATGTCTTAGCCTCTGGATTTGTTATATTGAGTGCACATCCACAATCTACCTGTAGATAACATTAGCAGAGTGCAACTACCGGCCAAATAATTGTCAAATGATAATAAACATTCGCTTAACTCTTATCTTTAAATTATTTAAATCCATAACTCTACACTGAGATCATTTGCTGGAATATGTATGATTGCTTCTCTTTTAAAACACTGGATACTGTGTCCAAAGACAGATTAATGAAACTAGACTTCTTCACTTTTGTGACTGATGCCATGTTCTAAAAAACACAAATATAGAAGTCATTGGAGAGAAACTGCACCAATTAAGTTTCACCAGATTAAAAGGATTTTTGGTCTGTCATTAACAGTGATTCCATGGATTTAACGTATTATATTTTGCCATCTGTTCAAAATTCAATATAAAAAATACCCTTGCTAAATATGAAGTTGTTTTTAGGATAATGATCACATCTTCTGTTTGAGACAGCTATTTTGTTGTTCTGACTACTTAGGAACCTTATGCTGTAGATAGAACTATTCTAATCATTCTTTATTCATTTTTTTAATTATGTCAGGGTGATTATTTGTATTAAGATTTATATAAAATTCACATTTTTGTAAGAAATCACATTGCTTCTTGACATTACAAAAATTAAGTATAATTTTTTCTCTACTGATAGGTGTTCTAGATTAACATTTCTTGTTTTATATGAATTTAACTGTAAGAACCTCTGCTTTAATTCTGTGGGTAAAGCAGCTTTTTAAATGCATTCTGAATTTTTTAAGGCTTCAGCTCTATGGACCAACTATAATCAGAGAATTTAGCAAAGAATCTATTTATAAAGGTCTGAGAGACTCTCTCACTGGTGCAGGGCTGACCTAATCTGTCTTTCTGGGAGAGTAAATACATACCTAAAGCACAGCTTTGATAAGATTCACTAATTCATTCGTGCTCAAGGTTTAGAAGTCTAGTAAATTCAAACTTCATTTACATTTCTAAAAAGCACAAATATTTTGGTTACCCAGGGCCTGATCTTGCATTATTTACACATTCACTGAGGTCTGATTTGTATCTCAGCAATGTAAAGATGTAGAAATCAGAGAAGCCGATCAGTAAAGCCAATGGGGAGTTTTACACACTAGAACTGGTGTATGTGAGATCAGAATTGGCCCCAGTGTCTTCAACTGGGAATTTGGGGTATGTAAAGAATACAGGACTGAGTCTCTTGGATTTCTATTTATTTATTTATTTATTTAAATTTTAGCTACTATGAACAAGGGAGATGAAGCTTTATAAAACTCTGAAATTCTAAACTTCCTGAACAAAGTGATGGATCAACAACAACATTCATATACACCGCTACCTCGATATAACATGACCCGATATAACACGAATTCGGACATAACGTGGTAAAGCACTGTTCCAGGGGGTGAGGGGGTTGTGCACTCCGGTGGATCAAAGCAAGTTCAATGTAACACGGTTTCACCTATAACGCAGTAGTCTGTTTTGGATCCCGAGGACAGTGTTATATCGAGGTAGAGGTGCACATGGGGTCACAGTTTTCAACATTATGACAGGTATCCTCACCAGACAAAAATCTGTGTTAAAACTGGAGCTAAGGTTGTTACCATATTTGACTCACTCCCCAACATGTGCTTTACTGGTATATAGTCAAAAGACAAAACAAGCAAATATTAGAAAGCCACGGAATGCAGACTGAAAGTAGAGGTACTCACACCAGAGACAAGTGAACCTGGACAGAGCAGGAAGAGTGGTACTCTAAGAGCTGAAGCTATCTGAGGAGTGGAGATACCAGCTCTGCCTCGTGACACTTTCCTTATGTGGTGAACCTCCTCTGCAGTTCACCATCATTGACTCCCACTCTGATGAACCAAAGGAAGTTCATCAGACCTTGCCTACAAGCCTGATCTCTCAGTTTTAAAAGCTGATACAATAAAGCTTATAATCAGCGGCCACGTTAACCATGGAGCAATGTTACAGATATAAAAAGTCTATCAACTTATGTTCTACTCACGAAAAACGCGCCATGGAATCAATGCCAACTGAATCAGGCATTTGGGGTTCCCTCCTCTTTCCCACAAGAATCAGATCGCAAAATATACATCCTATTCAAAATGTAAGTTACAGGTTATGTGCCTACCTGAATGTGGACAGGGATTAACTAAATAAAGGATCACGTATGAGCCTACACAGAAAATAAAGGTGCAGTTGGAATTCCCTGTATATGGAGTTTTATTTCAGTAATCACTATTGACCTTCAATAGTTGCCTTCTCTGAAACAGTAAGAGTACATTAAAACAAAAATAGTCACTTTCAGTCCTATCCTACATATAGTAAACTATTCCTCTCTGAACATATTCCTTCTGTTTAACTTGTATATTATCAATTAAGCTTTTTACTTCTTTTTTTAAGAAAAGGATAACAGAAGGTTAAAATGAACATAAATGAGGCATTCATGCTTACAAAATTATGCTGACATTAAAAAAACAGAAAGCATTAACACAAGTTTAAAAGGAAATCTGCTTTAATCTAAACAGGATCTAAGCAATTATAATGAAATTTATGTAGTGTTCTCAATAGGTATCCCAGACAGTAAACCTGACTATTATCCCAAATAGCATAATTACCTCCTTCATGCTAAATGTTCTCTGTTTTCAAAAAAAGGAATACAGATGAGCTAATTCTATGTAGTTATGCAAATCCTGGTTAGAAAGGGAAATATCAGTAATAACTATAGGTCAGTTTATTTCAAGACAATCTACCAGGTATTCAACGCATCAAAATACTTGCATTTCAATTCTATTCTAGTTGCTCTTTTAATTATGAGGATCATCTCGACGCGAAGCAATTCTAGAGAGAATTGAACAATTTATTTTAAACTCTATAAACATCAAAGGACACTGCTTCATATGCTTTAGAAGACGTCTTGGAGTGAGACCTCACAGCATGTAGCAGATGTGTATAAAGCATTGCTGAAGGTAAAAAATACCTATTTCAAAATGCAGCTCTATGAAAGTAATGAAAACTGCATTGCTCTCTATTAGCAATTGCAGAGGACTGAGCAATCTTAAATTTGGTAGAAAAACATTAATCTTTTATTGGTAAAACAGAACTCATTTCTATTCATTTTTAAACTACAATTTGAACTTTGAGGAAGACATGTCTGTTGGGATACAGGGCAGATTTCTAAAGCCTGACTCATAACTAAAATGTACTTTGAGTCGTCAGTCTGCTGGCACAGCCAAAAATACATAAAGCCTGAAAATATGAGGCAGACTTCATACTGCACACCCAAAGTAGAGACAGACACTTCTCTGTAACTAAATATTTCCACAGAACAGATTCAGAGAATATCTGACATTTTCAGACCTGCTTATTTATGTATGAATAGTCATGGTGATTTAGTATCAAATACTTAACTTCTCAAAATCAAATGTACTTTTTTCTTAAACTCTACTAGGATAACAACGGCAGGCAGAACTTTTAATTTTCATATTCTTATACCTGTACAAGCGCATTTTCAGGCAACGGAATATTTATGACAGTTCCCATTATTAAGTCTCTATTACAACAAAAATCCTGACCTTAAATATTGACCTTTTAAAAATAGTTTATTTTTTAATCATGGATTGTAACTTCAAACCAAGAGATACAATTAAAATGTCCTAGCTTGTGCACAGGCAGTAAGATGGTAAGGGTTATTCCCTTGTTGTGAGAGAAAGCAGTTGCATAGACACAGGATATGGTGTTTTAGGGTAATTTACAACAGTTACACTCCTGAATATGGGGATTACATGGCAAAGTAACTCACATACGACATACCAGGATTAGGACAAAGAGCTCTGTGTTAAAATCTGACTCTGTCACACAAAAACACATCCTCAAATGTTGTGATGAGAGTTTTAGGTCTTGCCCAAATACTTTAGATCCCTTATTACCATGTGCCCAGGGCTCTCACTATTACAGGGGTTCTCAAACTGGGGGTCAGGACCCCTCAGGGGGTTGCAATGTTATTATATGGGGGGGTCACGAGCTGTCAGCCTCCACCCCAAGCCCTGCTTTGCCTCCAAAATTTATAATGGTGTTAAATATATAAAAAAGTGGTTTTAATTTATAAGGGGGGCCACACTCAGAAGCTTACTGTGTGAAAGGGGTCACAAGTACAAAAGTCTGAGGATCACTGCACTATTGCTACCCACAGCCACTTATTTTGGTGTCATTCAAAATCAAACCACTGCTCAGGCGAAAATGCCTGGTTTTACTTGGGGCATGGCAGGGTCTACAGCTGCTTTATGACACAAGTGGAAACCCCCTGGGGAAATGATCCTCCCTTTAAGACAGGCTGACCTTTTTAAACCCCTCAATCCTAGGTAGTGAGTTAGTTTTACTTCTTGCCTCCGCCCGCCTCAGCCAGAAAGAATTGCCTCTTCTCCTGGCCAGCCAGAGGACCCCCACCCCCCACTTAAAGTGCAGAGTGGTGATTTTCTGTTGATGACACATTAAGTTCAAAAGCACTTATTAAATATTGAGCTGAAAATGTAAGTAAATATCTGAGATAGGAACCTAAAGATACTGGTGTGACATCTTTGCCACCATTTCAATAAAAGGTTTAAAAATATACAGTTGAAAAAAATACAGTACTAATAAATATCCTTGCTCTATAAATGATTAAAGCTTCACTCATTAACACCTCGTTCTCACCAGATTAATAGTATGATGTCCAGAGTCTTCTAATTTTCTGTCAAAATATTCAATACATTTTATTAAAGTCTTTGAAAGTAAATGTGAGATGACAGCTGATTATAGATCTGTCAGCTTGAACAACAAGGTTCTCCACTTTATTTCTAGCTGCATTTCAAGTCCACTAGTTTCCATAATTGCACAAATGAAACCCTTCCATAGGTTTCTAAGATGTGATAGCTGTAAGCAAATAAGGGCTGTCAGTCACTTACAAATACAAGCAACACAAAATGCTAGCCATTTGATTGACCAACTCTTATTTGATGTACCAATCCCATGAATTTGTTCCTAGTCTCCAAAAGGTAATCTGAATGAGTCCCCAACATGATTGATACACATCATGCAAAGTGCCTATTCTCCTATTCCTTTCACTTTTATGCCCCTTTTATTCTGTTCCTCACTTGTCTCAACACTAATCAATATCTCACTAACCAGCATGATTGAACATGAGTTACAAGACAATTAGAGCAGTCTGGATAGGTTGATCTTAGTTTTATAATTTCAGAACAGTCTGCTCAATCACTAGACAGAAATTACACTGCAAAGTATCATAACTTGCTTTAACTCTTCAAATTTTTGAGGTATTAGTGTAGTAATATCCTTCAGAATGCATATTTAAGCATCCAGAACTTTAACTAGTTCATTTACTTGAACTAATTCATTATAATGTCAGTATTTTATTAAATAAATGAAAAGTGATTTAGGAGAAATACAACAAATATGTCATGCCATCTGGGGATGATATTACATGGTTTTGAAAACGAGTTCAATAACTAACTATTAATAGAGCTTTTTCTTATTGTAGCAGGGTTACATAAAGTGAAATCACTGCACAATCATACTCCAGCAATCTCTCTAGGGAATGGACCCCATTTGAATTCTGAAATAGGACCAATTCCTTTATGAATGGATTGATGCTACTTGCTTTAGACACTGTCTTCTACCTTTGTTCCACATTCCAGCTATGTATTGTGAAAAGAAATTCTATCACATTGCTTATACCCACTAGTCCTCTACTTTAATCCAAAGCTATTTCTTGTTGAGTTTATTACTAACAGCTCACTGTTAATTTTGTCCTCTTATAGGGAATTGGGACAAGGCCAATTCAGTGAAACTAAAGTACCCAGGGGCATTTAAAGACTTGTGAGTAAGGTCAAGTATTTTGCTTAGCCCATCTGTCTCAGAAATAGCAGCCACTAACTGTGCTGACTATCATAAATCCTGTGCTTAGTATCCCCTGTAGCTAAAAACCCCAAAACATCAAAGCACTAGAAAACCCTGATCTGACAATTACCCAAAATCTTGCTTTACAATAACAACGTTACAAGAGGACAGCTCTCCTGTATTCAATATAAATATGGTACAAAAGTTATATAGAATACCCTTTGTCTTCACATAAACTTTACCATCTCCCTATTTGTCCTACCAGGCCTCTTACTATGTTGTCCACACCTTGTCCTCTCCTACAACAATGTCATTGTTTGTCTCTCAGGCTATGTCTTCACTACCCGCTGTATTGGCGGGTAGCAATCGATTTCTCGGGGATCGATATATCGCATCTCATCTAGACTCGATATATCGATCCCCGAACAAGCTCCTATCGATCCCGGAACTCCACCAACCCGAATGGCGGTAGCGGAGTTGACATGGGGAGCAGTGGACATCGATCCCACGCTGTGAGGACGGTAGGTAATTCGATCTAAGATACTTCGACTTCACCTACGTTATTCACGTAGCTGAAGTTGCGTATCTTAGATCGATTTCCCCCCGCAGTGTAGACCAGCCCTCACATCCTCATCCCGCTTTTATATTTGTTCACCCTAGACATCCATTGCCTTTCCTATTCCATTCTATCAAACCACTCACCTAATCCCATTTAAATCCCTCCTGAAAAAACTCACTTCTTCCAGGAGCTCCAGTTAAATCAGTGAACATTTCCTTTTATCCTTCATTTTTACACATTAAAAAGAACTTTACCACTAAGTGCACATGTAAGCCAAGTAACCTTTGTGTTGTATCACTCTATCCTGCTCTCTTACTATTCGTTTCCCGCATTCGTATCACATTTAATCATTAGATTGTCTATTCTTCTAGAGACAGAACTGCATCTTTTTACGGTTTATATAAAGTATAGCACACTTTCAAGTCTGTAAAATAAATAATTGTGATAATAATTAACCGTACGTGTGGCAAGTTGGGAGAGTAAGGTATTTCATGACCAATTTTACTTGCCTCAATGTAGCATTTTAACGAGCTTTTCCTGTTAATATTATTGAGTAAATTTTTTTGAAAGCTCCTAAGTGACTTTCAGAGCCTAAGCCCATTGGATCTTACACTTCAGGACAAATCAAAGTCACTTATCAATTTTGATTTAAAAGTTACATTTTGGGTAAAGGATCAAAGAGAAACCCAGGTCAGACTTCATTTTGACATGAGCAACATAAACCAGAGAATTTTTGTATGTTCTCTACTGCATTTTGAGGCACACTTCTGCTATACTATGATACTAAAGCCAACTGAAAACTTGTCTATGAGAAGTTAGCAATCGCTTATATAGGCCAGCCCAGTGTATATTTTGTAAATGTTGTCTACGTTCCCTATATACAAGCAATGCAATTTCTCTATTTTACCATTTCGGGAACATATTTCTATCCTTCCAAAATTGTAACCATAGCTGAAACAGAACTGACTGCACTGCACCTGTCACGGAGTCAGAGACTAGACTATGCACCAGCTATAACCAGTCCCCTGGGAGTGACCCTCTTTAGTGTACCAGGCCCCAAGGAGCCACACAGTTCCACAGGGGCAGGCCTGTGGCCTCCAAGGCTCAGACTAGGTCTTCGGCACTAGTGATCCTTGTTTCTTTCCATGGCTCTTTGCAGTGAATCCACCCAAGCTAGACTCCTGCCAGACAACTACTACTTGTCTCCCCTTGTCTCTCCCAGTCTCCTAAGTCCCTCCAAAAAGCCCTTTCTTTCAGTCATCTGACATCTTGTTCCCCACCTCAGTTCCCAAGCTCTGCCTGATAGGGTTTCCTGCTGTTACGTGTTGATTTTTCATTCACTGGGGCATCTCTCCAACTTGCTGTACCTTCCGTTGATTTGAGCCAGTTCTTTAAATGACTGTATTTATTCCTCACAGACAGCAAGGTTATATACATACATACATACATACATACATACATACACACACACACACACACACTTTATGCCTCTTGTGTGGCTCCAGGAGCAGTGTTAATACTTTGGCACCCTCTGGGTAGAAATGCAATGTACAGAGGCATGCCTAGGATTCATATAAATATTACAGAAAATTCCAACCTTGCCACGGCATCACACTGCATTAATCAAGCAGAAGGGTCTACAAATTGATCTAGTACTGCTTAGGATATTCAAATACTTTCAAAGACTTGAAGAATATAGGTGAAGTTAGGAAAAACAGTCAGAGCTGGGCAATTCAGTAGCACTTGACCCTGAGGAATCATCTGTTGGCATCTCTTATCAATAGGACTGATATTCTCTCTGAGGCGGGCAATTAACATTTTTTTCTCCATACCATCAAAGACAATCAGGAGATTGCTTCTTACTGGCATTGGTCGTGTGTGTTTGTTTTAAAAAATTCTTCTAATTATAAAAACTAACCTTCCCTGTGTCATTATATGCCATTTCCCCCATCTGAGCTAAACAATGCTGCTATAAAACAGTTTCTATGCCAGCTAATAGACCTTTCATCGTATATTCTGCAATACTTTTTTCCTGCTAATTTATGTGGAAAAGGAAAATACAAATATGAGATCTATTTCAATAATCACTTAGCCTACAAGCCACATTATACCATTTCTACATTCATGTCATTACTTGTTTACTATCGATGTTTAGTTATGAAAGGCATGTTACCCAAGTAATGTTAGTAGATGCAAACAGATTCAAGGATATTGCACCAAAAGATCCTAACTTTTTTTGGGGGGGGGGAGGGTCAATTTCCTTGTTTAATTCTTTTTTCTGCTCTAAACAATATAACATTTTGCCTTCTCTACTGAATAATGTTTGATTAAATTCAAGTGCTCTGAGTAAAAAGTAACTGGCTGTTTTTCTTTAGAGGCAAAGAAAGAATGAAGAGAACAAAAAAAAAAAAAAAAAAAAAAAAGAGAGAGAGACATGTAGTTTCCCAACACAACAATGCACTGTGGAGACAAATGCCATTAAAAGTTCTCCACAGTTGGCATCTAAACATTCTTCCTAATTAGAGTGATTTTCTCTGTATACATAAAGGATGTTGGAGGCTGAAGTCCACATTCAGTACTGTTACTGCTGTAACTCCACTTAAAGCAACAAAGTTTACAGCAGGAATGAATTTGGCCTAATGCGTTCACAATACATCATCACTATTTTTAGCTCTACTGGGGGAAAAATCTAATGCAAAAGAAACATTTATATTTTAATCTTATCAACATTTTATAAGCATGCCATGTTTTACAAATGCAGGTATGAAAACAATTTATTTTGTACAAAAACAACTTTGTATAAGATCCATAAAATAATGTAAAGCAGAATACTATAATCTGACTGTCATACCCTGAAAGTAACAGCTACTAACTAATGCTACTGTATTTGTGAATTAAATTAATCACAACCAAACATTTGTTTCATGACTGCATTTTAAATGGCTTTGTCCTGCCCCTCCATCACCACAAATGCACACTTCTTACAGCCCATTTCTGCATTCATCCTTAATGCCCCTTCAGGTCGGCATACTTCTTGTTTGAGCTGGCACTAATCGATCAATACGCTTCTACTTCAAGCTGTTCAAGCATCAGCTAACAGGGCAGCCACAACAAACACAATTCTGGCAGCTCCTGTGTGTGTCCCTGCCTGTTATTCAGATGCTATTTGCAAAGAGTTAACATGTAGACCACGTAGCTCTTAGAAAGCTCAGAGCTTGGATTTTAAACAGAAAGCTTATTAAGCACAGAAGTCCTGAAAATTAAATCATAATAATAGCTGCTTAAAATGCTTTGTAAAGACAGAATGCACAGTAATATATTTTATTCAAAGATAGTAATGTTTTCTTGTATAGGAACATTGGGACGATAAATGAGATCAGCAAGGAGAAGGACTGGGCACCACAACGGTTTAATCATACATCATTTGCCTTTAGTAGAAAAAGCAAGCCTGTTTTTCCTTAATTTAATCCTCAGAGAACACAGGGAAAAAACCCAACTATATAACTGGACATAATTTTCTTAGCTTAATCCCCAGTGAACCCATAAACAAAAAGGTACCATAATGGACAGCTAGGTTTATTTGAGTATTTCTACCCTAAGAAATCCAGGCAAACAAAACAGCTTGTTCAGAAAGTGAGCTGTGTATATTTGGGTCTATCTGTTGTGGATGAGTTTGCATTGTACCTGCCTATGATTTGGGAGGCCCAAAATCAACATTAATTTACTGTTTCACTGTCTGAACCTTAATCAACTAATCTCAAAATGTCTAAAGGACCGCTATCAACGTTGGGAGGCCTACAGTTAGTCTGTCAGCTTTAGTTGGTGGCTGTCTCACTACTCTGCATTTCTGTTCCTCTTCTCAGAGCAGAGTATTAATTTGAAACATACAGTGATGCCCAGTCTGCAAGGACATGATCTTTCAACTGAATGGGAGTTTTACCGTGACACAAATTGGAGGAGAACAGGATTCTAAACAGCAGAATCCACAACACTGCAGTACCCTGCCTGCTCACAAGAAATCACATTATAGAGAGCAGCGGGATAAGACCTGAACATAGAAGCACATATCAGATACATGCACACGAAGGAATCTAACATGCTGGTTGAGTTTTATTTATGTTGCAAATTATTTTTAGAGAGCAGAAAGATTTCCTGGAACCTGCAAGGGAGTATGTAGGCAAACAGAGGCAACTGAACACAAATGAAAAGTATATTTAAGAACAAATGTTATTGATTACATTGACAGATAATACTTATGAAGCATTAATAAGACTCTCCTTGCTTCACACTAATTGTTTAATATTCAGGTTATTTAAATCAGACCATATTTGTTTCCCTTGCAAAAAGAGGGTTAAAAACCCTCCTGATTTATCTAATTTTTAGAATCAAAATGATACTTTTCCGCATCTATTAAACATTTTTAAATATCAAACATTTCCTTTAATGACTGGCAACACCCATGTAGCTGAACATTAACAGGGGAAAGTTTATCTTACTACACTATGCGTTGCCAGGAGAGGAATAAAAATATATGCACAGCAGGTTTTATTTTTTTTTTTGGAGAGACCTCAACTTTAAAACAGAGTATTTTACATCTATAATTTACAGCAATGCCTAGGAACAGTAGTCTAAGAAAAAAAACTCTTTTTACGCTGCTTTGGAGATGGTGGTTCAAAACCCAGTACATAATTAAATACATATGATGGATTTTACTGAGTGGTTAATGCATGTAAAATTTCCTTTGACAATTCAAATTTAAACTCACTTTAGTTCTTATAAATCTTGCAGTAGTATAATTGACTTAACATTTTTTCCAATACAGCTAATATAGTACTTTCATTTTTTTCTGGATTTTCATACAAATGAGAATTAGGCAGGAAAAAAGGAATTAGTGCTACCTGATAGTGAACACTGAAACATCTGGGGAAGACCAGAACATGCAATTTTTTTCCTTCTCTCATCTGTAACCATTTGCATTAGGTATTTGTGACTTAAAACTATTATTCATTGCTGCTATCACAGGTATAGTGAGTAAAATTAATTTTACTGATGCAAATATTCTGGTAGGAAGCTGTGCCGATCAATCAGTGTAGAAACAAACATTCCATCTGGAAGTTATATACCATTTTCTACTGTCTTGGAGTTAAGGGGAAAGTCTTATATTCAGGAGCTACATAGACAGAAAAGGAAAAGGACATATTTATTTGGCCAAAACCAATTTGTATTATCTTACTTTACTGACTGAAGGCCGTATTTGGACTTGGTGGAAGCAAGCACAGCTTCAGGGCTTCAGTGAATGTATGTTTCTTATCCTAGCTCTGAATTCATATTTCTATTTCTCATTTTTCACTAAAGATACCCAGTAGTTTGACTACTGAAGTTCAAATTACTACATGTATGTACATTGTAATGATTGATTCGTTCTTGTAAATATAGAAAACACAGGAAAAAAACCCAACACTTTCATTTAGAAAATTACAAGTAATTACAAATATATTGTTTATATTTACTACTTTCTTTCAGGTGTCATCTTGGTTTTCATATATTGGGACAAAGTGAAATGAGAGACAGATAATGTTTCGTTCTGCCCTCCATAATTCTAAGACCATCAATCAAGTTAATTTTAACAGTTCTAGCTTCTGACAAAATATACTTAGGTTTTGCCCTCTCTTATTCTATTCATGATCTGACATGTTCCTCATCATCATAGTAAAGTACTTCCACTTTTGCACTGAGTGACATGACAGAATAATAAATCCCACTATTCCTCTAGTCACCCGTCTACAATGCAATTAAATTCATCTGGAGAGTTGAATAATGGGAGCAATTTAGAGTCAGTAGCAAACTTCATCAGCGTCACACCCCCCACCCCCACTTCAATTGTATATTGTAAAAATCACAGTTTTTAGGAATGAGTCACTCCCTTTTGAAAAACATTTCCATATTTTTTCTTTCCTTTTATTTATTTGTTTCTTTTCGAAACACCATTTTACAAGATTTTAATCCACATCAGAAATTTTCCCATTATCCCAGGGTCATTATTTTCCATAACTGTCCATTATGATGGCCCTAATTAAGAGCTTTCAATATTCGAGTTAAATTATGCCTGAGCCACCATTATCTAATACTTTATCCAGTGTATATGAGTAATTTGCATGAGAAAAGAGAGATAAAGGGTCAGACCTTTGGACATGGCTGAATAGTACATGCTGCAAGTCCTGAGTAGGGCAAAGTTGGCATGAAACTTACCTTTGCACTCCCTCAGTCCTGGGGTTGCTGAATACAGAGTTGGTCCCCAGGCATAATTGTTGCCTGTTTTGTTTTTTTAAAATATGCACTGGCTACTAACAGCCCCAAGATAATTAAACAGCAGCAAGGACTTAGTTAGGCATGTCATAGCCATGCCCACACAGAAGCAGCTACTGGAGTGTGGTTTAAGAGCCTACACCAATATCTGTATTACCAGAGGATCTCCCTTACTTTAGGAAAATTCAATGAAATAGTGATGCAGTGCAAAGCAGGTTCCCATTTTTTTTTTAAACTATTGACATGAAAGATACATGGTAAATTCTAAGGTACAGATATTTATGAAAAACAAATACTTTATGAGTCAAGATAAAAACAGTTTTTGGCAAAAGATGGTATAGCAGCCAACACCTAGAGAGGGGGATGAGCTTCGTCAATACAGGCAAACCCACTCCTTCCTTACTCTTCAGCGCAAGCAATGATTTTTATTAACATAGGTCTTTGCAGTCCCAATCTTGTGAGGTTCTGATGCCTCCCAAGAGGCACTGAGAGCCCTCAACTTCCACTGACATTACTCTCCAGTGGCTGGGGGCAGTGGCCCAGTTGTCTCAAACTCCCTCCCTCTGCCCTACCCCAGCTTACTTAGTGAAGTGACTGACATTTTTTAAATCACTGTCAACTTCGTATTAGTTTGTGTGGACTACCTTCCTTCAGTGGGACTCAAAGAGCCTCAAACTCTAGCAGTACCAGGCTTTATTTCTAAAGGACTTTTAAATAATTAAAAATTTTTCTAATACAGTAACTCCTCACTTAAAGTCGCCCCAGTTAACACTGTTTCGTTATTAGGTTGCTTATCTATTAGAGAACATACTCGTTTAAAGTCGCACAATGTTCCGTGATAAGGTTGTTTGGCTCACCCCAATCCTCCCACCCGGTGCTTGCCCACTTCCCGGCTGGAATGCCGTGTTTGCGGGGTGGGGCAAGCCCCCGTGTCCCTGTCAGGAACGCCAGGCGGGTGGAGCAGGGCAACACCTCATGCCCTGACCTTGCTACACCCCTGCCTCAACCAAGCTTCACAGTATTAAATTGTTTGTTTAAAATTTAAAACGTATACTGTATATGTATATAATGTCTTGTCTGGTGAAAAAATTCCCTGGAACATACCCCTCCCCCTCCCCCTATTTACATTAATTTTTATGGGGAAATTGGATTAGCTTAACATCATTTCGCTTAAAGTAGCATTTTTCAGGAACATAACTACAATGTTAAGCGAAGAGTTACTGTACTATATTTTAGTTCTTTGTTGATTACAGGACACATAACATAGTACAAAAAAAGCTACTGAAATCTAATAAGATGAGTGAAAAATTTAGATACACTCCAGTGCACCCCTACTGAGGGAAGTGAAAATGTATAGCATGCTTAGAGAACTGTCCATTTCTGAGTAGATGGGCAAACCCTCCTTTCCCACCCCACTAAATCCATAATACCTCAAAATAGTTTGTGTGTTGTGCAACTTGAAACCTGCACTGCATGGAGTGGGAAAAATTAAGCTCCAAAAACGTTAAAAAAAGGGAAGAACAATAAGGCGACTTAACAGAGCTGTTTTATTGCAGAAGCTTTTGCTAAAATCTACATAATTTATTGTCTCTGCCAAAGCCTCAGTGTTCTTATACATGCACTTTATTATTTTTACTTACCTTACCAGTTATTAGATCCTAGTTACATTGACTTATAAAGATGAGAATTAGTGTCTTTACTGTACTGTAAAACTTAGTGTAATCACTATACAATCTTTCAAAGAAAAACATATTAGTATTGCTGATGCAAATACACAATCCAGGAGAACACACCATCCAACTGCCCTATGAATGCTGAATACTCTAGGTTGACAAGTCACTGCAATGTCCTAAAACAAAAATTCTCAGAAAACAAACACTTGTCCTTTTGTTACACATGCATTCCTCCAGCTGAAACTGAGGGTTTATCACATGGTGGAATAATGCAGACCACAGAGGTGTGATCTGCAATGCGCACAATTGTGCTGTGTGTTAATTGGTCCATGTACTCTGTGCTGGTGTTCACTTCAGTGACCCTAGTGTTAGCATTATGCAAAAGCACACTAGGAAGCCTTTAGTGTGCATCAGCAGAGTCTATGTGGACAAATTAAGGTGCAGCATGTTAGTGTAGGTTAGAAATCACACCACTTCTCAGTGATCTGATTTACCCAACTATGCAGCTACTATACAAACTTTCATCTTTGTCTTTTCAAAACAGCAACACAATTACAAGGCACATTGGCACTTGACTTTAATTCTGATCCCAACTTGGCACTGCATTCTTCTGCTACTGTTGGTATTGATCTTACTCTATTTTGTCCTTATACTTAATGCATTTCAGCATTAAACCCAGCATCTCTGACTGACTATTTATAGGCTATATTTTGTAAGGACAGGATCCAGCTGCCAAACTCTGGAATGGATTGTTTTCCAGCTGTGATTTCGAAGTCCATGGTAGAATTCTTAGCGAATTTACTGTTCAGCTCTACAGATGCCTTTAAAAGGAACTGAAGAGGATTTAATGCACAATTTTGGTAGCTAGTGGACTGCAGTGTATCCTTTAGTTCATCTTAAACTACATATCACAAAAAGAATGAATTACTTCTAAAAACTTCATGTAGCAAAAGTAACTCATTCCCCAGTCATCAAATAGACATAGGTGCTTTTCAGTCATGCAGGTGTTTTGTTTACTTTGTCTCCCAAATTATTTTCAGACTAACTCATCTTGTGGCTTCTCTTTGTTCCTTTGATAATTCATCCCTCAGTATTGAGCCAGTACAAGAATCTTCAGGTTGAAACCTTTTTTCCTTGTGAAACGTTAAATTGAATGTTGGGTTTGCGGGTTAGAAAATTTTGACCTGGATGATCAGGCTGACTTTGCCCGTGTGCCGCCCTTTCTGACCATCTCTTTGCCTGCTGCTTAGTTGTGCAATTGCACATCCTAGAAATAAAGAACACCGATGATTCTCAGCTCTTCTCCACTAGCTGTAAGCTTGCAAAGCCTTTAATCATTGACCTGACTTGCTGTTCTTCCCTACCAGAAAAAGCAGCTTCCTCTGGTGTGTCTGTTTAAGGATTTGTGGCAGCTATGTAACAATCTAGTGTTCTCAACCTCCACATTCTGAATAGCAGATGCCAATAAAGCATATTTCAAAACATACATTTCTATTAGTCCCATACTCTACTTTTCCTATCCAGTCCCTTGACAACAATGGTCAGGAATGGGACAAAGTAAAGGCTAGGGCAGCCTACAGTTGCTATATTTTTATATATTTTTAAGTCTGGCTGTGTCTTTACCATAAGCATCACTGTCTCTACATCTCCTACTTCACTGTAAGTCTCTGGAGAGATCTGTCACTTTTCTCTCATTACAGCTAGAACCCAGGCTTAGTGAAGCACTCCACCTTCTTTAGCGACTTGCTCTTATGATTCCCTTCCCCACCTTTCTATGGATGATCAGATAGTGAAGAAAATGAAGTATGGCTGCAGATTCCCCTCTCCCACAAAACTTCCTGAACTAGAGAGGGAGACAAGAATCAAGATATCACTACTAACTGTCTACTAATCAATAAGTTCAAATCCTGAAACTTACCTAACCCCTATCTGAAAATTAAAATTTCCCCTTCTGCCTCTTTTCATTTGGGACCCTTTCACTCACCTTTCCTTTCTTTCTGTAGCTTAAGGAGGTGCAAGTTTTAATGGCTACAAACGCTTTTACTTGAAACATTTAAATATAATCATGGTCTACTTAGAGTTAGATAAATATGGAATGTAGTCTATAGTTTAAATTGGTGAGAAAAATAAGATATTAGGATGACATATGTATAAACAAAATGCAGCTTTGCACATTGTTTGTAACAAAAGGTATAAATGCTTGCTGTAATTGTCAGGGAGAGACCTGTTTAGCTCACGCAATTGCTAGAGATAATAAAGTATCTGAATTTGCTGCACCCAACCAGCGAGTGAGAACTCTGTTTTTCTCCGACACACCTAACAGTTACAGGAGTCCTGATTTGTACTCCCCCACACAAAGTCTGAAGCAATGCTGTTTAAAAGTATGCCTAGGAATCAAATACTGCACTAATAGGCACAGTATAAGAAACTAGATAGATTACAATAGACAACACTGAAGTTGTGATACTATCATGCTGGGCACAGTCTTGGATAGGATAGAATTTATGACTCTGCTTCTCCTTCCTCAGCTTTGATGAGTTGTGGTACAGAGAGCAGAATCACTCAAAGGCACCTCAGTTCTGCCCTGAGACCTCTGCTATGTGATAGTGAAGCCTACTCCTTCTTACCTTCAGTGCCAGGCTTAAGGGGGTGAGACTAAACAGTCAAACAACTTTAGGTCATTCTAAGCCACCCTTCAAGTTAAGAGTCTGCCTTATGCTTTGACATTGTGGAGTCCCTAGGCATTGAGTCTTGGGAGGAGAAGCTTCAGAACCTATATGCTGAGTCTAAACTCAATGGACTGAGAAAGACCTCAAAATGTAATTCCCCAGATACTTGGAATGGGGGAGTGAAACAGGCTTAGTTCAAAGATAAGAAAATAAGAATGGCCATACTGGGTAAGACCACCTGGCCCAGTAACCTGTTTTCCAACAGTAGCCAATGCCAGGAGCTTCATAGGGAACGAACAGAACAGATAATCATCAAGTGATCAACATGATGATGATATGCTGGGGGCCATATGAGACTGTAGACTGATGGACAACACACAGTGCTCGAGTTGGCTTGCCCAACCTGGAGAAGTTGCAGAACACAGAGCTGCAACCTCTGGGTTGCGGCCTGAATAGCCACAATTGTACTTCTCCGTCACAAACATGATGCCATCAGAGGAAGGACATAGCTAAAAGCTGGCCTTGACTTCTGCCTTCCTGAAGTCAAAGGAGTGAAATCCACCTCAATGTGGGAAAAACTCTGTGTGGACAACAACTTGTCAAACCTTGCCTAAAAATCATTTAAATTAAAAAAAAAAAAAAAAAGGTTAAAAGATAAAAAATGTTTCCTGGAAAGGGTATCATGAGCATTGCAATGGATACCATTGTCTGCCTGCTCTCTGCCTACAGACCTCAGAAATAGCTT
The DNA here is from genome assembly GCF_003597395.2 of Chelonoidis abingdonii. NCBI lineage: Eukaryota > Metazoa > Chordata > Testudines > Testudinidae > Chelonoidis > Chelonoidis abingdonii. Next base: position 106,451,963 of record NC_133773.1, read on the forward strand.
CTGGCGTGGGACACTGAAAGGATAGGAAAGATACATAGGCAGCCCCAAAGGATACTGCTATCAAGAATTTCAAACTTATGTGAAAACAATATTGGTTGAAAATTTTACTTAAACCACCTGTGGAAATCCCATTTTTCCCCCTCATTTCTTTTAATTTATTAAAATCTGATATTATTATTTTAACAGATTTATTGTGGTTCTGTTTTAAGATGACAAATCTTGAGGCTGATATACTAAACAATTAACTTTATCAAGAGCAGTCTCCTTGTTTTAGAAGAGCAGTGTTTCTCAAACTGAGGTCCGGCCGATCACAGCTCCCACTGGCGGCGGTTCCCTGCTCCGGACCAATGAGGGCTGCTGGAAGCAGCGCGGGCCGAGAGACATACTGGCTGCCACTTCCAACAGCTCCCATTGGCCTGCAGTAGCGAACCACGGCCAGCGGGAGCCACGATCAGCTGGACCTGCAGAGGGGGCAGGTAAACAAACTGGCCCAGCCCGCAGGGGTTTTCCCTGCAAAAGCGGCAACCCCAGTTTGAGAAATACTGTAGAAAAGTGATTCATTTGACAGAATGTTATGTACCATGGCTCCTATGGAACAAACTACTGAAGAAAGATACTTTCTGTTGTGAACTGGACATTGTGCAGAGAAAACCTATAACTTGGTCCAATGTCTATTTTTGTCCAGGGGAGGCCATGTGACTAACAGATTTTTATTACCCCTCCTAGAGGGCAGAGTGGAGAGACAAAAAAACAAAAACAAAAACAAAAATACATTAAAAAAAACTTCAACACCTCTTATAGGCACCAAAAAATTATTGTACAAATACTTGTGGGAATGAATGAATGAGGCCAGAATAATTAAAATAAAGGACATCTATTCCATATACAGAAAAGCTTAATACTGATTTCTGTTCCGCAGTTTTCATAAAATGGGGAAGGCAACGAACAAAATTTAATAAGATTCTGAAAAATACTGTTCATAAGAAACCCAAACAGGATATCAGATTATGATAATTAACTTTTTCATGCTCATGGTTTAATTTTTTAAATCCTGTTTTTGTCTTGTATTCACATAGCTTTTTAGTCCCTCTCTCCAGTATGAGCTAGGGAGGCTGTAGTAACATCTACTAGTTAAGCCAAGGGTACCAGCCAGCATTCAAACAATGAATTAAGAATCATTCCTGCACACTCCTCCCAAAATCAGGCTACCAGGAATGCAGAATTAAAATATTTATTACAAGAAAAAACAAACATATTGAAAATAAGCTAAGCAGTACATTATGCACTCTCAATTGATTTTTTTCATGCATTTGTTTACACGTAACTGTCACTAAGTCTGGTACAGAATACTTCTGCTGGTGGGTCACAACTCATCTGCAGGCTTAAGATGAATGCCTGCAGGCCTCAGTGATAAGATCTAATGAGACCATGTACAGACAGATTCTAGGGGGAAAAGACACCCTGGAACAATGCACAAAAATGAATTAAATGATTGACATTGGTCCAGACGAACTTCTTACCCAACATACATAGGAAACTGCATGTTTAAATTAATAGTCAGATCTGAAGCTGGTGTAAATTCGTGTAGCTCCATGGACTGCAATAGATCTATGCTATTTTACACAAGGATCTGACCCACTGGAGCCAGACTCTCCTTTCACTTCTGTTGGTGCCTGTGACATTGCATTCCATATTCTTTATGGAAATATGCTTATGATATGGATATGACAACTGAGATGTACTTTATGCAAGATGGGTCTTATAAGATATTATTGGAAAGGTTATAATTTACTGAATGTGATTATCCAATTTGTACACATGTATCATTTCTGTATCTGAAGTGAGCAATATGGACTATATAACCATTACAACTGGGTATGTATTGGGAAGACACCCATTAGACGAAAGGACATCAAATTTGATGAACCATCAGGAAGGAACAACAAAACTATGAAGATATTTCTCTCTCTCCATCCTGGGAGGCATCCAGGGAAGAAACTGTGACACTCCTAGGTCAGGTGGTCTTGTCACCTGGTACTAAACATTACCTGGGAGTTCTTGTAACTTTCCACTGAAAGGGAAGCACGGTCAAGTTTGGGAAACAAAGGATTCCTGCCTTATGTAAATCCTATTTAAAAGTTGGGAGGAAGGCAAATAGGATTCCTGCTCTCTGTGGCCTGTCAGCTCAAGAAGACGACTGCTAAAGCCACCTGAAGGGAAGGGGAAGAGCCAGACTGAGACAGGGGTCCAGTCTGAAAAGAAATAACTGGAACTTTGAATCACGGAAAAGTTGCAACCTGCCTAAAAATAACATTTAGAGTAAGAAATTACATCGTGTAACCTGTTTAAGTACATTGAGCTTAGCTTGCTTATTTTGCTTTATGTGCTCAGTAATCTGCTTTGTTCTCTCTCTTATCCCTTATATTCAGTTAAAATTCATCTTTTGTGTTAATAAATTTATTTCTTGTTTATAATATAACCCAGTTTGCTGTAATTTCTAACCAGGGAAGGGGGACGGGGGAAGTTGTGCATATCTCCCTCCACATTGAGGGAGGGGGGGAATTTCATAAAAATCTTTGGGTTTGTACCCCTAAAAGGGAGTTGGCACCAGAGTGGTGGGGCAACACTAAGGCTAAATCTTTCCAGAGTGGATCTCTGTGTCTCTGTGCAGCTGGGTGTGGCCCTGCCTATGTGCTTGACTGGAAGAGGCTTGTGAGCCTAGCCCAGCAAGACCAGGTAAATGGGACCCGGCTTGCAGAACAGGCTGACTCAGTGGCATCCCAGCACACCAGGTGACACCCCAAAGGGCCCAAACCCATCATAGTGTCAATCAAGAGAAGCTACAATGCAATCAACAGAGTAGCAGGATTGTAAAATAAGCAGAAGGAAAAAGTAAATTAAGTCCTTTGTTTTCCTGAGATTAGGGTGGGGGTCAGGAAATATGGCCCTCCATGTACTGATGCCCCAGAAATCTAGGGGTCTCAGTACAGAGGGGTAGATTGCCTGCTACTCTCTCAGGAAACATGCTCCTTTGTTGTGTGTTGTTACCTTCTTTTGCTTACCCGTCCCCTGGTGCAGAGCCAGAACATGTCAGTTGTGAGTGCAATGCTAATGCATAGATGTTTATCCTGTAGCACTACCTCAACACCTGACACTCCATTTTTCCAGTCCTCTGGCATCCTAATACAATGCAAATAAGGAGCTTCCATGGTATGAGGGGGTATATGCAATGTTCCTTGGGATCTTATGTTATGTTGGGCTCCCTTCTGCACTAAAGAGTGGGGATGGAATGATATGGTCCACTGTCTCTTATTGGCCTCCTCTCGTTGAACTGGTCTCCATATTGTTCTCATTTTCAAGTCATTCACAGAGTGAAAGTCTGATCCTTTTATATTGAGTTTATTTCAATTATTGCTGCTCTGGTAGTAATTGGGCAATGCATGGCAAAATGGAAGATGAGAACTAGAGATTGTTTTATATTTTCCCAGTACTAGGAATATACAACTAATTAATAGACATACTACTATGGTACAATACATTGTATTCAAGCAGGGTTATTTTTTCCTTGTAGATTAAAATGTAGAAAGACTTCCTGGACCCTGTTTCCAGGTTGCTTAGAGATTGTATCACTACCACTGACCTGAGGGTTGGAGTTGAGTAATCATTCCTAAACCTAGGTCTTCTGCCAGACTGCACATTGCACTGATCTGGCCACATAAATACCTTAAAGGATTTTTGAGGCGGGGGGAAGAAGCAGTGCAGTTATGATGTTGAGAAATACACAAAACTTTGAGTCAGCTGTGTCATACTCAGATATTTGTAATATCAGAAGTAATTTGACTTACTAGTTGAGCATCTCTCAAGGAAATAAGGTCTTTTCTTCTTGCAAAACAGAATTTGCTCACTTTGCCCTATTGTGTTACAGAATATAATGTATAATAAAGTGCAACGATGAATCAAAATACAACAGGTTTTAATATATATATTTGAATAAAAAGATAAGACATTTTGGACCAGATCTCAGTTACTCAAGCATAAATTTCAGCTCCACTGAATTCTGTAGAGTAACTGTAGCTTTACACTGTTAAAAATAAGATCAGAAGTGTGTTTTACAGGAAAATTACACTCAAGTACAGTAGTGCCAAAGAAGTGATCGAGAACCCTTTTTGGCACAAGGGGCCCAAACCTCAGCTAGTATAAATTGTCCTAGATTCATCAAAGTTGACAGAATTTCATTAATTTATGCCAGTTGAGGATTTCGCCAAAGCAGCACAGGTTGTAAACTGACCGTCCAATTCTCATGCCCAGAGGATAATCCTGCAACTACAACCAATGGTAGCGCTTAAGCTGAGTACTCAGTGATTTCAGAGGCCTTAAATATTCCCTCCCCACATTTCCATCTAGCTTACTACACATCTTAGTGCAATTACTGCTCTAGCTGTAAATACTGTACTGTTCCCCTATTCATGACAGTCAGCACTATGTTTAATCCTGGATTGGATTGTGTGTGTCTTAAAATATGAAAAAAGCCCAGATAAGGAAAATTATTCTAGTTATATACTGTGAGTTGTCCACTTCCTGCTCAATAAAGTAAAATGAATGCTATTGTAAAGTCAGCTTTTTCAAACACAGAAAGGCAATGGATTATTGGAATTCATTTAACAAAAGAAAACAAGTAGCAGTCATGGATATTTCTGACAAACTTTCCATGACAAAAAAACCCTAGAATAAACTGCAAACCTGCTTCAGTTGACTCTACAAAAAAGAAAAGTGTATAACTTGAGAGAGTAAATGTAAAAAAAAAAAAAAAAAAAAAAAAAAAAACAAAACCTAACACCAAAACACAAAAACCTTTATTTAGCACCATAATTTATGCCCCTTTAGGTCATGTTATCTACTATAATTTATGTTTCAAAATTCTTAGTAAGTGGCTGATTCACTAAAAATATGGCAGATAAATTTTGCTTTTTGCACGTTTTAAGAGAGTTGCACAGTTCTCCACAAAGCACACTCCTAGATGGCCACTTGGTGAGCTATGTGAAATGAATTAGTTTTCTTTGTTTTCAGAGGGAACCAAATTAAATACTTGCATCACAAACACCAAAACTAAATTGGCACTCAGGGTAGGTCTATGCTGCAGCTGGAAGCAGGTCTCCTAGCTCCCATAGCCACACATGCTTGACAGCCTCAAAAGCAGCCCAAGCTGCAATAGCCAATATCCAAATTGCTAGTATTAGTTTAGTAGCTCCAGCCCCATTAGTGAGAGTCTGTCTACCTGGGCTGGGAGGCTTGCCCCTAGAAACAGTCCCTGCAGATAATGGTTAAAAAATGCTGGTATGGCAGCATTTGGAGAACTTTGCATTAAATGGCTATATTGGAAGAAGGACAGGAGATGCTGGATATGGTTTAAATAGGCCACAACTTTATTATTAGATTTCTGGGAGTACCTAGTAGCTTTAAAAAAGGTGTACAGTGCAGGCAACTCATGATCATTTCAATATCTATCTCAGGGCTTCTGTCAGCCACTGCCCTGCCTTTGCCATCTTGGTCCCCAGCCAACCTACAGGTGGGACCTTGTCATCCTATCTCCCCTGGAATGAGGGTTAGGGTGGGCTATAAAGCAAGTGGGTTGGCTCCAGTCATAGGCTCCCTCTCCTCCCTGTTCTGCTCCTTTAACAGACACATTCTTTAAATCCTTTACCAAACCATTTATTTGATCACCATATCCTCTTCTTAGGGAGTGTCTGCACTGGACTTACACCACATGGAGGGACCAGTAGTTAGCTTGGCTTCCCCCTCCCCCATGTTGCCCAACATCTCCTAATGACCTCTTTGCTGCTCTGGGGGAAAAGGGGCTGCTCCTGCCAAGCTTGTACTTTTTCAACTTGCTTCTCTTTTGGTCCCTGGGGGATAAGACAGCATTACCATGCTGACCCCAATCTGCTTCTGCAGCAATTATCATGCCTCTCTTGTCCTCTGCTCCTTCAGCAGTATAGCCCAGCCACATGCCTACCCCACCCCCACTTAAGATGCAGTGCGGTCATTGTCTCTGTATCTGTTATGTGGATAAACAGAGGACTTCAGATCCCATTAACATTAGTGTAAAACCTGCCACTAGAATTATGTTTCAAATAAAGCAGACAGCATGCATGCTACTGTGTTTCTAGGCTGCCGAAAATGCGACACACACAACTGGAAACGGAAAAACCTTTTATCATGAAAAACAGTAAACTTTCTCTTGCAGAATTTTTATTTCAAAGAGGCGGTCCTTAAATTATGTATTGGGGGTGGGGAGGTCCTTAATTTTGTGTGTTTGTTTCAGTATTACAAAAGGGTTGGTAAGTCTGGAAACAAAAAATCACCAGAAGATGTGTTATGTAATTTGTGGAGAGTCAAATACAAAAAACTGTTGGCTTTTGGCCTGACCTGAACTTTACCTGTATGAAGCAGCAGAACTGACTACAGTGGAGCATATTTCTTATAACAAACATCAGCCACAAGGATAGGGGAATATGTTATCCATTCCCCAAATTTCTAGAGTGCTATTGTTTAAAAATAGATTCTTTCTGCAGCTTCTGCTCCAGAAACTTCTACTCCACCCATCTTCCGTTCTCCAGAATTGGCAGCACTGAAAACAGCATCTCCAGCTATCAATCACTTAACACAAAACACAGAAGATGATTCTTCAGTACAGGTACTAGTAGACACTACAGAAAGAAGCTTTACAGTAGCAAATAAGAACACTTTAGAAAACGACAAAAATAGCAAAAAGTAAAGGGAGTGAAGACCAAGAGAAAAGAGGAAACTTTGTAGCTAAGAGGAAGTAGGAAAACAGACCTTGATTCCCTTCAGATGCAGCACTGCAATACATTTAATATGCCTGGATATGGCACTACTGATTTCTCCCATCTTGGAAAATGAAAATCAGTGCAGTCAGTTTCACTTTTGTTTTTGAGCCATTTCATTTTCACAGTTTCAAAAATTTCAGGCAACAATTAGTTTTTAAAAACTAACTGCATTCACCAGGATATAAGAACGTGTGTGGGGGGTGGGGGCGGGGAGTACATTGGTTTTTGGTTCTGCAGAAGCTTGTTTTTATAAAAATAATATTTTGGACCAAATTAAATTGAGAGAGTGCCCCTTTAATTCACTGTCAATTCCTAACCTAATAAGGAAATATAGGTACTGGTCAGATAAAGCACATGCTGATCCTACTGAAGTCAATTGGACTACTCATGCTTAAAAGTGAATAATAGATTTCAGTGCCAAAGGCGACCAAATAGTTTGATTTTCTGTATAACACTTGTCATAAAACTTCTCCAAAATAATTTATAGAGCAAAGCTTTCAGGAAAAAAAAAAACAAAACCATTCAATCTTGATTTACAAGTTGCCAGTAATGGAGACTCCACTATGATCCTTGGTAAAATAGTTCAAATTGTTAATTAACCTCACTGTTAATTTACACATTATTTCCAGGTAGAATTTGTCCAGTTTTAATTTCAAATCATTGGATTACATTATACCTTTCTGAAGAGCCCATTATCAAATATTTATTCACCATGTAGGTACTTATAGATAAGCTTCTCTTCATGAAGCAAAACAGATGGAGCTCTTCCAGATAAAGCAGGTTTTCTAGTCTTTAAATCATTGTTGCGGCTCTTCCCTGAACCCTTTCCAATTTATCAACATCCTTCTGGTGTCCGCAATTCAAGAACCAGACACAGTATTCCAGCAGCAGCTGCACCAGTGCCAAATACAGAGGTAAAATAATTCTACTCCTACTCAGAATACCCATTTATGTATCCAGGAATCACACTAGTTCTTTCCATCACAGAGCTGCACCGAGAGCTCGTGCTCAGCTGATTATCCACCACTACCCCCAAACCTTTTTCAGTCACTTCACAGGATAAATCCCCCATGCTTGAATAATAAGAATATAGCAGTAGAGATGTATTACAGACCACCTGACCAAGATGACGACAGAAATACTCAGGGAGATGAGAGAGACTATTAAAATAAAAAAAAACTCAATAATCATCAAGGATTTCAATTATCCTCATATAAACTGGGTACATATCACCTCAGAAAGGGATGCAGAGATAAAGTTTCTTGACACCTTAAATGACTGCTTCTTGGAGCAGCTAGTCCTGGAACCCACAAGAGGAGAGGCAATTCTTGATTTAGTCTTAAGTGGAGCACAGGATCAGGTCCAAGAGGTGAACATAGCTGGACTGCTTGGTAATAGTGACCATAATTTAATTCAAGTTAACATCCCTGTGATGGAGAAAACACCAAAGCAGCCCAACACTGTAGCATTTAATTTCAGAAAGAAGAAATACACAAAAATGAGGATGTTAGTGAAACCAAAATGAAAAGGTGCAGCACCAAAAGTAAAATCTCAGCAAGCTGCATGGAAACTTTTTAAAGACACCATAATAGAGGCTGAACTTACATGAATACGCCAATTTTGAAAAAAAAAAAAAAACCACCATGGTAAGAGAACCAAAAAAGAGCCACCGTGGCTCAAAGTAAAAGAAGCAGTGAGAGGCAAAAAGGCATCGTTTAAAAGTAGAAGTTAAATCCTAGTGAGGAAAATAGAAAAGAAGCATAAATGCTGGCAAATGAAGAGTAAAAACAATCATAATTAGGAAGGCCACAAAAGAATCTGAAGAACAGCTAGTCAAAGACTCCAAAAGTAATAGCAAAAATCTTAAGTACATCAGAAGCAGAAAGCCTGCTAACAACCAGTAAGGCCACTGGACAATCGAGATGCTAAAGGAGTATTCTCCTCAATGAGCTTATCCTTGAAACTAAAGGAATTCTTTGCATTGGTCTTCATGGTTGAGGATGTGAGAGTGATTCACAAACCTGAGTTATTCTTTTTAGATGACAAGTCTGAGGAACTGTCCCAGACTGAGGTGTCATTAGAGAAGGTTTTGGAAAAAATTGATAAACTAAACAGTAATAAGTCACCAGGACCAGATGGTATTTACCCAAGAGGACATTTGAGTTCCTTCAGAACTACTAATTGTCATTTGTAACCCAACATTTAAATCAGTTTCTGTATCAAATGACTTGAGGATAGCTAATGTGATGTCAATTTTTTAAAAAGGGTTCTAGAGGTGACCCTGGCAATTACAGGTCAACAAGCATCACTTCAGTACCAGGCAAACAGGTTGAAACTATAGTAAAGAACAAAATTGTCAGACACAAAGATGAACATAATTTGTTGGGCAATAGTCAACATGGTTTTTGTAAAGGGAAATCATGCCTCATCAATCTACTAGATTCTTTGAGGGCGTCAACAAGCATGTGGACAAGAGGGATCCAGTGGATATAGTATATTTAGATTTTCAGAAATCCTTAGACAAGATCCCTCAAAGCCTCTCCAGCAAAGGAAGCAGTCATGGGATAAGAGGGAAGGTTCTCTCATAGATAGGAAACAGAGTTGGAATAAGGGTCAGTTTCCAGAATGGAGAAAGGTAAATAGTGGCATCCCCCAGGACTCTGTACTGGGACTCGTCCAATTCAACATATTCATAAATGACCTGGGAAAAGGGGTAAACAGTGAGGAAACAAAATTTTCAGGTGATACAAAACTACTCAAGATAGTTAAGTCCGACTCAGACTGTGAAGAGCTACAAAAGGATCTCTCAAAACTGGGTGACTGGGCAATGAAATGGCAGATGAAATTTATGTTGATAAATGCAAAGTAACGCACATTGGAAAACAATCCTTAGTACAGATATAAAATAATGGGGTCTAAATTAGCTTTTACCACTCAAGAAAGATCTTGGAGTCGTTGTGGATAGTTCTCTGAAAACATCCTCTCAATCTGCAGAGGCAGTCAAAAAAGCTAACAACATTGGGAATCATTAAGAAAGGGATAGATAAGACACAAAATATCATATTGCCTCTATTTAAATCCATGGTTTACCTACATCTTGGATACTGCATGCAGATGTGGTTGCCCCATCTCAAAACAGATATATTGGAATTGGAAAAGGTTCAGAAAAGAACAGCAAAAATGATTAGGAGTATGGAACAGCTTTCATATGAGGAGAGAGATTAATAAGGTTTGGACTTCTCAGCTTGGAAAAGAGACGACTAATGAGGGGGAGATCAGGTTTAAAGCACACAAAAGGAAATATCTTTTCACAAAATGCATAGTCACCCTGTGGAACTCTTTGGCAGAGGATGTTGTGAAGGCCTAGACTATAACAGAGTTAAAAAAAGAACTAGATAAGTTCATTGAGGATAGGTCCATCAATAGCTCTTAACCAGGATGGGCAGGAATGGTGTCCCTAGCCTCTGTTTGCCAGAAGCTGGAAATGGGCGACAGGGGATGGATCACTTGATTATCTGTTCTTTCCTTCTGGGGTACCTGGCATTGGACACTGTTGAATGATAGGGTACTGGGCTTGGTGGACCTTTGGTTTGACCCAGTATGGCCATTCTTATTCTATAAGTGTGGCCTACAGGCTTCATTCCTAGATTTATATATTTACACTTAGCTGTATTAAAATATATATTGTTGATGGGAGGGATAGCTCAGTGGTTTGATCATTGGCCTGATAAACCCAAGCCTATGAGCTCAATCCTTGAGGGGGCCATTCAGAGATCTAGAGCAAAATCAGTACTTGGTTCTGCTAGTGAAGGCAGGGGGCTGGACTCAATGACCTTCCAGCTCTATGAGATAGGTCTCTATTTTTTTTTCTTGCACCGAACTTGCAAAGCAATCCAGTTAACTTTATCGGTGACCTGTCTTCTTCATTATTTACTGCTCTCCCCAATTTTTCAGGTTTTAGCCTACCCAGCTTTTAATGTGTCATATTAATTTTATGTCTTTCTAATTCTTTAATCAAAATATCATGCATTACCAAGTCAAGTGCCTTATAGAAGTCTAAGTACATTACAACACTATTCCCTTAATCAACCAAACTTGTAATCACATCAAAACCAGATCTCAAGTTAGTCTGAAAAAAATCAATTTTTCATGAACCCATGTTGATTGGAATTAATTATATTATCCTCCCCTAACTCTTTATGAATTGAGTCCCATATCAGCCATTCCATTATCTCGTCCAGAATGGAAGTCAGGCTGACAGGCCTAAAAGTACCTTGGTCGCCCTGTAAGTATCGGCACAATATTAGTTCTCTCTACTTTTTTTGCAATTTCCCCAGTGTTTCTAGACTCATTGAAAACACACACACACACACACACACCCCTCTCTCCTACTGATCCAGTGAGCCCCTCAGCCAGTTCTTTTATAGTTCTTGGCTCTATTTAACATCCTCCTGAGATACTAATGGAGTGGAAAGAATGGTATCATATAATATGACTACATCATTTGTTTTTTTCCCTCAAATATAGAACAGAAATATTTAATGAACCCCTCTGCCTTTTCTGCATTGTTATTGGTAAGTGTTCCATTTCCACCTAGTAACAGACCAATACCGTATAGTTAGGATACTTTTTGTTCCTATTATACTTTATTATTTTATTTTTAAAGTAACAATAATAAAAGTGCACTCTCCATTTTATTGTCCTTAAGTCTATGGACTATAGATTTCTCCTTTGGTTCTTTATCAATTTTTGTACAATTCTTAGGTTCTGATTTATATTCATTACTATTAATTTCCTCTTTCCACTTTTTTAAAAAAAATAATACCAGTCTTTGCTTTCATTCTAAACTAAGCTGGTCTTTGAAACAGATCTCTCTTTCTTGATGATGGCTTTTTTGGCATCTAGTAAAGTTTTCTAAAACCAATTCCCAACCATCATTCACATTTAAATTCTGATTAAATTCTTCCTCCTTATATGCTTAAGTTCTTTCTTAGATAGGGATGTAACAGTATGGCTTAGCCCTGAATGACTTGAAGATTGGGGCTACCCAACCCTCATTACAAAATGAGGTTTACCTGAGAGGGATCTGGTGATTCCAGTATAAAAGCAGTGGGATGCTGCAGGAAAGGGAGGAGTCCAGGGAACAGTGGATATGCCGGGAAGAGTAAAAAGGCTCCCGAGTCAGCAGCAGAGAAAGCACCAGTGGTAAAGCCTGTACAGAAAAAAACTTCAGGCGGTAGGTGTTTAGATGCAGAAAGACAGACACTCGGGGGAAAAGGGCTGTGCTCAGCTGAAATTGGGATGAGGATTCAGAGTTTGTGTTCTGTCTTGAACACAGGGTTTGTGTTATTGTGGATCACCAGGAGAAAGACATGGAATTGGTGCTGAGGGGCCAGGGGATCTGAAAACTGAATAAACTGGACCCCTTTTGGGTAATATTTAATTTCATTTGGACTGTGTGGAGTATAAGAAGCCCTGAAGAAGCAAAAAAACCAAACCAAAACAAAAAAAAACAACAATAAGAGGGCATGGCAGGTTCCCCTCCCCTAGTCATAAGGGGGAAGCTTCTGAGGAAGAAAGTGGCAGTAGATCCTACTACAAGGAGCCAAAGCGAGGGGCAGATCCTCAGTTCCTCCTGGCATTGCCAACCAGTTGTACTGCTATCCCAGCTGCTGATTCTTCCAATGTAGGTGGTAAAGGCTCTTTGTATTGGCTCCCACACCACGTTATTTCTGCTGTACAGTTTAGGGAGGTGCCTGAAGACAGATAATGTGGCTGGGGTGTCTATACCAAACAAATATCCTCTAGTTTAAGAGCAACATGAGATCAAATAGAAATGAAAATCTCTGAGGCTGGGGGCATAAAGATGGTGAAAAGCCATGTTTGTCTTCACTCAAGCTATGTAGAGTCCAGCTCAGGATTGGGCCCTGAATAGAGAATGAAAAATCATACAAGATGTTGACACTTATTTAGTTTATAAATCAGAGTAATTCACAGCCTGCTTACAAAGTCCTATTCAGGTCCTGCGGTGTATAAACAATATAGTTCATCAAGGTCCAGAATATCGATAAACTCACTTGTTCCCTATAATTCAATGAAAAGTCTTTCACTTCTTTCTGCCTTAGTGATTCTCTACCCTGTTGTGATTTCTGTTTCCAGAAAGACTGTCCCTGCTGTTTGGGGAACTGCATCTGTAATGTCTTGATCTAAGCATTTCATATTCAACAGATGGCAGTCTTGGCTGTACACTTATTTTGGGTTCTCAGAGCATATCTGAGCATTTAATCCCTCTGTCAATCACCTCCTAATCAACAAGTTAATGTAGATCAAATATATATTCTTCCATGTGTTCTCTCTCACCTTTTGTGAATGCTGAAGCTCAGAACAAGGTTTGAAGGCTATGCAGAGTTGCTGGATTTTTCAGAGATGAAGGCATAAACCTATCAGTTATTTAAATCACCAACAACACTGAAACAGTGGTAAAAACACAGAACTTTTATAGAATTTATACATGTGGGCTCCTCAACAGAAAACACCCAAACACTTGCACTTCTGTATGTCACAAAATAGGCATTTGTACCAACTGAACTTTTTATGTCCAAAAATCAGACTGTGGAAGCTTTTTCTTCCTGTCTGCAGATCTGGACAGCAGTGATGAATAAGTTGATACACTTCTACATGAAGCCTATATTATATAATTAATTATTTTTTCCTTCCATTCAACAAACCGTTACATAGCTAGAGATTTTTGTTTTGTTTTTTTTAAACAAAGCTAATACTGTACATCCTTGAACCACACCAGCCACCATTGCCAGTCAGATACCAGTTTCTACTTTGTGAGAGTCAAGCTTTATCTTCAATGCTGATTGCACTGGTTTTTGACAGCTTTCTTCTTTTAAAATATGGAAGGTATTTTCTTTCAAAGCATATGTGACATCAGAGTTGGTCCTCTTCCCCATGTGTATCCTGCAGAAAATGAAGCCAAGGCATCATCTGTGAATGTGTTATAGAAATGAAAGCCAGGATCATACACTAGCTCTTTAGGGTGAGGACTGTATTGTTGCTATGTGTTTGTACATGTCTAGCACCGTCAGGTCTCCATTTTAATTTGGGGCCCCGAGGCACTCCTGCAATACAAACAGTAACTAAAATAACTAAGTGTCATGAAATGTTGCTATTATGACTTCAGCCACTGATCACTTCAGAGGCACAACTATCATTCTTTATAATGCAGTAGTGCCTGAGAACCCCAGTCACGGATCAGAACTCGGTTGTGCTAGGTGACAACTATAGTGACTATGATGCCCGTGGTCATCCAGTGCAAATTGCAGAAGTCAAGATTGCTCTAATTTGTGCAACAGGGCTATCCTGATGCAGAATGGCCCAGGACTGAGGAAGTAGAAAGGTAGTTTGTTTGTCTCCTCCTCAGCTACTTCAAGCTCTTCAGAACTACAGATGTGACATCTATGGCTGAGAACAGCAACAACAGAGCACAGAAAAAGAAAGTGGTTGGCAATCAGGGCCAATTGGGGGTGCGGGGGGGTAGGCGTGCACAGGAGGGCCATTTGGCCTTGGCCTCACGCTCAAAAGGGGACTCAAATTTAGACTCTTGTTAATTTTTTGGCATTTGATAAATTTTGCAACTTGTTTTTATGCGCATCCCATTGGACCAAAATGTGATGCAGTCTTTCAGCTTAGAGCTGCAGATTTAAGCAAATAGAGATGTGATTTTGTAATAGAATTTTTTTTTCCATCACTTTTTTATTATGGCTAGGGACCTCAAAAACTGGAAGTGCCCCGGGCCTCTCTGGAGCTCTGAGAGGGCTTGTTGTGAAGCATGCCAACTATAATTACCACCAATGCAGGAAGGTCTTCACTGAATAGGTGACCCCTGTTATAACACACATGAGCTAATACAATATATGACAGTATAAAAAGTTTCCTGATATTCTTCAGTAATTGTCAGTGTTTCAGGAGTCTATTCATCTTCTTCATCAGGAGTCGGCAACCTCTGGCATGTGGCTCATTGGCAGGTTCGGCAGACCACGGCTCCCACTGCGTGGTTCACCATCTCAGGCCAATGGGTGTGGTGGGAAGCTGCAGACAGCACATCCCTCACCCGTGCCGCTTCCTGCCACTCCCAATGGCCTGGGACAGCAAACTGCAGCCAGTGGGAGTCATGATCTGTGGAACCTGCCGATGTGGCAGGTAAACAAACTGGCCCGGTTTGCCAGGGTGCTTACCCTGATGAGCCGCATGCCAGAGGTTGCCAACCCCTGTTCTACATAATGCAGAAAGAGGACATTTTCCTATGTTTGATACTATTTGATAGTCTTCCTCAAATACATACACTCTTTCAGCATCAACAGAATCACTTGATATCAGTTACCACTACAAGTTTTCTTTGAAATTTGAAAGTGAAAAGGCTGGCTCTTGCTATAAAAGCAACAACAACAAAAAAAAGAGGCAATCATAAATTGTGTGTGTGCTGGCCAAAATTTAGAGGATTACATTCTTAATCTTGACATTCAGAGGATACATCCTGTGACACTGTAAATGTTTCAACTGCATTAAACAGAGACTGGAGAGTCTGAGACCATTGCAACCCATCTCCAACATGTTCACTGGAATCACAAAAGTAGTTTCAAGTCAAAGTTCTAGACCGCCTCAGACAAGATATCTGTCAAAACTGGATTCAGATTGTAAACTATACAACAAAAATAGTATTCTTGTTGCGTTCTCCCCACCCCCTCATTTTTACAATTTAACCAGTGGTGAGATGCCAAAAGAATCTGGCTGTAATGAAATCGTCACTAGGGTTACATCATCACTGAGCTTCATAGAAAGCTAACTGGAGGACTCCAGATTCAGAACTGCAAAGTCTACTCTGCTTTGAAATACTTATTTGACAGGAGAACTGTAATAAAATTACAAGTGAAGGGCCAAATTTTGCTTTGTCTTGCACTGTGTATAGCCTTTTACACCTGTACAAAATGGGTGCAAAATGTTATCAAATCAAGATGGTAACATTCTACTCCCACTTTGAACTGCACAATGTGCAAGGCAGTGGAGACACAGGCCTAAGAGTTTTAAATATCTCCATTACTCTGTGTCCACAGGACAGAGAACTGGAATGGGAAATTAGAGATGTAAGCAATACCAGATCTTAAAATGGTCAGCATTTCTAACTTTCAGTGGGAGAACTGAAAGAGAATGATGTGGTCATTATGGACATTTAATTTGTCTTTTTTCTAATAGACTCAAAAGATGAAATTTAAAATATAGTCTAGTCTAGATTTGTGAGAATTGTAATATGATCCTGGAGAGACAGTTTTCTCCTAATGAATGGATGTCTTCAAAAACTTCAGGTCTGCAACATCCAACATTAAATATAAGTCTTTATTTGGGTTATGAGCTCTTTAGGACATTGACTCTTTGTTCTGTGTTTGTACAGCATGTAGCACAACCTATGGCCCATCAGGGTAATCAGCTGGCAGGCCACGATAAAGTTTGTTTACATTGACTGTCCGCATACACAGCTGCCTGCAGCGCCCAGGGGCTCTAGTTCCCCATTCTCGGCCAATGGGTGCTGCGGAAAGTGACGGCCAGCATGTCCCTGTGGTCTGTGCCACTTCTGACAGCTCTCATTGGCCAGGAACAGTGAGCTGTGCCTGAAGACGGTGTATGTAAACAAACTGTCTTGTGGCCTGCCAGCAGATTACCCTAACAAGCCACGTGCAGCCCACAGGTTGTCCACCACTGATTTAGAACAACATCCAATCTTGATTTAAAATTTGTCAGTGATGGAGAATCCAGCATGAACCTTTGTAAATTATTCCAAAGATCTCATAAGTTAAGGTACTCTTTAGGATCAGGCCCTTAAAATGATACCATATTGTAAAGTTACACATAACATGCATTAGACCAGTGATTTTCAAAAAAATTTTCTGACAATCCAGTTGAAGAAAATTTTTGATGTCCGTGACACAACAGAACTGGGAATGAGGGGTTTGGGAGGGACTCAGGGCTGGGGCAGAGGTTTGGGGTGCAAGAGTGAGGGGTGCAGGATAGGGCTGAGAATTGGGTTCATGATGTGGGCAAGGGTGGCTCCAGGCACCAGTGTGCCAAGCGTGTGCCTCAGGCGGCAAGCCGCAGGGGGTAGGGAGGGCCTTGACTGTCACAATGAGGGCAACAGTCAGGTGGCTCTCAGCAGCATGCCTGCGGGAAGTCCGCTGGTCCTGTGGCTTCAGTGGTAATTCGGCAGCGAGGACGCTGAAGGCGTGGGACCGGCGGACCTCCCGCAAGCGCACTGCGGAAAGCCACGTGCCTGCCGTGCTTGGAGCAGCAAAATACATAGAGCCACCCCTGGGTGTGGGAGAGGGCTTGGAGCTGGGGTGCGAGAGGTGAGTCAGGACTCTGGGCTAGGGGTCCAGGCTCTGGGGTGGGGCCAAGGATAAGGGATTTGAGGTGAAGGAGGGGTCTCTGGGTTTGAGGGGGGCTCAGGGCTGGGGCAGCAGATTGGGGCATGGGCTTACCTTTGGCAGCTCATGCTCAGCAGTGCAGCCGGAGTGCAGAGGCAGGCTTCCCACTTGTCCTGGCACTGTGGACTGTGCTGCACCCTGGAAGCAGCCAGCAGCAAGTCTGGCTCCTAGGCAGAGGCGCGCAAGCAGCTCTCCATGGTTCTCGCCCATAGGCACTGTCCACCCCAGCTCCCACTGGCCGGGAACCAATGCTCGGGTTGGAGGAAGCACGAGGAACCCTGTGGCCCCCGCCCCATCTAGAAGCCAGACCTGCTGCTGGCTGCTTTCGGGGCACTGCGCGGTGTCAGAACAGGTAGCAAGTAGCCTGCCTTAGCCGGGCAGCATCGCCAATGGGACTTAACAGTCCGGTCGTTGGCACTGAAAATTGGTGGCATTTCGGTGGCAACGCCTCTGGATGACACAGCTTGTTGGCAGCATTTTGATGGATGCTCAGCCTCCGCCCAGTATGCGGGCGCACTCAGACGCCATGGCACCCACAGGCACCAACTTTGGGGACCCCTGCATTAGACCATATTACACAGGGCAACATTTTAAAAAGTGGACAAGTTAAAAAACACTTCTTTAGACCTATACTTTTTCAGTAAATATAAGCAATACAGTATGAATTTCATTGAAATCCATACTGTATCAGGAATGTGTCAAACTAGAAAATTACAGTTGTGTAACCAATTTTGGAGACAGTCAAAAATATATAAGCTTCAAATATAATCATGAGTTCATATTTTTACATTAACATTTCATGCCAGATCCCTAACACTTTCTTAGTCCATGACATTATGCTGTTGTGCTATTTAAAATAATAAATAGGCTTACACTTGCTAAAGGATTCCAATACTTATGCTTTAGAAGAAATGTACTGGCTTATTACAGCTAGCTATATATTTGTGACATGAATTTCTGCAGGTTTTAATCCGCTGCACTGTGTACTACTAATACATTATTACTGATGGAATATTTTCCCTAAGATCTCCTAGACAGTGGAATAACTACCTGAAGGGGAGAGAAAAAAAAAAAAAAGACGACTTTTGATTGGGACATTTTCAGCAGAACTGGGAAGAATACTAGTCGTCACACAGTAGGGAACATTACTGCACAGGCAGAGGGAGGGACTAGACCTATCTACTTGTCTAAAACATTTATACTGTGATCACCACTATAGTATGAAAGAGCCGACCGTATGACCAGTTAGCTCTTATTCATCAATAGTTTTTATTTCATAGTTTTATTCAGTATAAAGTTTTGAGAGTAATTTTCTCATAAAATATTCTATGCCTCCATGCCATCCTCGCTCTGCAGAAAGCCACCCCCCGCCCGTGCCTGCTGTGTACTGTGGGATTGGTTGCATGGGGGAAGTGCAGGGCCGGTGCAACCCTTTAGGTGACCATCTGGCATTTGGGGGGTGCCATTTTCTTCAGCAGTGACCATGGCGGACAGATCTTCGGCCGTCGCCAGCATTTAGGTGAAGGGAGCTGGGGCAGAGGAGCGCAGGGAGGGAGGGGCAGCGCACAGGGGCACTCTTGGCCCCAGCTCACCCCTGCCCCGCCTTCTCCTCAAGCCATGGCGTGCTCGAGGAGGAGGTGAGGCAGGGGTGAGCTGCTTCACTTCTCCAGCCTTTCAGGCTTGGGGCACCAATCAGCTTAGGCGCCGCAAGCCTGGGAGGCAGGAGAAGTGAAGCGGCCACAGCGTGCTCGGAGTGCTCGTGCTCGGAGCAGGAGTAAACTGGGGTGTGGGGGGGTGACTCAGGATGGAGAGTGGGGAGCTGCTGCAATGGGGGGCACCTCTGGGCGGAGGGTGGGGGGTGAGGAGCTGCCGCAAGGGGGGAGCCTAAGGGTAGGGGGGGCAAGGTGGAAGTTTCGCCTAGGGCTTGAAACATCCTTGCACCGGCCCTGGGGAAGTGGAGGTTACAGGCTGTCTGGCTACTGACTTTAAAACAGTATGTGTGCGAACAGGGACGGGGAAGAGGAGGAGTCCTGGCTGGCTCCTTTAGAAATGTCAGTAAATGCCTATCATTCAAAATTCTCTATTGGTTCTGCAGAACTGAAGCTCTTGATTGCATTATTTCTGTATTGCCAATTCCTCTTCAGTTTTGGTAGCGCGCTTTCATTTTCCAAAATATTTGTTGCCTACATTTCATCTTGATGAAAAGAGGATCTGTATGTTGCCAGCCTCCCCTTTTCATGTATGTTTTCTGGCCATTTTGCCTGCACAGACAATATCATCATGTGCATTCATTATTAGGAGAGATCTGAACTTGTTCCACGGTTATGGCTCTATAGAGCCTATTCCTATTTGTGTTAATGACACTCTACCCCCTCCAACACTTCTTTACCCTTGTCAATTAGTTGTTTAGAATACCAGGGCTGGCTCCAGGTTTTTTGCCATCCCAAGCAAAAAAAATAAAAATAAAAAAAAATGGTGGGGGCCTGAGTGCCACCACCGAAGCAAAACAAAAACAAAAAAAACCAGAATGCTGCCCTTTGAAAAATGCCGCTCCAAGCACTTGCTTGGAATTCTGGTGCCAAGAGCCAGCCCTGTAGAATACAACCACAGCTTTTAACACAATCAATGACACTCTCTCTGAAGTGGCTGAAGTTCACTAGGTTCACTGACACTTCTCCAAACTGATTCCAGTCTTACTTTTCCTGGTGCAAGTTATTTCAACAACAAAAGAGAGAGGAGAGATGTATTTCCTTTCTTAGTGACTTTATTCATGATAACATCCATTGCGCATCGTAGATGACATTTGTCACCACCATATGTAGATTTTATAGCTATATCACGTCTGATTTTCAGGAATGGCTGCAGTTTTTCCCAACTAAGTGTTAAAGTGGATAGATTCATTCTGCAGATAAAAAGGTGGTTTAATTCAAGGCCGAGATTTTCAAAGCCACCGAAGGGATCTGGATGCTGAATCCCTGTTAATTTTAATGGGAATTGGACATCTCAATCCCTTTGGTGGCTTTGAAAGCCTTAGCCTAAATGGTTCATTGCACTAAATCCTCTCAGGATACTGTGATTTAGGGCAGGGAGAGTAATAGCTGAATATATAAACCTAAATTCTATCCATCATATTGAAAAAGTACCCTGTACAATTCTTGTGTGGTATAGCAGCGAATGAAGAGTTAAAACATCCAGGCTCTATTGCTGACTGTCACTGACTTTCTGCATGAACTTTAGTTGGGCACAACATTGATCATTACCTCAGTTTCCCCATCTGTAAAACTGACAATTATTTTACTCTAACTTTGTTAGTTCTCTTCAGCTGAGGATTTAAAAGGTCTTTGTGAGTGCAAAGTGTAGTCACTTAGTACTGAGCCACATTTTAAAACACAGACCCCACCTTTTATCAATCTGACACCAGGGAGAGCAGAGTTAGTCACCTTTTAAAAAAATAAATAAATAAAATGTATTTTCAGGGTTATTTTTTTTCCCCCTATTTTCGAAAGCATGACACTGCCAGTTCATCTGTTCCCCTTCCTTATACTGAAGCCACAAAAGCCAATTAAACAAAGTATAAAAATAATCCCTTTTGGGGAACAATTTTCCCCACAAGAAGTTAAAAATCGATATACTGGACACAAGGTTAATTACTGTAATTTAAACACATATCAAGGGAATCTACAATAGTGATGTTAACAACTGTACAACAAGGAGATCTCAAGCTATCAGAACACGGATATGCTTCATGGTTATTCCCCTTCTAGGTACTAACAACAGTATAGTAGACATTCTAATCCCTATGCAGACAAGGTCTTCAACATACTGCTCTAAACAACTAAAAAAAAAACAGGCAAAATAGGCTCAGAAAGGAATTCCATACTGAATAATTTTTATCCTTTGACACAGAGAATTTGTTTTTTTCACCTTGTTTATTCCTTCAGTCTACTTTGGGGTTATTGCATAATTAACAACACATCTAGTAATTGCTTATATATTTGTCAGAACATTTTACAGTGACTCTAATTTAAATCTCTGCATGAGTAAACTGCAAGTTATCGTGAGGGGACAGTGAATCACTTTTATAAACAGGATGTAAATACCAGACAGAAAATGTAAGTGGTGAGGGTGAGATAGAGAAGTGAGAATATGCTGTGAGATACAGAGAAGCAAACAGATAAACAGTATGGAGCTGTATATTTAAAGACAAACCAAATGCATTCAGATAAGATATACAGCTCTTCTGTGCAAACAGTCACACTTAGGTATACATATATTTAATGCATAAGTTCTCTCTCTTTTATTGGGATCACAGGGAAACAGAGTTAGAGTAACAGTTTATAATTATGTCCATGTCACGTGCACTAATTGGAAAAGCATGCATATAAGAAATAGTAGAAGGCTGACACAGATCTATAGATCATTATTAAGTGTGAATGAAAATGAGTAGTGAATTCAATAATTGGAAGAGAGGGCCATTTTAGACCAAATCTACTCTCTGGGCAACTGGAGAGTAAGGCAAGCAATTCCCTTTTGGATGTATGGAAAACATTCAGTGCAGTTTGGTGAACTGGCTTTTCTGCTTTGTTTAATTTGTGGCTTCAATAGACGTTTTGCCTGTGTCAGGACTGCAGGATCAGGATTGCAAGAGCAGGGGTTTTTTTTTGTTTGTTTGTTTTTTTAAAGGGGAGGAATGAGAAGTCACACATAAATCACCCTTCAAAGTTCACCCTCCAACTGGCACTGTATTCAACAGAAGGGGTCTCCTCTCCATACACCAGCCAGTCACACTACACCTGTAACACAGATGTAGCAAGTGATACTGCCCAAGGCACTTTCTCTAGCACTGAGGCAGCATTATGATAGTTACAAAGATACACAGCCTCTCCCGCCTCCACAACACTCAGGCATTGAAGGCACTCTCTTCCTCTTACAAGCTCTTGGCTCTCAAAGCAACCCTACATTTATTAACTGATGTAGAATGTAGTTTTTGTTGCGTCTACTGCTTTGTTTCCTATCCTCCTTTAATACAGCTAAGCTATGTATGGATATAGATTCTATGGCTAAGACCACCACAGTCAACGAGCCCCTTCTTCAAAAGGGTAATACATGGTCAACTCCATCTAAGAAAGCACAGAGTCACTAGTAAAGTACTGATTATCATTAACAAAACAAAGTGATATTAAGCCTAAGTATCACAGACCTACATCATAGCAAGACTCAAAAGCTAGTTACAAATCCATTCTTACAAAGAAAATACTCTATTGTAATACTCTTGAAATCCCCATTGTCTTCCACTTTCAACTGATTTTATGGCATATTGCACCACAGAATAAAAAGGCTAATCCATTCCCTCCAAAAATAGAATATTTTATGGCAGTAAAGGCTTCTTTCTTAAACTTCATATTGAAATAAAAAAATATTTAGCAGAATCAGAAAGACCAGAATTGACTTTACTGTTTTTCTCAATAAAAGCACATCAGACTGAGGGAGAGAAATAAATACTCCTAAGTGTAGAAAAACATCCTGACAAGAACGAGATCAATAGCAAGCCCCTATCCTTACATGCAGATTGTTTACGTTCACAACTGAATCACAACAAAAACTGCTTGAAGAGAATGACTATTCATTTTGCATTTCCCTTGGAGACTGTATATTTCTGGGAGACAAATGTTTATTCCTTGTCTCCTGTTGCAATAACCCCATAATTTTTATAGTTAGTTATTTTTTGATCATTTAGAAAATGAATCAACCAACCATCCAAAAACAGCCAACAAGTGTGTAGGATTTTATATTTTTTTAGATATAAAAAATGGTGTGAATGCATAAAAATGCACTAGAAAAAAAACAATATTGTCCTCTTTTTTTCTATATAATATTGTACTACAATGGAAATCTGATCAAATTCCAATGGTATATCAAATGGTCAAAAATTGAATCCTTGATAAAAAATTTAAATCTTGCTAGGTGAAGCATGAATCCATATGTTAACATTTATTTGCATATTTTAGGGAATAATTTTTTAAAAAAAGAGTCAATAAAGGAAACGTTACTATGAATAACGTGATTCACAAATTCTTTACCTGTTTACATAATTATTTCTTTTCAGACATCAGAATTGCTTTGGAAAAAGATTGCTTTGGAAAGCAAGATTAACGGCAGTAATGTGAAATGATTTTGATAAGAAATCAAATAAAACAGTCTGCAAATTAGCATCCTTTGCTCTGCAACTTTGAGTTGTAATCCATCATGTTCCAAAGAATATGGTTCTCCCACCCCTCACTATGTCTATTCATAGATTCTAAGGTCAGAAGGGACCATTGTGAACATTAATCTGACTTCCTGTTTAATACAAATCATAGAAATTACCAAAAAATAATTCCTAGAGCATATCATTTAGAGCAGCATCCAATCTTGATTTTAAAAATAGTCAGCAATGGAGAATCCACTATGACCCTTGGTATATTGTTCTAATGGGTAATACTTTCACTGTTAAAAATTTGTGCTTCACTTCCAGTCTGAATTTGTCTAGCTTCCACTTCCCGCCATTGGATACTGTTATAGCTTTTTCTGCTAGACTGAAGAGCCCATTATTAAATATCTGTTCCCCCATGTAGATACTCAGACTGTAATCAAGTCACCTTTTTACTTTCTATTTTTTAAGCTAAATAAGACTGAGCTCTTTGACTCTATCCCTATAAGGCATGCTTTGTAATCCTTTAAGGATTTTTGTGGCTCTTCTCTGAGCCCTTTCTAAGAAGGATGTTGATAAATTGAACTGTGGGCACCAAAACTGGACACAGTGTTCCTAAAGTGGCCACACGAATACAGAATATAGAGGTAAACATTTCTCTACTCTTACTCGAGAATCTCCTATTTAGTCATCCCAGGATTGCATTTGCTCTTTTGGCAGCAGCGTCACAAGTGGGAGCTCATGTTCAGCTGATTATCCACCATGACCTCCAAATTTTATTATATATTTACTTCTGAAAACTTAATGGAATATAAAATGTTTACAAGTATTACCATGCTTCTAATCAACATGATAAATATTTTCCCTTTCCTAAAATTTAAGGCCAAGAACTCTCAGAAATCCACGTAAAAGACATAGTCAATTAGTCAGAGACTACCCTATTGATTTCCAGATGCCAAACAGAATACATAATATAGGGCATATTCCACAGACAGTGGCAGCTGCGATCAGGCTATGTGAAATGTTTGATACTCTGTGTGTGTGTTCTTCCTTAGTTTTCTGACTTTTAGTCAGATAGAGAAGAATTTTAAAGCCATGGTATTATCTAAAGATGATATGAGTGGCTACCATACCTTCAAAACATCTGCAATTAACAAAAAATAGGGGTTATTTTCCAAGCCTCCCCCATATGGAATACGGTGAGCAGGTTGAGAGTATATTCCATATCTTGGACTGGACTCACTGGAGATCTTATATTTGCAGTTCCTGGGAGCCTGTGGGATTTGCTGCTTCTCCCATGTAGGGCATAGAAATGGTGGCTGCTCTCCTCCTGCACACCACTCCTGATCACTTCTACTAAGTAATCTTCTATGGAGTGCAGCACCAGCAAAGACAACGTGTATGGGAGGCAGATGGAAGGGTGTGTGTGGAAATCAAACATACATTGAGACATACAGTACAAGTACCATTCCATGAAAAGGAATAATGAAGAGTGGAGATTAGAAGTTCCTTCACAATATTCTGGATGCTGGCGGACAAGAGAAAGTAAGCTTGACCATTCTTTTCCTGCAGAGCCAGGATCTTTGGTTTTTTAAGAGCTTGCCTACCTCACAAAACTATGTAGCTCTCTTTTGCATTTGCCTCCAAATCCACAGATTAAGTCCATAAGGGACCATGATGATAATATAATGCGACTTCCTGTGTAACACAAACCAAAGAACCTCAGTCACTAATCTCTGCATCAAGCCCATAATTTCTGTTTAAATCAATACTATGTCATAGCTCAAAGACTTCAAGTGATGGACATTTCACTATGTTTCTAGGTACAGTAGAACTTGAGTTATGAGCTCTTTGGTAAATGGAGGTTGTCCATAACTCTAAATGTTTGCAGCTCTGAACAAAATATCATGACTGTTCTTTCAAAAGTTTACAACTGAAAATTGACTTAATACAGCTTTGAAACTTTATTCTGCAGAAAAAAAAATGGTTAAAAAGCAGCATCTTAATTTATATGAAACAAGCACAGAAACAGTTTCCTTACTTGTCAATTTTTTAAAAAACTTCCCTTTTTTTTTAGTACTTTACATTTAACACAGTAAATTACTGTACAGTATTTGTGTGGGTGGGTGGGGAGGGAGGTTGGGTCTCTGCTGCCTGATTACATATGTCTGGTTCCAAATAAGGTGTGTGGTTGATTGGTTTAGTTTGTAACTCTGTTTTTCATCAGATTGAGATTCTACTGGAGTTATTCTAATGATTTGCCATGGGATTAATGTCAGGCTAACTGGGCTATATTATGGTAACCACTTGCATCTACCTAATCTAATATAGTTTATTGATGCACTTATGCAGGTCGTTTCACCATGGTATCTGAGTGCTATATACAAGGAAGCTAACAAAAAATTTAATTGCATAGATTCATAAAAGCAAATAGTACTTCCTCCTTTTTAACATTTCTGATGTGTTATTTCTGTCAGACCATAATCACTCATTGTCAGCATCAAATAGCAGTGCTGTCAAAACAAATATTTAAGAGTTCAACATCTATTCGCAGCAAAGATTTTAGGAATTGCAATCTTTAAATATATAAAAAAAACTTTAGACATTGCATTCTCATTCTGATAGAGTTAAGAGACTTATGTCCAAAGTCTATTTTCTACATTTAAAATATTTTACACTTAATCCCGCTCCCTTTTAAGTATATAGGAGTTTCGCCACTGACTTCAGTAAGTACAATTGGGCCCTAAAAATTAAAAAAAAAAAAATTTTTAAGAATAAA
Source organism: Chelonoidis abingdonii (assembly GCF_003597395.2). Classification (NCBI taxonomy): domain Eukaryota; kingdom Metazoa; phylum Chordata; order Testudines; family Testudinidae; genus Chelonoidis; species Chelonoidis abingdonii. Next base: position 106,478,261 of record NC_133773.1, read on the forward strand.
ACATCTATTTACAGCAAAGACTCCCAGATAAAGCAAACTGACTTTGTTGATTATGACAGGAAGAATAAATTAGGCAATAAATACCAGAGAAGTTTAGAAAAAATTGGTTATTTGCATGAGCTAACGTAAAAGAAGTTATAATACTGAGCATAACTAACTCTGCATTGACATTTTCAGAATTAACAGTGTTGATTATTTCCTCATTAATGATATTTGGTTTTGAACTGCAAAGACTGTCTGACAAGTGGAAATGTTCATAAGCATGAAATGCAATTAAAAACAAATTACCTGCTATTGCAAATGTAACTGAGACAGTCTTAGAATTAGGAAGGGTAACAGGAAACAATGCACACATACAAATGGACTGACTCTGACCTCAGGATGAACTAATAAGCGTGACAACAACAATAAATTGAATTAACCCTGGAGGTCTATCATATTCTTTAATTCCTAATAAACTGATGGTAGACTGTCAATTGCAGAGCATAAAGAGCATGATTTACTCAGATTCTTGAAGTCTCTGGGCTGTTTTCTCTAGCTCTAAAAAGTAATTATGGAATCGTGTTGTCAAGGATGTGCACAGTGCGAGACTTATAATTGATCAGTGGTTATTTACAAATACTGTATAGTACTTTGTGCTATAAAATTCGTCTCGTCATACTGAATAATTGATTTTCCTTCACACCTATGCAAATTTAATTTCAGATAATCAATATATCATCTTGTTAGTAACTAACAAAAAACACTTACACCTAGTTGATATAATTAAAATACAATTCCACAGAGAGCTGAGCATGTCTCCAATGTTGGCTGAATAACTGACTCAGAGTGGATTAATGCTCAACATTTTCTGCAATTTTTTCAGCAGGAAATAGGGGGCTTGGAGGAAGAGGGTTCTGTGGGAATTTGTTAAAAAACCATTCTACCTGGGATCAGGCTTTTAATTACCGTTGCTTCTGTCAAAGTCCATTTATCAACTTGACAGAGCAAGTCTCTAAAAGCAAATAAGTGCAAGTCAGGCTTCTGCTCTTTTGCTTCAATAAAAGTAGGTTTCTCTTTTGAAAAGGCAGGCTAGGAGACAGCTGTAGCATTTAATAGAGAGGCAGCTAAACGTTACATAATTTCTATTGTTTATGTTTCTTTTAAATCAAGTTTGCAATCATATGGAAGGAACACTGTTTGGTGCGTCTTTCTTTGCTTATTGAGTAACACCTACAGGACCTTTGAATTCAGGACACAGATAAAAAAAATTGCATATTTTTTCCAAAATTGTCATCCCCTGGTGTCAACTAGCTTAAATATTGTGACATTTGAATTAATATGCTGAGGATACATTATTACAATATTTTCCAGCCAATAATAGAAATGTTTTAACATACCTTAGCTATTGCTGAAGGTTCTCTAAAATATATAAACAAAAATGAAAAAAAGGAAGAGCAAACCATGAATCAGGAATATATATTAGCATGTCAATGCAATAAAATACTCTGCAAATTATACTATGGCAAATGTGTACGCATGCTATAACCATATCAGAAACAACTACATGGACAATGTCCTTGAAAACATCAGTGTGAAACTCAAACAATTCCTTTCTATTAATGGAGCAGAACATTCTGCATTGACTCCTAATTTACACAGAAAGGCACCCTGGGTATTGGATCTTGCTAGATCAATGAATACTATGAACATTCCATAACTTGTTTGAAAAGCATTAATTGCCAAGTGTTCATCTAAATACTTAAGGTCATTTTGCTTTAATGAAACAGCTGAAATATAACATTGGTGATTGATTTGGTTAGTGTGACAGAACAATTACTCACCATACCAGCTAAATTAATACTGAATACCACCAAGAATCAGAGAGTCAGACTGGACCTTTGACATAGTTGTAGCTCATTCAGTCAGTACATGCATAGGCTATGTTTTAACCAAACATATATCTTTGTTTTAGAGGCTATAGTAAAAGAAAAATCCACACACACCCTTTTTTTTTATTGGCAAACGACAGTAGCAACCTTTCCATTATTTTGTAACCATATTTCAAAGTAGTTTAATGTTTGGGTTCAGATTTTACACATTTTCTGTACAGTAAAGACTCATATGCTTTTTGAATCTAGCTCTGTATTTTTCTAATACCTAGCACTTTTCAGCCTAAAGGAACCTAGAGTGCTTTATAAACCATAAGCTAACTCTCACCGTTGCCCAGACATGTCAGACAGAAAAAAGAAGCAAATATTCTGAATACAAGTGACATTGCGCATAGAGTAGGTGGGCGGTGGGCAGCCAACATCCTGACTTTAAGTACAAGGTGATCTGGCAGCTACTTCTGCCTTACAAAAGGTGGTTTGCAAAATTGCCAAGATGTTTATTGGATGAAAGGCATGGCTGACGTGCAATCTGGTGAATTTAGAGACTGCCATCAACAGCAAGCAACAGCAAGAGAGCATGATGCTTCTGCTGGAAAAAGTGACCTGTAACACGATATGCCAACCCTGTTTTCAACACGCTGGCCTGCAAAGATGGATTGTTGCCGTCATTGGACACACATCTACTCATGTGAACAAATGCTACTTCCCATTCTGCACTCTAGATGGGATTTATATACAGCTTTTCTCACCAGTGAAGCACAACCATCTACACAAGAGTGAAGAGTATTGTGGAATAACCAATTAAATACACCATTTACCTGAAATATCCAACAGAAATTGTAAAGGGAAACTAAGTAGGTAAGTATACTTACCCCAATTAGAATTAGACTAAGGGTATGGCTATACTTGCAACTTCAAAGCGCTGCCGCGGCAGCGCTTTGAAGTGCGAGTGTGGTCACAGCGCCAGGAGAGATCTCTTCCAGCGCTGCATATACTCCACATCCTCTACGGGTGTAGCTTGCAGCGCTGGGAGCTGGGAGCCCAGCGCTGCAGCACTGTTTACACAGCGCTGTAAAGCCTCAGTATCTTCAGGACCGGCGCTAGGATTTTGAGCGCCCTAGGCAGACGGCAAATTCGCCGCCCCCTGCGCTGGTCCCGGCTCCGGTGGAGCTGCTGCAGTGGTGCCTGCGGGCGGTCCACCGGAGCCGCCCGAGCAGCCGACCATCCGCAGGCACCACTACGGCAGCTCCATGGGAGCTGCCTGCCGCCCCCTCCAGCGGCACCCTGACCCAGGGAAACCCCAGGCTACCGGCTGTGGCGGCAGCACCCTTTCCCTGGGCCAGGGGACCCCTTGGGCTGCCCAGCTGCGGCAGCGGCTCGCTGACCCCGGGGGCGGGGGGCGCCCTGGGCTACCGGGCTGCAGTGGCAGTGCACTGACCCCAGGGGCTCCCTGACCCCAGGGGGGGAGGCGCCCTGGGCTGCCAGGCTGCGGTGGCAGCGCACTGACCCCCGGGGCGCACTGACCGCGGGGGCTCCCTGACCCCGGGTGGGGGAGGCACCCTGGGCTGCCCGGCTGCAGCGGCGGCGCCCTGACTCGGGGGACATCTTGGGCTGCTGGGCTGCGGAGGCGGCGCCCTGACTCGGGGGACACCTTGGGCTGCCGGCTGCAGGCAGCTGCTGCCACTGGCAGCTCAGCCCCTCCAGCAGCAGCGGCTGCAACCATTTTTTTCACACCACTGAGTGCGAAAGTTGCAGCGCTGTAAAGCGCCAGCGTAGCCATTTAAGATGCTGAAACTAACACTCCTATTTTGCATAAAGTATAACCAGGGGCCTGATTCCCCACTCTAATACTTAATTTTTATGCTTGTGCCATTATCAATTTGCTACTTTGAAGTTAGTGGTAGCGTCAAACAACACACAGTGGTGAACCAGGTGTCAGGGTCCTTAATGACTCAAAGTCCTCAGGATTTTCATATGGAAGACTGCAACTCCAATGCCTGGTATTCTCTAAGATCACAGTAGATCAGTATGGTCACTGTCAGAGGGAAGAAAGCCACTAACTAAATAACCAACCACCACCACTCAGACTGCTCTCTTCATCATCTTGCTGGTGGATGGATGCACTTGAGGTCTCCAGAGATTGCTGCCATGATAGTGGCTACATGATTTACCTGACATATAATTCACGATTTGTACTATTAGAAAGTATACACCACACAAACAGCATCCCTTTATATATTTTTGAATCCTGCTTTCCATATTATCTTATTTTTGTTGTTTGACAAAGACCCTGGAACCTCATGAGCTAAAGTTGAACATCAACCAATGCAGATTTGACTTTTTCTATCAGGTAATAAAAATACAAATGCAAGCAAACTAGTTAAAGGCAGGGGGTTGCTAAACCATTGCTTTAAATCATATCAAATTAGCAAAAGATAAAGATTTATAAACTAACAGCCAGGAACAATGGAAAGCAAAATTTTAGAAGAGTTTGTCACATGTGATAATGGATATCTCAATAGCTAGTTTCTGCTGTTTTTAAAAATCTGTTTTCAAAACAAAAATGTTTCTTTTAAAATTCAAACCAAAAGCTTTCTGGGTTTTAAAAATGATATTTTTAAACAATCATTTTTCAAGAATGTTCCTAGAAAATAACATTTTGCAGCCAGCTCTAATCATAACTTTCCTCTCTGATGTTCCCTCATATAGAAGCTTTAAACATACATAATTTATAAGTCTCTCTCATTCAAAGATGCAGATTACATTTATGGGGCCACTTCAGAAGTGCTCAGCACACTGCAGTTTTCATTGGGACACTTATGGACAGATTTTCTAAAGAGCTCAGTACCCAACCTACTTACTAGCCACTTATTTTGGTGTCTGTATTGAAGTTAAGCTCTTCTGAAAATCTAGCTCGGAGCATATGTGCTAGGCCTTTCTGAAAATTCTGCCCTTAATATTTTGCTCTCCTTATACTTCATCTAGGAGACAAGATGAATTAATTCATTTTCAATAAAGTATTTATGCTTAAGCACCAAGTTTTCCATGTTGCATTAGAACTACGTAAATATCAATACCCTTATGTTTTAAGAATAGTGTGTTAATTTCACAATTAAATGTGGCACACAATCCACAATATCTTTTAAGAAACAATTAAGTCTATAAATACAGTAAGTGCTACATGTAGCAACAAGAAACAAACAACTGCAGAACTGGAGGGAGTTCTGTATAATAGACTACTACAGACTCTTGCAGTCCCTATCTTACACTGCCTTGAATTTTTGTGTAGTCATTTACACTCTGTTGGATAAAGTTGGCAAGATCTTGGCTCCTGCTCAGGCTGCTTTGTATTATTCTATTAAAAGCAGCAGATCCAGACCCCTGAGGATTGCATGGGTGGAGTAAAAACAAGAAAGATCAGTTTCCCCCCCATGTTGTGCAATGAAGGGGAGCAAATTCATAAAAAAAAAAACAAAAAAAAACCACACTTTGGTGGGTCCCTGTGAAAGGGAATATGGCAAAGCAGACTGCTGCCCTCACTTCCTTTGTATCTATCTGCACATCTCAATGACAGTGTAGGAAAAGTAACAGAATTAGGGAAGAAGGGAAGAGCAAGTTTAAGTATTTTGACTTCTCCCATCCCCTCAAATCCATATGTAGGTAAAATCAACAGGACAGACTTAGGGGAAAGGAGAGGGAAAGAATGGGAGATTCATGTAGAGGCAGATCCTCTGATCCTGCTCCCAGCACAACCCTGCTGGGGCCAACCCAGCCTGTCATGGGGCTCATTAACCCCATACTAACATGGAAGAGATTAAGGATCTTCTTTGGACTGGAGTGGCTCCACCCCTCGGCATCTGCAATTCATGCTGGGACTAGAGGAGGTGGTAAAAGGAGGAACTCCCCTTCTCAGGATTTCCCTCATCTGAGTGAACAGACTGTTGAGCTTCTCCAGCCCTCAAGAGAAGATTGACAGCCTGTAGAACTCCTGTCCTCCCAGGTGGAGGGCACAGAACCCCAGAGCTGAATGGGGAAAAAAGGGACTCAGACCTGCACTGGAATCCTGGGGAGGAAGGGCACTGAAGGGAACAGAGACACTCTCAGGGCTCCTCTGACGTAAGAGAGACCCATATCCTGGTGGGAGCTGCCTACAAGTTTCTCTTTACCTTTCTTTTGCGTAATCCCATTTGCTGATTGTGGGCTATTTTACAGTTTCATCTGGGACCCTGAGAGGGTCGAGACAGTTGAAAGGCCTTGGGGCTGAACGGTGGCTTGCTAAAAAGACACCCATGAACAGCTGCTAGCGTGAGGGGGTAACTGGACTCATGTACTTACACTTCCCATATAGTGCTCTTTTCTGGCTACCATGGGCAGATTCATGACTGCCCCATTCCCAAACCTCATTAAGGAACTACTTCTCCTCCATTCATATGGCTTTCCCAGATCTGGTTGGGAAAGAAAAGAATCATCATGTATAATATGGCAGGAAAAAGAAACATCCTGAAGCAGTTGTGGCCAGGAAAATTAATTTATGATGTATTATAGGTACATATAGGTAGATGCCTTCCCTTCTACCTTGGAGCTGTGTTCCAGCATTCTTTTCTTATATCAAATAGCACTACCCTCAATGGCAGCTTCATTTCTCTTCTTGTAGGCTTATGCTTCTATTATACATTTGATGCAACTGTCAAGAAAAAGATGACATTTACTGTAAAGAATCCCCATAGAAATCTTGAAAATTTTCATAGCCTGTGTAATATTTCCCACTAAGGTGTCAATGAAATCTTGTGACTTACTGTTCTCACTGCACAGCACCAGAGAATGGAACCTCTGTAAATTAGTATTTCTACCAACACTAGAAAGTGTGACTCTTGTAATTTGCAGGAATTATTTTCTCTTACTAGATACAACTCATGTTTATTCATTTTAAAGATTTGCTGAATTATAACACTATATGCATGTATGTACGCACCGACACACAGATTTTAAACAAAAAGAATAATTAGTGACAACCTTACATAGGGTTAATATTTACTTTTCACTTATTTCCAACTATTCAAAAGAGAACTCAGCTAGTTCAAAAAAAGATTTGAAAACTTTGGTAATTAATATTGCAATATTTTCTTGGAAAATAGAAGGGAAAAGGCCCATCTGTACCTTTCTAAAAATGGAATGAACTAACAGTAAAATCATCTACATTATATAGAATATTTTTTGAAGTTATACAACTTTTCATACTATCCAGATTCTGTATGAGCTTTAGTCAATTACTTGAGTTTTATTATAAGACAAAGTCCCAGGTAACATAAGGTTTCTGTAACAACTTTAATAAGACCAAATGTTGCTATGTTTTAAATTTCCTGTTCCCTACAGGAAATATCACAAAATTTGGCCCAATACATTCTCAGAATCTCTTTATACAGTGTCAGTTCTCTCTTTTACTGTTCAATTTTCCTTATTGAGCAATCCTGCATGTTAGAGCAAACAGCTGCTCAGCAAAAGGTGAGTGAGCTCAATGAATGAATTCTTCTCCCAAACTGACGGTACGTTCCTTCACATTCTCGTCAACCTCTGTCTAGTTCAAACTCTTTCCTGAGCCTCACCCCAGGCATATCACTAAGTTGCTGTTTATCCTGCTTCATAAGACAGCTCTTCCGGATGGTATGACAACTAACTACAAAACACAATAGCTTGAATCTGGTATGCAGAGCAAACATTTATGACCAATATATAGCACGGTTACTGTACAAGATTACAGGAAGTGGCAAAAGTCAAATTTCTAGCTTCTCTGATATACTGACTGCTTTAAAAGAGAAACTCCAGTTGGTAGACTCAACATGTGAGCTCTCATTTTATTTTATTGCAAAAAAAAAAAATAAAAAAAAAATTCCCTTTTCTGCCACCCCCAAAGTATTCCACTGCTGATTTTTCTATTAAATTCCTTGAATTCAATGATTCTAGTATCTTGGTTGAGGAAGAACAGAGGGAAACCACCATGATAACTCAAGTGTTCACATGACACGAGGGAAAAATCATCAGTAACAGATTTCAGCATCAGACTTCCAAAGATTTACCATGAATAATAATACTAAAGAAAATGTGTTTTACAATTATGGAAAACACCTTGATGGTGTTTTATGGGTTCACCTCCAATAAATGGTTTTCAACATGCTTTTCTGCTGTGCAGGCTAGCAAATGACTGCAGCTAGTACAGCTGCCGCCTCTATTTTTCTCTTATAATAGTACATCTGTCTCCCTTCAGAAAGTCACACAAATAAACTCTAAAAGCCTAGGAAGCATGTGGGGTCTGATTTAACCTCATTCCTGGCTCCTCTGACCCAGAGCTCAATAGCCTTATATCTATATCACAAAGATCAGCACCAGCTGTTGGTGTCCTGAAATCTTTACCATAAAAGACTGAATATGAGTGTTTCCTATGGTATGCACTCAAAGCTGGCATCAAAGAAATTTAAAATGTAGAAGAAATTAGGTGTCACATGTTTAAGCCAGAGGGCAAATAATCCCATATTGTCTGGGTCCTTTGGCATTTTCATAAAACAGCTCCCAAAAAGAGCAGAACATGAATGTCGATGGAAATTGTTTTTATTGATTTTCATTGGCAGTGAAGCTCATAATATGAGGACTACATTTATAAAAAGCAGTTGTTGATACAGCACTAAAGGACAGGCTTTCGAGAGCCCCAGCAAAGCCCATCTTTTAGTTATTAGTATTTTGCTAGTTTCTATATTTATGGCAAAAAGAAAACTGACAAGATGTTTGAAAATATTTTGGATGATCCTTTTGCCACTGAAGTCAATGGCAACATTTATTTAGTTATCATCCATGTTATGGGAGCATTTGTCTCCAATTTGGATAGGATCCAATTGTTCTAGGTGTTACACAAAACACAGAATAAGAGACGGTGAGCAGATGAGACCTTTCTAAAAGAACTGCTTGATTTGGGATCACACTTCTAAGAATGCAATACTGTCTGTGCCTTTGGCTTTATTAGACTGCAGCATGATGACTTTGTTTTAACCACTTCAATTTAAAACTGAGATATTACAAAATTATGCAGTCATAATAAATTATTATTCCCTCCATGGCCTTGAGTTTGCTCATAACTTCAGTTTACAAAACCAAATTTGCAAACCAAAGGCCTGATTCCCATCTCACTTACAGTAATGAATATTAAGAATGACCAGAGGTGAAAGTAAGCCAGTACGGTATGGTACGGCGTACCAGCAAGAGCCAGTATACCGTGCCAGACTGGACAGGCTTCTCAGGCTGTGATTTACAGGGCTCAGGACTCCAGTCGCTGCAGGGAGCTCTGGGCCCTTTAAATCACCACCAGAGCTCTGGCAGCCAGGCTTGGGTGGGGATTTAAAGGGCCCAGAGCTCTGGCCACTGCGGGGAGCCCCGGGCCCTTTAAATCTCTGCTGGAGCCCAGCCACCTCCACCCCAGGCGTGGCAGTGTTCCAGAGGTGATTTAAAAGTGCCTGGGGCTCCCTGCAGAGGCCACAGTGATTTAAAGGGCCCAGAGCTCTGCAATGGTAGCTCCAAGGTGATTTAAAGGCCCCAGAACTCCCAGCCACAGCCGGAGCCCCAGGGCCTTTTAATCTCGAAAGGCTCCACCTCTTCCCATTGAAGCCACGCCTTCGCTCAGGACTCCAGCGTACTGGTAAATCCTTTAAGTTACTTTCACCCCTGAGAGTGAATATGAAAGCCAGTGGAGGCACATTGGTCTAAATCTGGGGTAAGTAAGTGGAGAACCAGGCTCAGAGTTTTAATATAACGAACGGTCTCAATCACAAGAACTACATGAGGCATGTGAACAATTTATAACAATATGTAGAATTTATTTTGTAGTTAAATCAGTACTGTGTTTCAGTGTTACCTCCCCTCTGCTGTCTTCAAAGTTCAATTTCCATTCCTTTCCCTGCATTAAACGTTGACATTTTTCTCTTTTCTTCCTTTGCCTCACAAAGCAGGATATGAGGAAAGGAGAAGGTGGCAGTGGTGAAAGCCAAATGACTTTGGCCTTGTCTAGACTAGGATGGGTCCCAATCCTGGAGCTGGGGTGTGATTCTCAACTCGTGTAGAAATACTCATGCTAGCTCTCATCAAGCTGTAGTACTCATAATAGTATGGTAGGGTAATACTCATGGTAGCCTGAGTAGCAGCAAGCAGCATCACAGCCTAGATTCCCCAAGTACACACCCACCCACCCAGACCTTGTGGGTACATACTTGGGGCAGCTAGCCCATGCTGCTGCTCATGCTACCACAGCTTCTGTACTATTTTTAGCGCACTAGCATATTTCTACTCAAGTGGATATTCACACTACCAGCTTCAAGTATAGATGTGGCCTTTGTACAGATGTAGTCTATGTATTCAAGGGAAGCATTCTCTGTTGGTTATTAGAAAGTACTTATTATATTGTGAACCTTAGCAGACAGGCAAACTGCAATGAATGTAGTGGGAGGAAAAGGAGTGCATGTTTGAGGAGTAAGATCTGGGATGATACCTTGAAAAGATCAGAACAAATTATTCTTAGCACTTGGCCTCTGCATCATCATACTGTCATTCAAACATGATGGATTGGTTTCAAAGATATTTGACACACTAATGCCCAGGAAGTCCTTCAAAAGCAGGACTGTCCTACAAAAGATTATACATCTTAACAGTCACAAGCATAGGTGCCGACTCCCTGGGTGCTCCGGGGCTGGACCACTCATGGAAAAAAAAAATTGGGAGGTTCTCAGCACCCACTAGCAGTGCCCGGGCCCCCTGTTCCAGCTTACCTCTGCCTCCACCTCCTCCACGAGCGCGCCACCATGTCCTGTTTCTCCCACCTCCCTCCCAGCGTTTGCACCCCAAAACAGCTGATTTGCAGGGCAGGGAGAGAGGGGGGAGGCAGGGAAATTCAGCACACTGGAGGAAGAGGCGGGCCGGGGTGGGGATTTGGAGAAGGGCTTCAATAGGGGCAGAGAGGGGGCAGAGTTAGGGTGGGGACTTTAGGGATGGGGTTGGAATGGGAGCGGGGCCAAAGGCGTGGAAAGGGTGGAGTCTGGGCCGGGCCAGAGGCGAGTAAAGGGGTGGGGATTCGGGGGCACCCAGAGGTACTGGAGAAAGTTGGTGCCTATGGTCACAATTAAGAACTCAAATTCACATTAGTCGCTGATGAATCTCTTGCCTGCCGCATATTAATATAGACTAAAAACCTTTAGCAATGTTTGGAATATTCTACCATCAAACAAACTGTAACTAATTCTCAGATCACGTTCATAATATTTACTTACCACTAGTGGCAAAAAATATTAATTAAATTAGATAAACCCAAATTTGCTACTTTTAGGGTTACCAGACAACAAATGTGAAAAAAACGGGATGGGGTGGAGCGTAATAGGTGCCTATATAAGAAAAAGTCCCCAAAAATGGGACTGTTACTTTAAAAACAGGACATCTGGTCACCCTACTACTTTAGGGCTCTAAATGTTACTCATTTGTCTCTTCTATTGAAGATGACTTTCATGCAAATTACACTGAAAGTTGCATAACATACATGCAAATACAACAAAACTGATAGTAATCAAAACAGATAGTTATTCCACATAAGACATTTAACTAGTATTTTGCCGCCTACTGATGAGCAACAAGCCACAATATGAAGAGGCCTTAATTTAGAGCTTTGTTGAGTGTTTATTGAAAAAACACAACAAAACATATCTGGTTTGCATAGATTTGCACTCTTTGAATTCTGAGCACTAGCTTTGGTTTATAGGTTCATTTCCATCTGATATTAGAAAAGTTAAATCAATTAAGTTTTTAAAAAAATCAAGTTGGTTGAGTATTATTGCTCTCCTCCACTCTCCCCTGCCCTCTCTCCAAAAAGCCATTTAGGTTGAGCACCTCCAGACAAAATGCTGATTAAACAGTTGATCAGTTTGCAACAAGCTAGCTATTAATCTCTAAAGCCTCCAAGCATGAACATCTTGCAGAGGGCACAGTTCATAATAAAATTCTAGAGGGACAAATAATTGATAAGACAAGACCATGATTGTTACAGGAGTACAATATAGCTCTCCTGTTTAAGGCAGCCAATACTGAAAAACAACCTTTGAAAACTAACTAGTAAATTATGCAGAAAGCTCTATTGAAAAGAGATCATAACCCAGATCAGGTAAATAAAAACAAGTATTGAAACTGCATATTGTGAGTAAGTGAATAAGCGGTAGTCAGAATCCAAAACTGAGCCAGGTAGTATGAGTTGCTAGAAAATACTTCTCATGTCATGTAGGTGCAGTCCTGTGCTATTAAGAAGTCAAGCATGCATGCTATAGTACAGTATTTGAGAGATACTGATACAAAATTAAAAATTATATATATATATATATATATATTGTATTGCAATATGGTTTAGTCATGTAATCCCTGCCTTGTGAATCTAGATGCAACGATAAAGATAGCAAAGCTGAAAGCAGACACAGAATGCAGGAAAGCTGACTTAAGACATCTGTGGAAGACCACTGTTTGGGACATTTACAACCGGACAGACAAAAGGAGTAGAAAGTACTATAGGGAAAATACTGCACAAGAAGAAGGAAAGACTTGACGGCTGATATTGTGAAGTTATGAGCAACTCATCTGAGTTCAGCTAGAGCTTTGTGTACTCAACACTCCACAGTAGATCTTGAAGTCTCACAAGATAAGTCCCTAATTTACTTAAAGACAAACAGTCATTCTATCTCTGATATCTAAGACTATATGAAAAATGTTATCTCAGAAGATTGTTTTAATGCATGACAAATGTCCACAGGGTTCCATGAGGGAAAGTAATTTCTGCCTAAAGTGGACACATACCTATAATATGAAAGGAAAGTGTGTGCTACTACAGACACACAAAACAGTGTGAATTTTAGAAAGCATAAAATGTACACTCAGAGCCAACACCACAACTAAAAGTATGAGGAATTACACATGCTAGTTAAAAATCTTAAAAGGGAGGAACCACAAACTACATGAGATTAAGCCAGAAACTGACAAAGAAATACCAGATGAACCATGCCAAATTCTGGGAACATACCTATTTACATGGAATAGAATAGAAATTGCACTGTAGAAATAGCATAAAACTCATTAATAAATCAAGAACAATGTAATGTGTCTAACATAAAAATCCAGAGCATCAAAGCAGGGTATATACCATAGTTCATGATGAGAGACCAGATCAGAAAATACACCATAAATTTTAAGATAAAGACTTTCCTGATCTGGGGCATCTAAAGGCGAATCGCACAGCTGTCTGCAGCTCCTTGTACATGAGCAGGGCAGCAGATGCCAGGCCTCCTTTGCTGTCTCTTCAGACTAAAGAGAGAGTGTCCTTAGCTACCCTAAGCGCACATGGAGCTCAATTTACACACATTCTTGGTTCTGAGGGTGATTTACTCTGGCTTGCGTACAACAAAGTCTTCCTTTAGGAGCATATCTTCAGCTAGTGCAAACTGTCATAGTTCCATTGGCTTCAATAGAGCCATGACAGTTTACACCAGCTGAGGATGTGTCCCTTAGTTACTCTCTCACTCAGACAAATTGACATCTTGAGGCTAATATTTTCTTAAGAGTATTTATATTTGTCCTGGAAGATTAGGGCCACAACTGTTAATTGAATTTAACAGATTGTTCCATGACAAATTAACCCAAAAATTATTTTCCAGATATGGTCTACATTATATGGAGATGCCAAATATTGGGTGCCATAACTCCTCAGCTGAAGTCATAGTGAATGTTGCCAAGAGGTTCAATTTCAAAGCAAATTGTGTTAACATGCCATTGCACTCTTGAAATACCAACCAGGCTATACCACGTGAGTACAAACCTAAAAACCCCTAAAATGTTTCAAGTGTGTTGTGGCATGAAAAGGTAATGGATAGGTTGCATGTGATATTAACAGGCACACGAGGAAAGTGAAAGGATAGTTACACACAGTTTATGGTAGTTCCATATCACTGATAACTGTGATAAAGTACAACCTGGTTAATGTAATGTATGCAAACATCACCATACTATTTATTTCACAGATACGTACGTAACATTTACCAAATGTGTGGCGGAATTAACATTAATGGTTATGTAATTTCGCTCACTTAAAATAAAGATACTACACTAGCCTAGGGTGCAAAACCTGGTAGTAACTTTATTTTTAAATGAAGTGTATTTTATTACTGTAAAATATTCTTATTTTGTTTAAAATAGATTTGCTTTCATATGTGCTACCAGACTATTGTTCTATTTGACACCTTTTATTTTATAAAATAAAATTATATTTTAAATAGATAACAATATTAAAAGCAGAGTCAAATAAGTTAGGCAAGTGTTTGGTAATTTCTTAATGATCTGTACGTTCCTCTAGCTCTGCATGGGTAACACGACAGCAAGATTATAATTTTCATGCAACTTTAATATTTTGAGTTACTGGAAACCACATGCTCCACATAAGGTCTACAAACAATGACTTTGTTAATGCTTGTTTGTGAAGCTGAACATTAGTAGATGTATATGTATTTACATAGCTGCATCTGAAGAGACTGCGACTTATTATTAGTTAACCTATCAATTGGGACAGAATTTGTCTTCATTTGAACAGATTTCAAGATTAATCTATTTTTTTTGGTCCTTAAGGACACTAAAATAAGCTCTTCTATTGGCTAGGCACCTTCCTTTATTATACACAGATGATTTAAGGACTGTAGAGTTCTTTATTTCTACCATGGAAGCATCTTTAGAAGCTACATTTTGCTGCTGTAATGGAGATAAGTAGTCAATTCAACTTCTTATCTCTGATCCAAAATATGGATCAGATGGGAGGATTTCAACTTAAAAGAATTCCTAAGGTTTGCATGAGAGTGGGAATTGAAATATGCTGTATCAAATGGCAAGGAAATGATTTAGTAAAATAAACCAGGAGTACAAACTGCTTAAAGGAGAAACAGAAGAAGGAAATGGGAAAGATGTTCTGTATTTCACAATCAAAGAACACAGATATACTCCTAAAGTAATAGAATGTAGCTCACCATTTTAAGTACTAACAAAACAAGCAACTGAAAATCAAGTCACTGTGGTCCAAAACAGCTACTAATGCTACACAGGTAGCAGCCATGGGTCAAGTAAAAGCAGGCAAATAAAAATAAAAAAACTACATTATGACAAATCAGCAAGTACTTTTGAAGTTAAAAATAGGTGACTGTGCACAAAGCTGAGATGGCAAATGGAAAACAGCTACAGCAAAGAACACATAATTGAAATATCTGAAGGCAAAAGATGGACACAATATAGATGACATCTAACAAACAGGAAAAAGGCAAAAACAATTTACAAGACGTTAAGGAATATGAAATACAGAAGGAGAACCCAAAACAGATGCAAATAGCATTCAAATCACAATCTCTAATCTGAAATTGAAGATAACAAAATAGACTAAATCAATAAGACAACCGAAGTATTACCCAAATCTAATACATGTGCTTATTCTAGTAAATTATAGACTAATAGACTATGAACCCTAAATCTAAGTGAACTAAATTCAAGTAAATCCAAATGTCATGGGAATACTATTTGCTAAGGAAGACTGATATTCTATACAAAGTCCTGAGACTAAAAAAAATTGGGTTCTCTTTGTTCAGAAAATGTTCTGGTTTAAATACTAAATATAAGGCAGCAATTAATAGATAACAACTTCCACTGTGATAAAGAAGAAGAATCTCTGGAAACAAGATATGAACATTTTTTAAACAGGTACTTACAAAAACACCCAAACCACACACCAAGAATATACTGTTGTTTTTTATTGCTAAAATGTATATTACTCTGATAATCCAATCAGGAAGTTAAGATTTGCATATACTATCTGATTGGCTGACAAATAGATACAGCCAGTCAGTATGCACTCAATTTCCTATGTAATCTGATTACTGATATCACAGTAGCTAAACAATAAAAAATTAACTAGTCTTGTATATGTTAAATCAATTGTTATGGCAGGATATTTGCCACATAATTTTTAAAAAGTGTAGTATTACGTTTGGTGCTCACTTGTATTTCCATTACAAGGAAAAAATGTAAAAAAAAAGTTATCTACATATTACAAAGCTGTTATTTCTAATAAAAAGAACAGAAGTAGTAGTATTTGTGGCACGCTTAGAGACTAACATTTATTTAAGCATAAGCTTTTGGGGGCTACAGCCCACTTCATCGGATGCATAGACTGGAACATACAGCAAGAAGATATTTATACATACAGAGAACATGAAAAGGTGGAAGTAGCCATACCAACTATAAGAGGCCAATCAGTTGAGATGAGCTATTAGCAGGGGGGGGCGGGGGCCTTTTCAAGTGATAATCGAGATGACCCATAGAAGGTGTGAGGATACTTAACACAGGGAAATATATTCAATTAGTGTAATGGCCCAACCGTTCCCAGTCTCTGTTCAAACCTCAGTTAAATGGCATGTAATTTGCATGGTAATTCAAGTTCAGCAGTCTCTTTGGAGTCTGTTTTTGAAGTTTTTTTGTTGTAAAATTGCCACCTTCAAGTCTGTCACTGAGTGGTTAGAGAGGTTGACGTTTTCTCCCACTGGTTTTTGAATGTTATGATTCATGTCAGATTTGTGTCCATTTATTCTTTCGCATAGAGACTGTCTGGTTTGGCCAATGTATATGGCAGATGGACATTGCTAGGACATGATGGCATATATCACATTGGTAGATGAATAAGTCTGACACCATGGCTGATGTGATTAGGTCCTATGATGGTATCACTTGAATAGATGTGGACAGAGTTGGCATCGGGCTTTGTTGCAAGAATAAGTCCCTGTGTTAGCGTTTATGTTGTATGGTGTGCAGTTGATGGTGAATATTTGCTTCAGGCTAGGGGGCTGTCTGTAAGTGAGGATTGGTCTGTCTCCCAAGATCTGTGAGAGTGAGGGATTATCTTTCAGAATAGGTTATAGATCTTTGATGATGCGCTGGAGAGGTTTTAGTTGGGGCTGAAGATGATGGCTAGTGGCATTCTGTTATTTTCTTTGTTGGGTCTGTCCTGTAGTAGGTGGCTTCTGGGTACTCTTCTTGCTCAGTCAATCGGTTTTTTCACTTCAGCAGGTGGGTATTGTAGTTTTAAGAATGCTTGATAGAGCTCTTGTAGGTGTTTGTCTCTGTCTGAGGGATTGGAGTAAACGTGGTTGTATCTTAGAGCTTGGCTGTAGACAGTGGATCGTGTGGTGTGTCCTGGATGGAAGCTGGAGGCATGTAGGTAAGTATAGCAGTCAGTAGGTTTCTGGTATAGGGTGGTGTTTATGTGACCATTGCTTATTAGCATAGTAGTGTCTAGGAAATGGATCACTTGTCTGGATTGGTCTAGGCTGAGGTTGATGATGGGATGGAAATTGTTAAAATCATGGTGGAATTCTTCAAGGAATTCTTTTCCATGGCTCCAGATGAAGATGTCATCAATGTAGCAAAAGTAGAGTAGGGGCATTAGAACAACGCTTCCTTAACCTCATCCCCTAAGTCAGCCATAAAAATGTTGACATACTGTGGGGTCATGCAGGTACTCATAGCAGTGCCACTGACTTGAAGGTATATATTGTCCCCAGATGTGAAACAGTTGTCGGTGAGGACAAATGTCAATGTGATATACAAAAGTGTTAGGATTAAGTATATATGTCACCATTCTGCCACCTAATGGTAAAGGTACTTAACGTAACAGGCTATTGAGTAAAGATGACTGACAAAAAAAAAAAGTGCTTATGTATATGTTAAATCCAGTAAAGCACTAGTGAGTAATCTGTAGCCAGCAGGCCACATGCAACCTGTCAGATTAATCTGCTATTGGGCCTCCAGACAGTTTGTTTACCTTTGCATGGCCACCCACAGCTCCCAGTGGCCACGGTTCTCTGTTCCTGGCTAATGGGAGATGTGGGAAGCAGCGGCCAGCACGTCCCTGTGGCCCAGGCCGCTTCCTACAGCTCCCATCGGCTGGGAATGGCGAACCATGGCCACTGGGAGCTGTGGGCAGGCATGAAAACGTAAACCCGCTGTTGGGCCACCAGGCAGCTTATTACCCTGATGGGCTGCGTGTGGGCCATGGGCCAAAGGTTGCTCTCAACCACAGTAAAGGGTTGTGAAATGCAAGATTAACAAAAGACAGATAAAGTGAAAGAGATAGAAAAGTCTTTTCACACCTATTTTGAAAGAAAATTGTCTACATTTAAAACAAAACATCAATTTCCATAAGTGGCCACTACAAAGCAAACAAACAATTTATGCAGTAGTTGTTCTTGACACCATTCCAGAGGAAATGGGAACAAACATGGTTCTTTCAATTTTAAGAACATCTTTGTGGTTACCAGGTTGTGGGTGGGGGTTTTGTTTGTTTTTAAATATCTTTAGATACTCAATGCTACTAGTCTTCATTTGTTCAGAATTTTTTTATGCCATTCATGCAATATTATAGGCTATTGATTTAGTACAAGATCTTGTTACACACCCTGGCTTTTTCACAATATCAAGAAATTCAAGCATAAAGTAACTGACTGGGTTCATGGTAACATTTTTAAACAGGTTTGTCAAGTTAACACTAGAACATCCAGTGCTAGCCTCTTACCCACCATTCACTCCTTTTCGCAAATCCTTTCCCTAGTTCATTACTTTTAAAACTCTGTGCAACAATTCCCTTGCTTATGACTCATCTCACCTCCTTTCACCCCTCAAGCTTCCCGCACCCTTCTTCTTACCAGCTGCTGCTTTTGACTCCTCCTTACTCTCTTTGCCCATGTGCCTTTTTTATTTCCTGCATCCTGTGCCAGGAATATTCACTTTCCTTCTTCAAATACATTCTCAAAAACCTCTTTTTTGTCATTGTTTTCCATCATAGGAACTTTCACTCCTGTGCTGTAAACTCCCTTCTTCCTCCACCTCTGTCTCAGTAAAACGTTATATGTGATTCACTTGACTAAATTTCTCCATCTTAATTTCATCTCATTTTTAGAAGATATACTCACATAGTACATATACACTGTCCTATATGCACAATTCTTGTTCACCCTTAGTGTTTACATCCTTCAAATATTTGTAACCCTACTGTTTTCAGTATGAGGACTCATATTTCTTATGTCATATTGGCTCTCTACATGTGTATGGAGGGATTTAGGGAGAGGTAGTACCTCTGTTGGAGGAACACATCATGCTCCTTAGGGAGTAGTTTGCTTTGGTCCCCACCTACACCCAGCTCTCACCTGTGGCTCCAAGTAGCTGTTTGCATGTGACAGCGGTCAAACCACTTTGACAAACGGGCTAAACCAGGTGAGGGAGGCTGATGGGTTTTTTACCCTCAGTGAGATAGGGAAATTGCCTCTCTCTAGCATGCAAAGACTGTTCCGGCAGAGCGGGTGAAGGATATCAGTTTGTGATTCAACAGACATGAAGGTGGTTCAGCAGTGTGCTGCTGAGAGCATGACAAGGCACTGAAGATGTCCTGGTCACCCCCAGCCATAACAATTCTTCATGCTGCTGGAATTAGGCTTCTATTATCGAGAGTGGGACTGCCCCTGTGCAATTTTCTCTCAATAGTTTCCTACGCAAGTTTTCCTCACAAATCTCATCCCATTAACATCTTATCAAATCTCACCATTCACAACATCATTAATCCAAGTCCTGCAGCAATGGAGACATGGTAAAGTGACAGGTGGAGATGACCACTGGCCATTGTAACCACAATCCTGAGCATAGGTGACCTTGGGACTAGTGGCTCTTCAGTTCCATCCCTGGGGCAGTGGAGAAGTTTGGCAGCATATTAGGTGACTCAGCCGCCCTTTTCTGGATAGCACTGCTCACTGTTTAAGAGAGGGAGCTAGAAAAGGTGCCCTAAACATTGCCTGACCCATAATATCTGGCCAGATTACCAAGGTTGGCAGATCATCCTACAGCAGTTGAAAAAACAAAGAAGAAGAGACTCCTTCTTGGAGCATGGACAATCTGCACCCTTACAGACGGAGATGATGCACAAAGACCTGAGAGAAGAACAGCTTTTGTCTCCAGACAACTCACCTGCTACAACAGGGGTCGGCAACCTTTCAGAAGTGGTAGGCTTCATTATTCACTCTAATTTAAGGTTGTGTGTGTGCTGGTAATACATTTTAAAATTTTTAGAACATCTCTTTCTATAAATCTAGAATATAAACACTAAACTGTTGTTGTATTTAAAGTAAATAAGGTTTTTAAAATGTTTAAGAAACTTCATTTAAAATTAAATTAAAACGCAGAGCCCCCCGGACCGGTGGCCAGGACCTGGTTAGTGTGGGTGCCACTGAAAATCAGCTCGTGTGGTGCCTTTGGCACCTGAGCCATAGGTTACTTACCCCTGTGCTACAGTATTATTGATATGGCAGCACTAAGTGACACTAGACTCACAGGAGAAGGTTCCATCAATGAGGTAGGAGGCAACTAGACTTTCTTTTGGAAAGGAAAAGTAGAAGATGAAGACAGAATCCATGGAGTTGAATTTGAAATTAGAACATCTTTCCTGAAAGAGCTTCCTGACTTCCCTGTTGGCCTGAATGAATGGCTCATGAAATGCCAATTCCTCCCTGAATCCTTTACAGCATGCCACTGTCATCAGTGCTTATGCACCTACATTGACCAGCACAGAAGAAAGCAAGGAGCAGTTCTACTCTGATTCGGACTTCATCCTCAGATCAACACCTGCATATGACAAGCTCGCCCAGAAACCAAAGATCCTGCTTATATATACACATGATCTTCAGTTTGCATTCTGGACAGCAGAATGCAATATGCCAGAAGAATAAAAGTAAATTACTACATATTAAGATAAATGGTGGTATTGCAGGGGGTGTTAATTTCCTTTTATATTTTAATGTGATTTAAAAAAAAAAAAAAGTACAAACTTCAGAAATTCTGGTGAGGTTCCCTTTGATTTGCATGTTAAAATCCAGGTGCCTATTTGATTAGTAAACTGTGGGTAAGAATTAATTGTAAAACATGGATCCCTATTTGTAAGCTGTAGTCTAGAGTTAAATCTACAGTGAACATAGAGGATATTGCCGTTTACCGAGCTTCTGTTAAACACTAGAATCAAACTTAAGAAAAGGATGAATTTGAGTTTTAGTTGTCCCAAGTATTTGAAGAAATATATGTTCTCATGGTGGAGTGCTAATTAAAGTTGAAGACCATAAAAATATTCTGCATCATATAAATAGTTGTTTTGATTTAATGTACATGGTTACAGAGGCTTCAGCAGGATATAATCGTAATTTGATTTTTCTACTTGGTTCAGAAGACTGCATGTTTTAAAAATAGGATGGTTTGAAAGAGATCAGGCATAAAATACAGGAAATTGAATAGTCAGATTAAAATGGGCTAGATAGATCAATATTTAAAACTCCATTACTACCTACTAATAACCCATCATCGCTTCAGCTAGAATTCATCTACTGACATCTACAATTCTAAAAACTTAGCAGATATTTGAATTGTTCCCTTTTAATTTATTCATGTTTTTTTTCTTTCTTCTGTAAACCCATGGCTTTGTTCTGAATCTTACATCATGCATTCAGTTGTCTTCTCTGTACTTACGTCTTCACAATTCTCAGGAAATACTCTGTCCTTTTGCACTGATGTTTGTAGAAGATACTTTGTTAAGACAACCTTCTGATTTAATGTTCTTGCTACGTCCTTTGGCTGAGGAGTTCAGCATGTACTTGGCTATCTGCGTTTCCTTTGCCAAAGTGCAGTAATGTCTCGGCTTGATGTGTTAAGCACTCTCACATTTTTTTGAAGTGTAGATGTGGTACTTTACCCTTCTGAGTGTAGGACCAACATCAGCTGTTACTATGAAAAGCTTGAGGCTTCTGACCACTTTCGTTGAATTCACCTTTCATTCCACATAAAGTAAATGAGTTGGAATTAACAGGTCTGTCCTTGCATAAGTGAACATGAAGTCTGACAAAGTAATTCCCTGATAATCACAGCAAATTAGTCTTGTAGTGTACTGGCATGGAAAGATTCTTACTGGCATCAAGCCTGAGGACGAGTCATAAATCACTTATTGTAAAATAGTGAGTGCTATTAGTCACATTCATTAGGAATTCTTTATCTTATCTAAGGTGAATTATAGTCTGTTATTTCCTGATTTAGGGCCCTAGTTTCCTAGAAATTATGTGCATTTGTGGATGCTAAAAGAAGAGTAATTATATTTGTCAGAGGTATGTTTCTTATGTTATCACAATTGGAACATAACACTTGTATCATTTTAAGAAATCTCAAGGAGCAGTGCATTGAGAGGAGCATGCGTGTGCACGCATGCACACACACACACACAGAGCAGACCTGAAGAAAACACAACAGTTTTGCATTTTACTCTGAAGTATATAACAAGAAGCACATTTTCCTCCCTATCTTATGTGAGTCAAAATGAAACATGATCCAAAAAGTGACAAGTTACCCCTGCAACAGGCTGAACTTACATCAGTCCCAAAGATACAGAGAGCAATAGAATCTGAAAAAAAAGCCGCCCTTCCCACCCCCCCAAAAAAAGAAAAAGAAACTAGGCAGAAAAAATAGAGCTAAGCAAACCAATAGTGCTGCAAATAGAAGCTAACATTCCAGCATTTTGCACATGGGTCTTGAAGCTGTCAATCTCACAGTAGGGTGTGATGACAATGAATCCACTCAACTGCTGGAGGAGCAAGAATTAGATAAAGAGACAGGAATGCCAGGTGACTATTACTACTGTGTGCATGTTCCAGTGAGTTTTAGAATTGTGTAACTGTTCTTAGATGGAGTCACTCAGTGTATCTGGATGTACATGTAAGAGGATAGTCACACTACCTGTGTAGACCTGTTAAGATTGTAGATATAAAGCAGCAATGAAAGCTGTTAACAGATCCATGTAAAGGAATTTGTTACAAAGAGATCCAAATGAAGATTAATTCTATAATGAACATCTCCTCATTTCCAATAAATGCTAAATAATATTAAAAGCTGTGTTGGCACCTCTCAACAGGAAGCACCAGTGATCAGAAAAGAAAGAGTTATGCTATATTATAGTAGCATGAAAATTCCCCCCATTATATACAAATCCATGATTTTTCAAATATTTGTTATTGTTTGTATTATCAATAGTGAAAAACTGAATTTTATTGACAGGTATTTTATTCACTACAAACAATTTTACTCTGTTTTACAGCTGGTATTAATAATCTTACTTTCAGGTTTATTTGAAAAGGGAAACTAATTTTATATTCTTACAGAAATATCTATAATAAAATGAAGACAATTGTTTAGTAATTCAGAAGTTCACTGTTTGTCATGCATTTTTCTAATACAACTTATGCACTCAAGTGGCAAAATTAGGTATGGATTCAGTTTCCAGGTATTAGAATATTTGTTACCTTTGTACTGCAACAGTTGGCAAACATTCAAAGAGATTATAATCTCTCTCATAAAACACAGAAAGCCTTTCTTTGGTCTTTGTAATCAACGTTATTTTATGAAGGTGGGTAGTGATGATTATGGAAACAATTTATAAAGACTTGGGGATAGGAAATATTCAAGTCAGATGCACATTGACCTTGGCACATGGGCAAATGATGATATCCAAAGGCGTAGAGAACTCAACATATATTTCTGATTACTGATTTATACTATGGTAACACCTATGCACCCTAAACAAGACTGACATCAGATTGTACAATGCCGAGCACAAACAATGAGAGTCAGCCTGTGCCTTGAACAGGGCCGGCTCCAGGCACCAGCTGAGCAAGCTCGTGCTTGGGGCGGCAGATTCCAAGGGGCGGTATTCTGGTCGTCCTTTTTTTCCCCCCTTTTTCTTTTTGGTTCGCCACCCTGGCGTGGGTGGCAGCATGGAGGAGGGGAGTGCCCTGCAGAAAACTTGGCAGGGCAGTCCGCTTCCTTCCATCCCAGCTGACCAGAGCAGTGCAGAGCCCTCCTTGCAGGCGGTGTGGTGGGAGAGGCGGTGTGGTGAGCGCCCCACTGAAGCCCTGGCTGCCCCCCTTCGCTCTCTGCCCCTGCTAGACCGGGTGCACACTGCTGCATGTCTGCAGCACAGTGAGTCCCCCTGCACCCTGGCTCTGGCCGCCCTGCAGGGTTTTTGGTTTTTTTTCCTGCTTTGTCAGTCTGGCCGCCCCACAAGGCTTTTCCCCGTTTTGCAGCTTCAGCCGCCCCACAGGTTTTTGTGCATGTGGGCATGTGCTTTGCTGCACCGGCC
>NC_133773.1:106504706-106510122 GCF_003597395.2 Chelonoidis abingdonii
TTCCAGTTTTTCCACATCCTTCTTGTAGTGTGGGGCCCAAAACTGGACACAGTACTCCTGATGAGGCTTGACCAATGTTGAATAGAGGGGAACGATCATGTCCCTCGATCTGCTGGCAATGCCCCTACTTCTACAGCCCCAAATGCCTTTAGCCTTCTTGGCAACAAGGGCACACTTTCGACTCATATCCAGCTTCTTGTCCACTGTAAGCCCTAGGTCCTTTTCTGCATAACTGCTGCCTAGCCATTCGGTCCCTAGTCTGTAGCAGGCTCTTATGTTACAGTTGGCCAAGACGACTAGCTGACTTACTTTGACCCAAAAGTAAAGAATAACAGCTCAGTAATAGTTCATAAGCCCCCTATACAATGGTGCAATCACCATTTTCAGCATAGTCACATACTAAGAGTTCTACATTACCTGCAATTAACTAACAATAACAATGCCAGAAACATGCACCTAAGACAGAAGAGGATGAAGAGACAGAAGATAAAAGGCAACCATGTTATTAGGAATATGGGCAAGGATTGCTCAGGGTAAGTACAGTTTACCAAAAGGAGAAAGTCAGTTTGAAACAGGAAACAAATTTTATTGTCAAGAGGGTGAAAGACAGATTGTGGTGGTGGCTGGCTAGTTTTGAAGGATGAGTTTAAGAGATGAGAGCAATGATCCATCAATGCACTAATCTATGCTCTATCCTGATGCATAAACATTTTTTTGTTAATTAGTGATGAAAACAATTATAAAATGTTCTGAGGAATGTCTTTAGCTTCATTTCATATGCAATGCAGTAATAGTAACTGTCCATTTACAGCAGAAATTTTCATATTTGAAAAAAGGTCTTTAATCTCAGTATGTCACTGCTAGCCCACTTCTGGGAATAGTTCATTAATTTGCAAGTACTATAGTGATCAAGATACAAAGTTCTATTTTCAATTACACCTTTGTAACTTCGAAGTCATGCCAGTAAAATCAATGGCATTAGTCTCGAGTTACACTAGAGTAAATGAGACCAGAAACTGGATTTTAATATCACACAAATATCCAGATCTCTCTCTCTCTCCTGTTTATTATAGGCACAACCATTATGCAAAGTGAAAAGTCTCCAACCCCCACTAAAAGGAATGAGGGGTCTCTCCCCCAGTCTCCCAAAACACAGACAAAGCAGCACTGATATCCCCCCCATTGAAATGTGAGTATATTGTTTGCTGTTGCTACTTATCAGGCATGCTTGAGGAGTGGGGGGAATCTATTCCCCCCCTGACATGTGCATAACTTCTATTAAAGATAACAGTAGCGTGCCAAGAGAATAGAGCCTTTAATCTTAGTATGGGCGTAGTCAGCTTTGTAATGTCTACTTTTGACAGCTATTATTTTAATTAATCACCTTCTGATTAAAAAGACCAGACATTACCAGCAGTCTCCCTCTCCTGTGTCACATAATCATCTATAGACAAAAGAGAAGAGAAAAAGAAAAAAAAAAGGAAAAATAACCTGCACTTCCTTTAAAAAAATCAAAAGCTGCAAGACTCCTCAAGAATTCAGAATGCAGAGGCCTACACAGCTGATTGGAACATCAGTGCCCCATATATATGTGCTGCTCTGTTGATCAGGAAACCAGAGTCTGGCTACACAGGGAACACAGCCTGGATGCACATGATTACCTTTGTGATTAATTTTTCCATTCCCATTGTTGCTTTTTGTCCCCTGTTGAGCCACAACTCTCTCTCACTCTCTCTCTGACAATCCCTATTCCATGAATGGAAGGGCAGTTGCTCTGCCTTTTTTGGGGGGTGAGGGGTTTACTAGATATTTGTTTATTCATGTTCAAACATATTTCAGTTAAAAGTGACAAGGCTAAGGCCACATCATAACTTTAAAAATATCATAAAATTGAAGCTTGACATGTCTGTTTCTTAAACATGACTTAGCATACTGATCCCACACAAAAGACACAGAAAAACACTAACAGATTCTTTGGTCTTTTGGGGGCGATGGGGAAGAGGGCTACTTATAGTACATCAAGTGAACGTGAGCTAAAATTCTAACATATTTTTGGGCTACTACCCATGTTAAAAAACTTATTTCCAAGTTAATAGATGCTTTAATTGACATAATATTCTCTCTCTGCCTTTGGATTCTCCACAATAAGGGCTTGTTGTACAACCTTCAGCACTCAAGAGACTGTCGTTTGATTTTCACTTGTCAGGTTGGAAATTGCAACCGCAGTAATTAGTAGTGACTGGATTTCGACATGCTAAACAAGGAGCGTGCTCCTTAAATTGCTCCAGGTCGGAGAAGTCTGAGTGAAGAAAAACATTGAAACACTAACTCCAATCCTCTTTAAATCCTGCTCATGAGGAAGTTACAAGCATCACTAATCTTACCACAGTAGTTAGTCTTATTTGTATTAAAGTAGCACCTAAAAGCCCAAGCCAAGAGTGGGGCTCCATTGTGCTAAATGTTGTACATACAAAACAATATTACTACCAGTGACAGAGCTCCACAGGAGGAGAATTTTAGGTTCATGTTTTGCAAACATAGGGTTTAGACAGAATGGATGTGCAAGGATTTGTTCTGCAAATGAGTAAGGAGTTTGCCGCCTGGATACAGTGTAAGCAGGAAGATCTACTACTGCATACAAACCCCTATGGAGGCTCTGCTGCACAGCATAGGCTCCAGGGCCCTCTGAACTTTCCAAGTTTCCTAACACAGGAGTTTCTAATAGCCCTGAATGGACAGGACTCCCCTGCCCATGGTTGCCCCTGGGATCCTTCTCAAGAAGGTGCTGACCCAGCACAGAGGGGACTCCTCACACCTGCTATTAATGCAATCCTAGACTACACTTTTTGAAAATGGCAGGGGATAGAGAGTCCCCAGCACTGTATGAACAGAATATGATATGACAGTGCTGGGACTCTCTATCCCCTGCGCATTTTCAAAAAGTGTATAGTCTAGGATTGCCATTAATTAGCAAAGGTGTGAGGAGTCCCTCTGTGCTGGGTCAGCCCTTCTTGAGAAGGATCCCCAGGGGACAACTCATGGCCAGGGGGTCCTGTCCATTCAGGGGGATAACTCATATCATGCTCCTGCATGTGCAGTGGCAACAAGGATTTGGGGGTGGGGGGGGAAGAGGGTGAATGGGGCTGCAGAGGCCTATATTTTCAGAAGTCACCATTAATATTTCATTTTTGGGGGTGCTCAAAATCAAATATCTTAAAGCAGTCTGATTTTTAAAGGGCAGATGCTCGGTGCTTCCTGAATGTTGAGTTCCTTTAATTGGGCACCCCAAGACATTAGTTACCTTTGAAAATTTAGGCTGTTCCCTTTTGCCCAGATACTTAGCATTCTTACAGCCAAGTCAGTCAAAAAACTAATCTGGTTTCTACACTGAGAAGACACTGAAAAAAAAAAAACCTCATTTCCATGGCCTCATGTAATATTGAAGTCAAATTTTTTCCTGAAAAGACCTCTGAGCAAGAGAAGCCTGTGTAAGAAGCTAGGGCCTGATTCTTGAGTTGAGCTGTACATATATTAATTAAAATTTACTCTAAAGAAATGGAAAACATCACAAGAAAGTTCTCCATTGCAACATACAATCCTCCTTCTACATACCTCAGGACTGCAAGGGGTGGGAGGAATTCCACACACAAACTCCGAATTCTGCTCAGTACAAGAGAAAAACTCTATGGCGGCTCACTGAAGTCTGCCTGCATATTGTAGGATTGGGTTCTACTAGTTTATATTGAATTAGGGGGACAAGGATATGGTCTTATTGTATTTTGAACATCCACTGTTTTTAAGAAAAAACAACCACCTGACAATCTCATGTATTCTCGCATGCTATGTCAGAAATGCAGCAAGTACCCTTTTGTTTGTTTTAAGAACTTTAACATGGAAGCTAGGTGTGAATCTGACCCACATTCATAAATAAATATTTTTAAACCCTATAGTCCGAAAGATTAAAAAAATATGCATAAACAGTATATACCAGTAAACTGTAGCTTGACCCTTAGTACCTGGAGCTATAGAACTAGATACTCCTGTTAAATGGTGGATATACATAGTGGTGGTTATTAAAAAGTACAGTAGCAAGGAAGTCATTAAAGTGCGAAATTATAGAGTAGCAGCTAAAAATTTAATACACACTTAGTCACAAAGGTGAGATCAACACCAGCAGGAAACTTACTGTAAGAAGCTTTAGTTTTCTGGGAGAAAATATCTGCATATAATTCTGCAATAAAGATAATTCATAGTTCATCTATTTAAATAAATCGGTCAAATTTGCCATTAAGAAGTTGTGCAGTTCTGATAGTGTTCAGTCCTGTGTGCCACCAATTAGATGCACAGGGGGAAAAAAAAAGGGGGTGGAGCGTGTTTCCCATACCTCCTATTTGCATGCTACCCCAAACCCATCTATAAAAGCAATTTCATTTAACAGCCATACTGTTTGCACCCTGGCTACCTGTTACAGTTCGTATGACGAAAAGTTCAACACCCAAACACCTTTAACCTGTTAGTCCTTAGCTGCACGGCACTGCATTTTAACCTATTAGATCTTGTGTTCCATTGCTCTAAGATGAATATTAAACATGTATTGATCAGTCTGAATAATGTCAGGGATAAGCGCTATTCAGACCCTGAATAGCGCTTATCCCTGACATTTAGTGCCCTAGTCTGAGGCACTAAAACTAGTGGTAGTATTGTAATACTGTTTGTTGTCTCTTTTACCAACAGATAAAGTTTGTTACTAATCAAATTAGCTTCTAAATTACTGATGCTGAGCCATAAGTAATTGGAATAAAGTGAAATGTTCACAGATATTTTTCAATTGTTCTTTTTAATTTGATAGCCACTTTGTAGGGATATTAAAGAGGATACTAACAGTGATTCCCCCAAGTGAAAGTGACACCCCCCCCCCTTCGTTTCACCAAGTGCAGAGGTCTTTTAGTTCTGTTGGGGCTTGTGGGCTCCTGTCTGCAGAAAACACTGATTGTATCTGTTCTCTGAAAGATACTCTATTACTATGTAAAACTTACAAACAAGTTAATTGACTTTGTTCTCGAAGTAAACACTGTGCTAGCCTTAAGCTGTAATTGATACAACATAAACAAACAGACTCTCACCCTCTGTGATTACAGGGCCAGGAATCTCATAGGAATTAATACACACCCCAAAAGTGGTGAAGACAGTAAATTAAAATATGGTTAAGATTGTGGTAAGCCTCTGTCCCAGATCTGGATCTGTGCGTACAAAATCTGGGTGCTTACTGTGAACCTCCCCCAAGCTTATACCCAGCTTGGATCTGATATCGCTGCCACCAACCAGGATTTTTAGGTTTCCTGGTCACCCCGAGTCACCCCAACCTTTCCCTGGGGACCCCCCCAAGACTCCGAAGTATGAGTCTACGGCAAAGATG
>NC_133773.1:106511625-106562035 GCF_003597395.2 Chelonoidis abingdonii
CATCTTTGCCGTAGACTCATACTTCGGAGTCTTGGGGGGGTCCCCCCCCCATGTTTTCCTACTGGATGCCTGCAGTTATACAACCTTGAGCTGCAATCCCGTCTGATTTTATAAATTAAGAGCCAGGTAAGGATTTGTTAGCCCCAGTGTGGGAGACTTCCAAAGAAAGACTGTATGTTTCATGAAGTGGTGCTAGTGATTCAGTAACTGGCACAATTCTCACTGAATGATGACTGAACAAGCGCCCCAACATGTTTCTAGCAGTCACAATGCTGCTGTAGGTTTCGTATTTCCTACATGGTGTAAAAACATGATGCTGACCAATTGTGGGCATTAAAAATGTAACACTTTCCAGAAGACCAAGTTTGTTAAAACCTGGTGTTCTGAAAAACTTCCAGTGTGTAATTTACATTCCATTCATTTAAAACTCCCTCTGCAGTTTTCCATGTACTATATTCTCCACTTCATATACTGCTGATTGTGACACACAGGCTAGCTTGCTGTCTCCTGCCCCCATAGCACATGAATGTATCAGAGGGCAGGATCTAGTCCACAGCTGAAGTGAGTTTGTCGAGTATGAGAAGTACTTTGGGATCCTTCTGGCTGAAAGGTTGTGCTATATAAAAATCACTTGTTAGCTTTCATAGTACATGTTTAAAAAACAAGGTGCTCTAATATTGTTACATCAGATCTTAGTCAGTCACATGCAAGTGATAAAAGAAGGGATGCATCCCATTAAACTACTTATGGAAAGCAGCAGCACCTGTGACAAAGAACTAAACTTCTGCCATCCTCTCTAATTAGCTGTTCTGGGAAGATGCAGCTTTCAAAGTAAATTAAATCTACAAGAGGCTGTTCAAGCTTCAGATCCAACCACAGGGACAGTAATGCAGGTGACATAGGAATTTGCTCAATTTTCTGTACATCTGTTCAGCTTCCCACTGTTTCATGCTATGCTAGAATAAACAGTATTCCATTTCTCTGCAGTAAAACTAGCACACAAAATTCAAATGATAAAATGTCTTTTAATGCAAAGTAGTACAGAATAAATTACACAGAGTATATTTTTTTCAGAAAAACTAAATCTTGTTAGATACCTGATGGTGTTGATCCTACTTTTGTGACTCCATTTGTATGAAATAGTTACCTTCTGTTTCCTGAATTCTATATTTTAATGAGTGCCTTGCTTTTTTTCCCCACTATGCCCACTGCTTTGTACTGTACATGTGATTTAAAAGAAACAGCAGAAATTAATGTTTCCCTTACCACATATCAAATACATTGGTACCTTATCAGTATGGATGTTTGGGAAGGCTGAATTAAATAATAGTACTTATATATGATTATGTCTCAAGGTAGATATTAAAAAATACAAAAAGCAGAATGATAGAAAATCCAATATCTTTCAAAACAACTCTCTCTTTAAAAGGTATTCTAGCATTATTGGCAAACAGTTCTGTGGCATCTTATGCATGCATCCAACGAAGTGGGTATTCACTCACGAAAGCTCATGCTCCAATACATTTGTTAGTCTATAACGTGCCACAGAACTCTTTGCTGCTTTTACAGGTCCAGACTAACACGGCTACCCCTCTGAAAACAATGCTAGAGTATCAGAGAGGATAGGATTAAATCATCTTTTCTGTTGTATATTTCACTTGCATCACAGGACTAGACTGTGGCATGCCCATTTAGAGTAATAAATCGGTGTAAGGAATCCTTTTACTCCCCCTATGCTAGCTTTACATACTATAGTAAAAGCTGTTTTATCCAGCATGTTGGGAGAATAGGGAGGAGGGTGCCAGTAAGTAAAAGATGCCATTTAACTAAGAGGGAGGGAGTTTGGGTGTGGGGCTCGTGGTTGGGGCGTGGGAGGGAGCTCGAGATATCAAATCGAGGGGTGTTCACCTTGGGCTGCTACCTGCAAGCAGCAACCTGTCCCAGCTGCTCCTAGATGGAGGCATGGCAGACTTCTCTGCATGCTGCCTTGCCGTGCTCAGAGCACTGGCTCCCCGGCTCCCCAGCTCCCACTGGCTGGGAACTGCAGCCAATGGGAGCTGTGGGGACAGTGCCTGTAGCCAGAGGCAGTATGCAGAGCTGCCTGCTGCTCCTCTGCCCAGGAGTATCTGGGAGAGGTTGCCGCTTGCAGGGAGCCACCTGAGGTCAGTGCCCCCCAGATCTGGAACTTCACACTCTCTCCTGTGCCCCAACCTGCTGCCCTGAGCCCCCTTCCACACCCAAACTCCCTCTCAGAGCCTGCACTCTGCATCCCCTCCCAGGCCCCATCCCCCTCCCAGCCCCGCACCAACTGGACTATAAATCAACTTTGAATGAAGATGAGATATGCCAGTTTATAGCGCTTTCTAGTTGGTGAAGTGCTGGATAAACAGCTTTTACAGTATACAGGTTGAAGCACAGAAGGGAGTGCAGCCTTAACATCTTCCATGCAAATGGGAGAGGAATAGGTAGGAAAGGACAGGCAACACACCAGACAGTGTAACTTCACTGGCACTGCAGGTACTCGTGAAGGCCAAGACTATAACAGCATTAAAAAATGAACTAAGATTCATGCAGGAAAAGTCCATCCATGGCTATTAGCCAGGATGGGCAGGGATGGTCTCCCTAGCTTCCATTTGCGAGAAGCTAGGAATGGGCGATAGGGGACGAATCACTTGATGATTGTCTGTTCTGTTCATTCCCTCTGGGGCACCTGGTATTGCCTCCTGTCAGAAAACAGGATACTGGGCTAGATAGACCACCGGTCTGACCCAGTCTGGCCGTTCTTATGTACACTGTGCTAGGCATAGGGCTAGCACAAGGTATGCTCCCAAAGAGCAAGGAGAATATGGGAGGCAGGTCATGACTTTGAATCCTGCTTTCTGGTCTGT
Organism: Chelonoidis abingdonii; assembly: GCF_003597395.2. Taxonomy (NCBI): domain Eukaryota; kingdom Metazoa; phylum Chordata; order Testudines; family Testudinidae; genus Chelonoidis; species Chelonoidis abingdonii. Next base: position 106,514,514 of record NC_133773.1, read on the forward strand.
TTCCAGAGCAGTGCAACTACATGCTGCTCCATGCATAAGATAAATTATAAAAACAACAATCTTGCCCCTGACATTTGGCTGCTTTTATTTTGTTCTCTTTTGTAAGTATTGGTCTACTAATATCCCCTTAACAGCACTGTCTGGCATAATTAAATTATGCAAGAGATTTTCAACACATTTCAGAAAACAAAACTCAAAATCAACAGGAAAAGGATCGCAGAAGAAACTGAAATGGTTAAAACAGAATTATCCTGACCTGCCTATTGTCCTCCTGTAGTTAAGTCCTCTAATGAACCTTATTTTACAAATTACATGAATAAATATAACAACATTGCTACTTTTTATCCTCTGGACAATAGAACAAGTCTACTTACTAGGATTTGTGTATTAGTATTGTATTAATGTATTAGTTATAGGAATGTCTTTTTCCCCCTAACAAACACTGTTGACTCAATGCGAAGAAGAAATCATTTTTGTTTTGGTATGTTTTACTGTGTCCTATAAACTCTGTAGTGTCACAATCACAAAAAGGTCCCAAGCAGAGAAAGAAAAAGGAAAAAAAAAGTTAATGGAAGCTTCAGTTTGGTTACATTGTTATTTGTTACGGTCTCATTCTTTTGTTTAAAAGGTCTCAGTTAACTTTCAAGTAACATTTCAATACATAAGAACAAAGGAAAATATGGTCTCTCAACCTGCTAGATTGAGTTTACAGCATTAAACTGTATCTACGCTGGTGTTGATATAAACTAGTTCAATTGAGCTAATTTGATTAAGGGAGAAAGGTGTTTTCCACCCATACTATACAAGGCTTTCACATGTAACCTAAATTTCTTCATTGACAGGGTTGCTGGTGCAGTACATGGGGAGAAACTGTAGATGTGATATATCTGGATTTTAGTAAGGCTGTTGACAGTCTCACAGACCTTTCTCTTCATGAAGCTAGAGAAATTTGGTCTAGATAAAATTACTATCAGGTGGGGTGCACAACTGCTTGATAGACTGTACTCAAAAAGCAGTTATCACTGGTTTGCAGTCAAACGGGGCTGGGGGGGCGGGGGGAAGAAGGAGATGTATTCAGTGGGGTACTGCAGGAGTCTATCCTGTGTACAGTACTATTCAATATTTTCACTAATGTCTTGGATAATAAAATGGAGAGTATGCTTAAAAAATTTGCAACCACAACCAAGCTGGGAGGGATTGCAAGCACCTTGGGGGACAGGATTAGCATTCAAAATTCCTTTGAGAAATTGGAGAACTGGTCTGAAATCAGCAAAATGAAATTCAGTAAAGACAGGTACAAAGAATTACACCTAGGCAGGAAAAATCAAATGTGTCCCATTTTATAGTTGTGTAAGTTTCTAGGCAGTAGTACTTCTGAAAAGGATCTGAGGGATATAATTGCTCACAATTTGAATGAGAGTCAACATAATGCAGTTGCAAAAAAGGTTAATATTCTGGGTACATTAACAAGAATGGTATAATGTAGACATAGGAGGTAATTGGTTAATTTTAATGGGCACTGGTGAGGCCTCAGCTGCTGTAGTGTGTCAAATTTGGGGCACCACACTTCAAAAAAAGATGTGAATAAATTGGAGAGAGTACAAGATTTAACTTAAAGATCTAGAAAACATTACCTATTAGGAAAGGTTAAAAAAAAAAACTAACTTAGTACTGAGAAAAGATGACTCAAGAGTGAACCACTAACAGCCTTCAGACAAAGGATGTTATCAATTTTCTATTCCCACTGAAGGTAGGTCAAGTAGTAATCAGCTTAATCTGCAGCAAGGAAGATTTAGGACAGGTATTAGGGGAAAAAAACCAAGTATAGTTAAGCACTAGAATAAAAGTTTTCACAGGAGGTTGTGGAATCCCCATCATTGGAGGTTTGTAAGAACAGGTTAGACAAACTGTCAGGGATGTTTTAGGTATATTTGGCCCTCTAAGTGCAGGGGAGTGGACTAGATGACCTCTCAAGGTCCCCTCCTGCCCTAAATTTTTGCAATTCTATAAATATATTTAACATCTCTTCAGAAAAAGCTCTGTTATAACAATATCACATTGTGACAAAGAGTGAATTCCATCAAACTTTTCTTAGCCAGATTAATTTGCAATACAAAAGTAGACTTCTAGTGGTTATGTTAGCGTCTGTTCCTTCCGTAAGTGTGAAACTGACACATCATACTTTTATATCTTCTTACTGAAAAAAAAATCACTGTCAGTTTGTTAGCACATTCACACATGATAAAAAATTGAATAAGTGCACAATATATATTTAGCATTTAATTCTTTTAATTCACTACCTATTGTAGTTTTACAGAACAGATACTACAGGATCTCATTTGAAAATTCATGTTATCAAAAGCATAATTTGGCAATATACAGTAAACATAGTTGGGGAGTTGTTTTCTTCATGTAACAAAGACAAAATTGAAATATTTCAACTAATCCCTCAAGGACACCTGAATAAAAAGCTGCTGCAAACAGAGTGTACCTAGGTGAAGTTGAATGGCTAATCAGTACTGGCTACAGCATACAGTTCTGAGTGCACCTTTGTTGCTCAAAGCAATAATGCTCTCATGGAATATCCATTGATACTTATGATCACTACAATTATCAAATTTTGATGTAATCTGAATACTGACTTGATCAGTAGTACTTAGGCGATATCTAAATATGAAAAAAATACTGCTCTAGGAAGAATTAACTAATCTTTTCTATCTAATTGCAAGGCAAATATATGATGGTTTCAAAAGGATTAACATGTAAGCACTTTTTCCTTCCTTTTTACTGTGCAAACAAGGCTACCCACAAAATATATTTCATTAAGAAACATCTTCAAGGCATAGGGCCAACTCTATTTCTGATTTAACTCCATTGACATCAAAAGGCTTATATCAGAGATGAATTTGGCTCACAGGGGTCTGCCACTGGCACTGTTTTCCAGTGGGAATAAAATTCCCTGAACTCTAGAAAGAAACGTAACAGTAGTACAACATATGTTAAATCAGATCATTTGACAGCTACCTGTATTTGGTATTACAGTTGTTTAGATCATCTGAAAAACAGCAATTCTCAGAAACATTAATGAAGTAATGTTTGCTACATAATGTGATATGAATGATGACAATCCTAAAATTTAACTTTTGTTCCTTATGCATTTATATCACCTACTTTAATCACTGTCAGTTTAAGGTTTCTGTTTTCCTGTTTGTTGTTTTGCGAAGCATCTGGGTACATGCAAATGTGCAAAAAGGAAAATATAATTTCAACATGACTACCTTTATACATAAATAAATTTGCATATACAATTTTAGGAAGAATATGTGTGTTTTAGGAATAATATTTCCGAACAGCAGTTTTTCATATTTTTGGCATCACCGAAGTACTAGTGCTGGGGGGGGGCGAATATTCTAATTAAATCAGAAATGATCATTTTAAGTATAAAACTGACAGCATTCAGTTATAGCATTACTTATTTGAACAACAAAGGCACATTCAACATTTCATAAGTCCATGTAAAGGAGAACCTGTCCACTGTTGTAGGTACTCCTTAATACATTTTAGAAATACCAAGTAGACCATACCAGGAAACTCCCTTAACCTAACAGTTAATATAAATCTTATCCCCCGAGCTAATACCATATAACTGATTTTTATGATCTCCCACCACAGTCCTCTCAGTCTCTCTCCAATTTAAGACAGAAAAGGTTTATTTTAGCATGTCCTGAAGGTTGCTAGAGTAGGACTGTTTTGCATCAAGATAGGGAGTGAATTTCAAAGCTCCTGGACTGTCATAGAGAACATCACATCACATCAGCTACTTTTCTTTCTTATACGAATGGAGTTAGATATGACACTATGGCAGAAGGAGACAGACGGCCTAACAGGTAAGTAGGTCCTCAGTGATTTAAGAATTTACAGGCTAAGACTACTGCCTTATATTCTACCTGGTACTTGATAGGTAGCCAGTGCCGATCCAAAAGAAAGGGTACAATATGTTTCCAGCAAGATGTACCCTGTAACGAACAAGCTGTCAAATTCTGCACCCACTTCAGTTTCTCAAAGATGCAAGATGTAGCCCCATATAGAGCAAACTGCAATAGCCTAATCTGGAGGTGACAAATGGTGAGATGACATTTGCAAGGTCTGTGTGCATGGGCACACACATGCAATGCAGGACAGACCCATGTACATGAATCTTGCTGGTAAGACTACCCCCTACCCCTATTATTCCACTTTTTTTTATTATTATTATTTTAATTCCAGGATTTCTTCTCTTAAATTTTAACTGGGCACAAAGATAAAATTTGTGTTCTTATTTTCCTCTCTGAAGCAAATATCCATCACACCCTGGGTTTGAAAAAAATCAGACTCACACATATTAAAGGGGTAATGGAGACCTTAATATCTGGGCTTCAGGGACATTTATATATTTTCACCCATCTCCTGCATCAGTTCAGAAATGCTAATGGGATACCAAATGAAATTCAAAAATTCTCAACTTGAGTATAACAATTTATGATTGGCCTGTGGAAATCAATCTTCATGTTTTCCTGGTTGTGACACAGATCATGCTATGGGAAAAACATCCAGGCTTGCTCTGACACAGTCAGTGTTTCCAACAATTGCCCAGCTAAAAAGAGTATATTGCCCAGTTAAAAGAGTATCCAGAATTCTATTGCCCATTCCTAAAGCAAAGGCTGCTAGCCTGTGTACCACTACATCACAAGGCAACATTTTACTATGCTTCAACTTTGCTGCTTCAAAGGCCTGGTCTACACTACGCATTTATACCAATTTTAGCAGCATTAAACTGATGTAATGCTGCACCCATCCACACGAGGCCCTTTATATCGATATAAAGGGCTCTTTAAATCAGTTTCTGTACTCCTCCCCGACGAGAGGAGTAGCGCTGAAATCGTAATTACATAATCGATTAGGGATTAGTGTTGCTCACAAAATCGACGGTATTGCTCACGGGCGTATCCACAGTACCATTGTGACCGCTCTGGACAGCAATCTGACTGAATGCACTGCCAGGTGACAGGAAAGCCGCTAACTTTTTGATTCATATTCTGTTGCCCAGCGTGAGCTCTGATCAGCACAGTGGCCCATGCAGTCCCAAATCCAAAAGAGCTCCAGCATGGACCGTATGACAGATATGGATTGATCGCTTGTATGGGGAGGCAATCTGTTCTAATCAGAGCTCCGCTACAGATAAGACGAAATGCCAAAGCATTTGAAAAAATCTCAGACAGAAGAGGCACAGGCAGGGACTCAGCATAGTGCCGGTGACAAGCGTAAGCGAAAGGCAAAGAATCAAATGGATGCTCTAGAGGGAGGGAGGTGGGTACTGAGGACTCAAGCCAGTCCCCGCAGTCTCTGAAAAGCATTTGCATTATGTGAGCTCAATGCTGTAGGGCCAACACATGTCGGAGTGGTTCGGTATAACTCAATTTATCCTCCCTCCCCGGAAAGAAAAGGGAAAAAATGTTTGACTTTTTTTTTTAATGTCACCTTGTCTACGCACTGCTGTGGAAGACACGATGCTTGCATGAACTAGCAGCCACATTCCTGTCCCCTCCGCTGATGAGGTACAATATGACTGCTATCCATCATCATCATCTATGCCCGTGAGTCTCCTGGCTCGCCTCACTGAGGTCGGCGCGTGCCTGTAAAAAGAGGAATGGACTCCCGTCATTCCCAGTAGATGGTACAGAACAGCTAGTACCAACTTCATCACAGCCACGGGTGGCTGAGCCCATCAGCCCCTCTTTCATGCTCTAAAGAAAAGATCTGTATGCCTGGTTATCATGCAGCTGGAGCTTCCTCCCCTCATGTATCTCACTAACAAGTCAGTTGTTCTTATCCTGCATTCTTTATTATTTCATCACACAAATGGGGAGGATACTTGCAACAGTAGCCCAGGAGGGTGAGGAGCAGGAAACAAGGGTGGGTTGTTGCAGGGCACCCCTAGAATGGCATGCAGCTCATCATTTCTGAAGATCTGACACAGAGTAGGCTGTGCTTTCTAGTACACTGGTTCTCTAAGCAAGTTGCCCACCTTCTAGGCAGGACTGACTATTTTAGATACAACATAAGGGAATGACCGGAGGTCATTCCATTTTTGTTTGCACTCCTAGCCGACCTCAGCCAGGACACCCATGACAGCAGCAGATGGTACAGCAAGAATGATAATCGCTTTGCTATCTTGCAAAGGCAACATGACTTGCTGCTGTTAGCGGCTGCAGTACCGCCTCTGTCAGTGGCACCCAGTACACATATGGTGACAGTGACAAAAGGCAAAACGGGCTCCATGGTTGCTATGCTATGGCGTCTGCCAGGGCAATCCAGGGAAAAAGGGCGCGAAATGATTGTCTGTTGTTGCTTTCATGGAGGAAGGAATCAGTGATGACATTTACCCAAAAAAGCAGCAGAGAATCCTGTGGCACCTTATAGACTAACAGACATTTTGGAGCATGAGCTTTCGTGGGTGAATACCCACTTCGTCAGATACATTTACCCAGAATCACTTGAGACACTATTTTTGCACCATCATGCATTGGGATCTCAAACCAGAATTCCAATGGGCGGGGGAGACTGCGGGAACTATGGGATAGCTACCCACAGTGCAACGCTCCAGAAATTGACGCTAGCCTCAGTACATGGATCCACACCACCGAATTAAATGTGCTTAGTGTGGCCACGTGCACTCGACTTTATACAATCTTTTAAAAAACGGTGTATATAAAATCAGAATAATCCCGTAGTGTAGACATACCCAAAGTGCTTCCCTGTAACATTGCTTTTCAACTCTGCTCTGAGGAGCAAGCAGAATGACTGAGGGGTGAACGCCTTAAGAACATCAGCAGCAATTCCGAAGTGACTGTGCTTTGTAATTATTGTGATAAGTACAAAATAAAAAGGGGTGTTGCGATGTTATTGATTAGATGCTGCTTCAAGGTCCTTTATACCACTTCAGTAGTGCCTTTAAGCACAGTAATATTGCACAAACAATTCAAAGCCGTATCAATACAAAGCAACAGAGCCTCACAGTCACATAGAAGCAATAGTGAGGAATGACATTCCTCAACACTAATTTCAGAATTATTATTTTAAAATTCGATCAAAACTGTTGCAGTCATTCAAGCTTTTCTGATTCTCCTTAGTCAGCTACTGCAGTTACCAGGTTAGTATTTGAGCAGTAACAGGAAATATGCAATGAAACCTCATTGTCTTCCTTTTGGAAAGCAAAGACTGTATATGCTTAGGAGACCATATGTTTATCTGTGTTCCTACATCTCTGCAAGATACTGTATAAAAACGTAACAGATCTCTCTCAAATAAATCACAAGCAGCCTGCGGCAGCTGGCACGTAACTGACTTACAATAAATACACATTAAATGTGCAACAATACTAAGACTTCTCAGTTGTCAGGATGCCACTTGGCCAAAATAGAGCTGGCAAATATGTTGAATATGAACTACAAAGACCTTGTGAAAAATCCTATTTTTCATACATATCAACAATTTACAGTGATATTAAGTAATGCTTAGTTCAGTAGTAACTACTATCTGAGCTATATGGAAAGACCACCAAATATTTACACTGTATTAAACAACTTCCTTTGGGTGACAATGTGTTCACTGCACTACAATTACTAATTTCCTCTGCAAAATATTTATGCCTCAGCAGATCACAAGCTGGCTAAAACTAGTCCTCCAGTACAATTTTGTAGAAATTGAGGCCTTGCTGCTATTGAGGTGATGCAGCTCGATGTCATGGATGTGCAAACCCATTGTCTGCTTTTACAAAGACTTCATGTAAAGTTTTAAATAAATCCTATATGCCACAGAATGTATCCTGAATATAGGTATATTTTTCTCCGATGAAATTCTATCTGACCTGGATTAGGTTTCTGATATCAGATGGTACAGAGATGAAATCTAAGCAAACAAAAATAATCTTTGATAAGTTTCTTGTTATGGAATACGTTTATTTTTTCTTTAAATACCTGTCTCTGTATATTGAACACATTTTTGTGTCTAGTGAACTAGAATTTGCAGAATCAGCTGCAAAATGTTAGATGTCTAAATCTAAGCCAAGTTCTACTGTACTTACAGGAGCAAAACTCTCATTAAAGTCATTAGAAATTTTCTTCTAGTAAGGGCAGCAGCATATGACACTAAAATACAAAGGTGAATGCTTAGTACAACATAAGCCATCACATCTGAAACAGCAAATATTTTGTTCAGTGAAAGTGGTTATTTTTGAAACAATTGTTGAACAGGCTCAGATCATAAATATTGCTTCAGATTTTTTGTAAAATCAGCTTTCTGATTTATAAGTAACATAAACCCAGGCTGAAATCTGTAATTTTTAAACTGTAATAGTGTTTTTTTTCATCAGTCAGACACAAAACCTTGTTTCATGATATCAGTAGGAAAAATGAAGTCATCCCCTTGTGTTGAAAAGTTAGCAGCAGCACAGGAAAAGCACTTGGAATCAGTCAAATTCACTTGGCACTACATGAATTATTGCTGCTCTGCACTATTTGTGACAGTCCAGCAGTTAAACAAGACTCTCTGTGGAGCTCGATTACTGTTGAGTGAGCTTCCTCTAGGACCCACTCCCGCTGTCCCTTTGATCACCACTCCCCGTTCTGTCAGAAGTACCTGGGCAGAACTTAAAGCTAAATATCAGAGGGTCATTCTTCTGACTACTGCTCTGCCCCACAGGTTCTAGGAGCAAAGTTCAAGTCACAGAGGCAGATCAGCAGAACGGAGAGAACAGCACTCAACAATTTAATGGAAAGTTAAGAAAGCCATGTGATTTCTCCAATAGAACACAACTACCCATAATCAACAAATAAAGCAACATGCCCTCACAAGCAACCTTTAAGGAATGCATTTTTAAAAACATAAGTAACAGAGTAAATAATATACACACACACACACACACATGGATAGCGTAGTGTTATGAGCACGCGCCTTTGAAGTACGGGAGACCGCCCTTTGATACGGGAACCGGGGTTCAAATTCCAGTTGGTACCAACTTTCAGTAGGGTGTCCTTGGGCAAAAGACCCCTAATGCTTTACCTGCCTACCTCAATTAGAGTGCATGCATTAGGAGGTTATGTCGCGACGTCGCCCGATTAACAAGGTCCGTGCCAGACGTTGAGGAACAGGACAATCGATGATAAGTGGCTACTGGAACAAACCATTCATGGATGAGACAAGAGACCTGGAATTGATGAATGCGAATACAACAGTAGACCTAAATGAGAGGGGATATATGAAGGAATGAGGGGGACTATGGATGGACAAAAGACCTACATCACCACTTACTGAGAAACAGCTAGTTACCCAACTCTTCAACATAGTAAAGAGGAAGCCTGCCTCCGCCCCCCCCCCCCCCTCACAGCTTGAGATAGACCAACTCCACATTACATCCCAAACTCAAGGAGACCTGAAAACAAGTGCCATGTGCAGCCACACCTGGGAAGCTGAAACTTCACTGCCACCCCTCCATTGCAGGCACAGCAAGCTGATATGAGGCGATAAGATCATGGAGAAAACTAAGCTTCATCCATCCTCGAGACAAGGCTCAGTGGAGAAGTACCATCAGATAGTATGTTAGAAGATGCCAATAGAGCCTCGTGACAATCCCTACCTACCGACCATATCTCAAACAATGAACCGTGAGTAACCTACAGCCTCTGTAATCCTGGAGATGCTTGGACTACACGATCAAGAACAACAACATTATGTACCCACCTGGGAAATGAGTTTGGAGGATAAGATCAAGGCGACTCAGAGAGAAGTTAGTCAGCTGGTGTAGAGAACTACGAGGGTGTAGAGATTAAGGATAAGACTCGGCTACTGAAAAAACATACAAAGGCTCCTGACTCCATCTGAGCCCCTAGAGACTGCTAAACAAAAGCTCAACAGCACTAGCTACCAGGCTAAGGAGTACACACTTTTGAAAGCAGCAGGCCAAGTAAATGCCCTGGTTCTCCAAAGACCATCCAAGATGTGTATCCTAAACTGCAGTGCAACACACAACAACGCAGAGCCACACAGCAGCAGAAACTGACAGGTTACTGGAAGAAACCAAAATATGGGAGGAAAAGAAAAAGAGAAGATCTCATGAACCCAGTAGCAAAGTGGCTGCAGGACCTGAGAACGAGCACAGCAATCTCCCAGACAGAAAACCAGTGCACCGATACAGTAGGAAGACAATCCCAGCAGTGGGTCAAGAACATGAAGGAGTGGACAGCACCTGGACCAGACTGATACACATCTACTGGCTAAGAAACTAACAGCAGTACATGAACGCTATTAGCAGCACAGATGGCCTGCTGCTAGCAGCTGGGTCCCACCCAAACTGGCTAACACAAGGCAAGGACAGTAGCTGATCATGAAAGACCCTGCAAATGGACAGACCCGTTCCAACTACCGGCAATTAACATTGCCCTCCCATAACATGGGAATGTCAGATCAGGCATCATAACGCAAGTACAGGACCATATGCGCCCAGTACATAGACAGCTCAGAGGCGATTGTGACAACACCAGGGCTCAAGAATCCAGTTGTCATAGAGTAGAGCAGTACTCGTAAGTCTAGACAGACAATCTGAGCACAGCCTGGATTGATTACATAAAGCCTTCGATCCAGTGGCCGCACAGTGTGATTCTTGCTGATGTCTTGGGCGCTATCACAAGTCACAGGACACTAAGGACTTCCTCAGAATCAATGGGACTATGGAGACATCTCTGGAGTCAACCTCATAGGCCAGCTTGCCAACAGTGGCTCATCAAGTGCGGGCTCATATACCAGTGTTGCACGCACTCTGCTCGCTGTTCTCGCATAGGACCTTACCCTCAGCCAGATACTGCACAGGACTGGATACTGGTACAGGTTCAGGTGTAGACTACCATCAGGTCACCTCTCTACATGTTTATGACAGTCAAGCTGTAGATGCTAAGATATGACGAGACATTCGAACTCGCTAATCCACCTGACAGTTCGGATCATACAGTGAGGATTCGGGATGTCATTATGGATGGAGAAGTGTGGCCGGATGGGTAGTGAGAGAGGGATAGTCAAGCTGATGGAGTGAACTACCAGTGGGCCACATAGCAGACATTTACAGACCAGGCCCCACTCTGCACAGCAAGCAGGAGGTCCTATGAGCAGCTGGCCAGGGACAAGGTAGAGGACAAGAACACAGCTGCAGAGCAAGGGGAGAGGGGCATCTGAACAGACGCTCCCCTAGGGTGACTAGACAGCTAGTGTGAAAAATCGGGATGGGGAGTAGGGGGGTAATAGGCACCTATACAAGACGAAGCCCCCCAAAATTAGGACAGTCCCTATAAAATTGGGCCATCTAGTCACCCTAATGCTCCTGGATGTGCACAGCTCATCAATCAAGTGCACACCACTTGATTGACTCGTGAGTGTCTGTGCATCCATGCAGCTTAGAGGGAAGACTGGCAGAGACCTGTGGGGGTTTCACCTTCCTCTGCAACATGAGACAAGGGTCACATGCAGGTTTAAACTAGTGTAAATGGTGAATTATCTATAACTTGAAGTCTTTAAATCATGATTTGAGGACTTCAGTATCTCAGCCAGATGTTAGGGATCTATTAGGAGTGGCTGGGTGAGGATCTGTGGCCTGCAACGTGCAGGAGGTCAGATTAGATAGTCATGATGGTCCCATCTGACCTTAAAGTCTAAATCTGAGTTTGAGTCCGAGAATAACGGGTACATTTTTATTACGGCAAAAATCATGATTTGAAATAGACAGACAGACTAGTTGCTAATTCAGGTTCTTAAACAAGGATTTTGTTAAACATCAGTTAATTGAACATCGCAGATGTTCATCTAAGGGAACATCCTTCTACAGGAACAAATACTCCAGTACTCAATTTGAAAACTGGCATTGCTAAGCAAGTGGAGCCCCAATCCAGGAAGAATATAACTACATAATCTAGTTAACAAAATCCATAGCCTATGTTTAATCCATTCCATAATCCAGTTATATACATTTCTCAGCCCAGAATCTACTGAGGTCTCAACACAAACAGCTCACAGGCTAAAGAAATTCAGTGAGTCAGTTCTCTCGCTGCAGTATTTAATAACAACCAGTCAAATAAAAAGGACAGTACCTTCTGGCATTTTAATTTCATATGGCCATTGGGAGAACCAATCGCAAGGAGCTGGCCTATTGTGTCTTCAAATATTTTAGGAATTGTATAAATACATGTGATCTCCATGAAGGATATTGCTCAAACACTATATTACAGGAGGTTATGGCAGAGAGAAAAGAGTCAGATAAAATAGTGCAATCGCAGGGACTAGAATATAAGGAAAGATGTGGGGCAGGGAAGACTTTTTTGTATTCACTGTCTCTTGAGGATTTGCTTGAAATTAACACGATTGATCAGAAGCCAGGTTTATTATTTTGTCTGAATCTGTCTGTCCATAACTGCAGACATAAAATGTCTGTTCCAGTGACACTACATAAAAAAAAATTCCCCTCTCACCCCTGTGGGTGGTATGTGTCTTCCTCAACCTCGGGTCCTCTACCAGAGGCCTGGGAGTTTGAGGGTTCTGCGCAGTATCTTAGCTGTTCCTAGCACTGCACCCTTCTGGGCAGAGAGCTCTCATGTTGTTGTTCCTGGGATCTGTTGGAGCCACTCACCCAACTTTTATATATTATTAATTATATTATATTATATACATATATATATATATATATATATATATATATATATTTAAAAACTGTAGCCTCAGTAAGGTGCTTATGAGTAGTGTAAGTGCCTATAAAAGCCAATAGGAATATTCTTATATTTAGACATGTATCCAAGTACCTTGTTGAATCAGGGCCCATATGATTTATTTTATTCCTTGTCCTCCCAATATTTTCCTATTCACTTTATGTATGACACAGTGATGCAGACAAACATACAATGCAAACTCTCTGGGGCAGGAACTTCCCCTTTACTCTTTTGTATGGCATACAACTTTATTTATATAACCCCCAAGGTACATATTATAGAATAATAAAATACCAGTATGAAGAGATTTGGGGAAAAAAAAAAGCTACTGTGAAAAAACTAGTCATTGTTTTGAAATTCAGTATTTTGGCAACTTCTATTGTATCTATCCCAGACTGTAAGGAAAGGAAAAATAAGTAAAAAGATGTATTATATAAAAGGCTGTTTATTTGCTTACAGAATATTTTCTCTTTTAATATTAGTTCATCACAAAATTCAGAAGACTTTACATAATTGTTATACATCTACTATGGTAGATGTGGCTTACCCCAAGTGTCTTTCCAAGTGTCCAATATGGTCAGAAGTGTTAACATGCAGGAACACAGGCTATTTCTTCACTACAGGAGGGTAGCAATAGATTTCTTGAGGATTGATATATCACGTCTCATCTAGATGTGATATATCGATCCCCGAACGAACTCCTGTAAACTTCGGAACTCCACCAACACGAACGGTGGTAGTGGAGTCGACGGGGGAGCCGCGGACGTCGATCCCGCGCCATGAGGACAGTAGGTAACTCGATCAAAGATACGCAACTTCAGGTACGTGAATAGCGTAGCTGAAGTCAAAGTATCTTACATAGATTCCCCCCTGAGTGTAGACCAAGCCTAAGCCAGTTTTCTTCTCTTTTAACCATCCCTCCAACTGACAAACAGAATTCTGCATCACCACATACTTCCTCTCTGAAAGAAATGCTGACTAAACAAAAGGGCTTTGTTTTATGCTAAAAAATTAAATCCTAAAGCAACAAAAACAAGATTTGTTTTGTCTCAAAAATGTCCTGGGCCGTGATCTTTTGTTCCAAAAGTGAGTTTATATCCAGCAGATAAACCTGAAATATTATCATTACTGTGCGGAAATATCTCCAGCTCACTTTGAATAAAGCAGTATAAATAATGTTTCCAATTTGTTTCTAATCATTTGAAGACAAAGAAATTATACATCACATTCTTTTTCAGTAACTGGTTAAATGTTAATGAAAATGATTTTACTAAAAGGCCCCCACAGTTTAACTGTAATCCTTATATTAGTGACACCTATACTAGTTTGACAGTAAGAGGTGAGGATGATAGTCTTTGCAAGTGGTTACTTTTATTTGTTGTTTCTCATATCGGTATCAGCGATACTTCCTACAGGTGATGGACCCAGAACAGACCTGCTGGGGAAATATCTCAGTGAGGTGCAAAAGGACTGCAAGCCTGAACCCCTGGTCTGGAGGGAGAGAGATTTGGGTCTCTGTCCAAGAGAGGTGACAGCTGTGAGCCTGAATCCTTAAATGAGTGCCCTCAAAAGATGCCCAAAAGGGGATGGAGGTGGAGAAAATGTGCAGCTAACCTTGAAACAGACAGATCCAGCACCACTGATAACACAGGCTTCTTACTTTAGACAACCAAGTTTGAAAAGTACAAGCTCAGTTTTCCTTCTTATGAGGGTAATACTTCTCAAATCTCACAGCTCCCTGAAAAGTAAATTCCTTGTTTATGTGCTTGAGATCATTTGATGGAAAAACAGTAAATATTCTGATTCAAAGCTCACTAAAGTCAGTTAGAGTTACTCCATTTCACTGAATTCAATAGGGTTTGGGTCCTTCCTTAAGTATAATAAGAATGACGTATCAGCCCTGATTCAGCAAGTTCCTTAACCATGCACCTAATTTTAAGCATGAGTAATCTCCTTGATGAAGTCAGACTGACAATCTTACATACACTATTTTTGATACGAACATGTCTCCAAAAATTATCAAGACATTCTTTTATAAGAGCGACATTACACTACTTATATATTTTGGCACATACATCTTTCTACACTACAATGTAATGGGTTCCAATTCACCTCTGCCACTACATCACTGTGCAAACTTGAGCAAGTCACTTGTTTTACAGAATAAAGCACAGCCACATTTGTAAAACTCTTTGTAAGTGCTAAGTATTTAACAATATTAACAATTATTACTATGAATAATAATTTGTAAAGGGCTTTAAAGATTAAACACCCTCAGCGTAATAGAGCTGGAGAAACTTTGATGGAACTATAGTCCAATCAGAATGTGTTGTTTCATTGAAACAGAAATGCTTTGGCAAATTGCGATGATTTCACTGGAATTAAAAACTCTTGTCTTGTTCTGACACTGTTGGAATGAAACATTTCAATATTTGTTTTGAAATGAGCTGTTTTTGTAATTGTGTCTAAAAGATCTATTTCAAACAACCCTAAATAAACAAACAATTTTTCTTTGCCATGACTTGAAAACCAAAAAATTTTGGTTTTCACTCTAATTTAGAATAAAGGCAAATATAGGAATCTAAAAATCCTTTGCAAAATAGAACTTCCATCCTCCACACAACATAAGTACCAAGGATTATTGATCATCATTAATGCTTGAACAATGCTTTGAAGATGGAAAGTGTTCTATAATTGGTTAAGGGTCAATTTTACCTTTTAATGACCATTTAACCTCCTTATGTCAGGGTTGGATTTGATCCTACTGAGACACTACTAAACAAGGATGTTCTTTGCACTGGAAAAATACTCACCTGCTTGGAAGTTTTATCACATAAATAATAAATAGCACACATGATATTTTGCCTATTGCCTCATCAAAGGACTATGTTCCTACTATAAATTCTGCATATATTTATAACAGTTGAAACATATGATGTAGGATAAGATTCTGTGTTTACATTTTAATAGATCTACCTGACAAAAATGTGACAGAAAGACTTTTAAATCATTAAAAAAAACAAACAAAAAAAAACCAATCACCACCACCGTGACACCCACACTTGGGTACTTGAAATAGACTTAAAGCAGCTAACATGACGACATCATCAGCTGCCCCACAGTTAAGGATCTTTGAGTGCAAATCTCAATATAATGATTAAAGGCATGATTCAGTTCCTGTTAAAGGCTATGGAAAGACTCAATGGGAGTTGGATCAGGACCTAAAATCCCTCAGTTTCACAATTTAATGGTTGCATATAGTCTCTAAATTTCATATGGCAACTGAATTTTCTATATGATTTTTAAAGCAAATATTTACTCTTTCTTGCAGTGAAAATGCTGCTCCCTTTTGAAATTATGCTCTGTTTCCTCCATACCTCCAATGCGAGTACAGTAGCTGTTTTGTTAGGGAACCCAATCTCCAAACTTTACACCCATTCTGCTAACTTCAGATGTTAGCCACATTTGAAAATTTAAAAAAAAAAACCCACAAGAGATTTTTCACTTATTCCTGATTCCTTTTTAAAATATGCTAATATTAATAGCTTTAAAAAAGCAGCCCTGTTCCAGCAACAACTTCCGTTTTCCAGAACTGCAGCCAGTGTCCGAGACTCAGCAGTTTTGCTCTTAACATAAAACATGGGAGCCAAGCATGCAGACAGGGCAACAGGCCAGCTGGAAGCATGCTGTGGGGAAGATATGTGATCTGGGAGGCTTATCGGGCATGAGTAGATATTGAGACACAGACCAAGTGAATGGGACTTGCAGAGCATAAGGGGTTGAGCAATGATGTGCATGTGGGAAAGGGCTAAAGAAAAGCAGAGACTTTTATACAGCAAGCTAGGTCAGAGGGTGTCTGTAGATATAAATCACCTGCAGCACTGTAGTTTTAGCTCCCTGGTGTTTCAAGTAGCAGCACGAGATGAAACAAGTGTCTCTCCACCAAGGGAACAGCATATCAAGTTGTGTCAGGGAACAGAGACTCCAATACTGGGAGGGTCTCCCAAGCACTGATATGTTGCAGAACCACTGGGCTCTCCCACCCATTCTAGACCAACACTAAGACTCCAGGCTCTCTTAACCAGCACCCTCTTCCAGGTCATAACCCCTCACATCAGTGAGCAGGAGTTCCCTGATTATGCCTCATACCCCTACACAATTTCTCAACTCCTCACAATTGTCCCTGCCCCCAAGACTTTCCACCTCTCTCTTTCCATCAAACACTTACCCCTGTTCTCCCTCTTGTTCCCTCACAGTTCTTCTCCTCATCAT
Source organism: Chelonoidis abingdonii (assembly GCF_003597395.2). Taxonomy (NCBI): domain Eukaryota; kingdom Metazoa; phylum Chordata; order Testudines; family Testudinidae; genus Chelonoidis; species Chelonoidis abingdonii. Next base: position 106,531,568 of record NC_133773.1, read on the forward strand.
GTTTTTCACACTCACATCCTCAGTCCCTACCAGGTCCCCCTACTTACCACATTCCAAAATTTAAGCTATGATTACACCTGATTTCTAATATTACACATATCCATGCTTATGTTTATTACTGTTTAAAGCTGAACATGATGGTGGAGGAAGGAGATACATTATCTCTTGTGCACGTACTGTGTGCGCGCCAGATAATATGGAGAAGGGAAATAATTACTAAAAGGGTTGCGTGCAAACTTCAACGATTAGCTGCCTTTTTATGATTGTGGTATGTGCAATTGAGCCACACTACGTTTTTTGCTTTGGGGCTATTGCACAACAACTGTCCTAGGCATTGTCTGATCACAACGTGCAGACCAGAATCCAGAACAGCTAGTCTTTACCATTTACTTTGTCACGCAAATGAGTAGTTTTATAGAGTTTATGCATTCCAATTTGCTAACAACAACAGACGGGGCATGAAGTTAGAGCTATTATTTATAAAAGATTTTGTTCAGCACTATTGTCATTTACCAGTTGCACATAGGAGTAATCACATACACGTACTGAAACATATGAACACCCACATATAGAATGATATAAAGTTGTTCATTATGCTGAGGGAGGCTTTCCCAAGTAAGAAAAAAAAGTATGGCATTTTTTTCTGATTTATGATCCTTCCAATACTAATATAGCATGTACAGACATTTTATAGATCGCTAAGAGTGTACATGTATAGAATATTTTATATTTACACACATGGAACGTATAACATTCCATATATATTATACATTCCATATTTTACAGATTTCTACATGTATTTAAGAAATTTCTAGATAAAGTTTAATTTTCTTTAGTTTCTTAGGCACAGGGTTTTCTGGGGGCCAGATTTTGATCCTCTTACTCCCACTGAATGATGCCTTACTACCAGTAATAACAGAGTAATGCAATACTCAGTGTGAACCAAGATGACTTAGATTGAAATCTCTTTAATTCAGAGAATATCTTTTACTGTATATTTTTCCAGTCCCGCACACGCTTGGGCCCTGAACTCCTGCAGCCTATAAGTGCAACTGTAATTCAAATAAGAAATACTACTGCATTTAATTAATATTGTTTTCCAGTTGTGCCCAAAGGTGGCAATGTTTCTGCTCCAAAGAGCTTAGTAGCAGAAAAAATGTTATTAAAGAATGCTTCCAGAAAGTTTAAGCAATGCTTCTTTTAGAGCTCCTCTTTTCTATCAAAGAACATACCTACTCCTCCCTGCCCTCCCCCCAAAATATCTGCAGCCAGTGTGTATTTTCTTTAAGAAAGTCAATCAGTTACTTCATGTTTTAAGGTATTTGCTAGGTTCCAGTTTTTGTGCTTTAAAATTGAGTTTTCTTTTCATCTGTGCACAGCTAGGCTAAATTCTGATCTCACTAACTTCAATAGTTTCTGAGACATGAAAGCAGTCCATCCATGGCTAGTCTCTTAAACTAGTGCCCAAAAGTGGCAAGGGAAAAGGACTGAGACACTGACATTTTAATGCTCAGAAGGAGAAAGGATTTTTAAAATCCTATTTTTATTATTCATATAATTTTATAAAAACAGATCTTGATGTTAAGAGATAACCACTGATTTTCAACAGATGGGGATCTGAACCAAAAACATTTTGCTTTATGCAGATGAGATTTAAGGACCCATTAAAGTGAGATGATCATTTCCTGAAAGATGCATAGCATGTTTGATTCCCACTAAGCTGAAACTAGAAAGAAAAGCTGAATACTTCACAGAAGGTGCTCAAGACCCTTGCTGAGTATTAAGTTTTGCTGAGGAATATTGTTTGATCTTTTAAGGACCATACAAGGTTTGAAATCCATTTTTGTGAAGTAACCTATGTTTCTACAGTATAACTGAGGGATACAGAGAACACAGTTCTTCATCACAGTGCCATACCCTAGAATATGGTGGAACTTAGCAAGGTAGAAGGGATGGAAGAGGAAGTTTCCCCTTATACTCTTATCCCCAACCTTGGAAAGTCCTCTGGATGGCTTGCAGGCTAAAATTCCATTCTTAGCATTTCTAATACACATGGTCAACATCTGTAGTTTGTGCAAGGCATTATTCAAGTCAGCATTTGTGTACATTAAATATTTTCTCCCAGAACAGTAAAAAAAATACCCAGAAAAGGAAACCAGTACACACTCACCCTCAAAGTGTACTCTTCTCGTAACAATAATCATGCTTTAGTCTTGTTGCTTTACTGTAATTGTTTTTAGTTTGAAAGGAGGATAGTACAAAATACATTACAAGCAGCAGTGTAGCTAGCGGGGTGCAGGGGAAGCAGCTGCTTTCCTTCAGCACATTTTTCAAAAGCAGTGCCTGAGCGGGGTGTCTGGGAGCTGCCGGAGCTCTGGGTCCCTGGCACGGCATGGCGGTAGGAGGGGGAAAGCTGATGTGGCAGCAACTCAAGACATTCTGGCACTAGGCAGAGTGCTGGCAGCTTTGCGGCATGGAGGGGCTGCAGTGGGGCACCCAGCTTAGTGTGCAGGAGAAAAAAGTGAAGGATGGGAAGAGGCGCTGCCGCTGCTCGGGCACAGGTGCTGCTGCTGCTCTGGTTCTCTGGGCGGGTGGGGTGCAAAGTGCCCCCTGAGCAGTGCCACCCTCAGGGGGATATATCAGCTGCTTCACAGGTGCAGGGGCCGGCAGCAGCAGCGAGGGCTGCAGCAACTGCTGTGGCAGGTGGGCGAGGGAGCACAGGCCTCCAGCCTCCTCCCCCTCTCCGCAGCAGCACCAACGTGCACACATGGGTGGGGGTGTGCGTGCAGCAAGTTTCCCTCCCAGCTCCTCTCCATGGGTGCAGCCAGAGCCACATGTTGCAGGACTCCAGTGCAGCCACCCGTGCCTGGTTAGGAAGGCTGCACGCTACCATGTGGGGCAAGCGTGCCCAGCACGGTTGCTATGGGAAGCCTGGTCACAAACAGGGGATTAGCTGCAGCTGCCTCCCTCTCCTCCCCATTCCTGCTCTCCAGTCAGCGCTGGATGGCTGGAGTGTGGGCACCTCAAGGTAAAGACACACTTAGATGTTGTTTGCCATCCTTGTAGACGGGTGGCATGCTGGGTGCTGCATTCTGCTCCTGGCAAGCGGGCGAGGCTTGGTCTCTGTGGGGAGCTGGCTCCTAGGTTGCGCCAGACTCAGCAGGAACCAGCAGGAGCTGGGTGCCCTGGCGCTGTGGGGGAGGAGAAGGTAGCTCAGAGGCACCTGGGCAGCCAGGTAAGCAAGGATGCAATGAGCGGAGTGTTGGGGGAGGGGGAAGCGCAGTATGGCCAGAGAAGTCAAGAGGGGGCGGATGCAGCACGACTGGAGGAGCCAATGGGGGGGGGGCGCGTGAAGCAGCTAGCGGAGGAGCCAAGGGGGAGCGCCTTTTTTATGTTTGCTTGCAGTTAGTGGCATAGCCAGGTTCTAAGTGCAAGGAGAGCAACACTGATAAGTACTATATGGCAGCAGTCCTCATTGCCTCCACAGAACCCAATGAGCGCTTATGCTCCAATGTAGGAGGTGCAAGTGATCCTACCTGGAGAAATGTCAATGATAAAGGGTGCTACTCAGGATATACACCAAGGCAAATGAGGTTATGGCTCTTTTTTCAGTGAAATGGAGACCATGGGTTCAATTCTCAACTCATACTAGTCTCACATTAGGGAAAATCATCACTAGCTTTACGATGTAAGTGATAGAGATCAGGGGTATAGGACAGTTCGCCTGCGTTCTTCAGCAGTCAGCAAAGCAGACCAAACTAAGAACTATATCCATTAGTGATTAGCATGTTAACCTTAGTTCCCATAATCTTGATATAACTTTTATGACTAACTCCTATTCTTCTGGGATGTTAAAGAGACAGGGTGGATGAAATAATATCTTTTATTGGACCAACTCCTGTTGGCGAGGGAGACAAGCTTTTTAGCTGACACAGAGCTCTTCTTCAGAAATGTACTCAGAGTTGAATATACAGCGGTGAGATGTGCATAGTTATTGGGAAACAGATGAAAGAGCAAATAGTAAGTTACATATCATTGTTTTCTGTGTCAAAAACCAAACACATCAATTCCCCACACCTCCACTCCAGGGGCTAAATTCTTTATTCAGGTCTGTCTATTTAAAAACAGGGTAGTTTTTACCACCTTTACACATGATGAATGAGTAATATATTCTGCAAGGTGTCCCATCGATTGAAACATTGTCCTGATTATTTTATTGTTACTCATTCAACACATAGGTAGCTATGGAGATATCTAATTAATTGAGGGCCAGATTCTGCCTGGACCTGATCAAGTGATGAAGTGCATCATGGCATGGGAACAGCCATTAAGGAGCCTGCCTTAGAGATAATGTTCGGCACAAGATCTATGCATAGGGTGACTAGATGTCTCAGTAAAATCGGGACTGTTCTGATATTTACGTGTTTGTCCCACATCCTGACTGATGTATGGTCAGGACGCCATTGGTCCTGATATTATGCTCTCCATTCGTTTTTTTTAAGTATTTTGTGCTTTGACAGAAGCATTACAGATTATTTTCTCTCCTCTCTTCGGTGGCGGCAGTCTGGACTTTTTTTCTTTTTGCTTCAGTGGCAACCCCCACATGTATCTCAATATTTTGTTCTTGTCATCTGCTCACCCTATCTGTGCAGAACTTCAGTCAGAACTGCAGCTCCCTCATTTCTCTGCATCATCCTTCCCATGCAGGCGCGTCCTAAATGTTATTACTGAGTTCTTAATGAGAAGGGTGGGGGAAAAAGAATCAGCTGCACTTAGCAGAAAGGTTATGCACCACACAGTTTCTTGCCCAAGGTAATTTTCTTGTCATTTACAAACATGCCACTGGTCCAGTTGTCAGAGGAATACAGTACTGATGGTAAAATTAGCTACTAAAGTTGCAAATAAAGTGCAAGTTTAAAAGGGCACATTGAATCAAAGAATACCAGCGAAATATGGTACTGCTTTTCAGAAGCATGGCACATTTCTCCTAATGCCTTCTTGATTAATTTCTTACATTGAATATTTTGTCTCTGTATGCATTGGTATATACATACAACTCTTTAGTTGAGCTTCATAATGGAAAACTGTCATTTGAATTGACTCATTGTTCCATCATCATGGCCTGTTTCATGGCTGAAAGAGTGACCTTAAGTTGGGATATAATACCTGAACTCACAGAACATTTTTTCACGTGTAATTCTGCTTTCTTTCCCTCCACAAAGGCTTCTTCCTCACTCCTGCACTTTTTCTAATAGTCTTACATAATTTAATGTGGTTGGAACTGATGGAGTATTATGGCAATTATTCAAAAAATATAGAATTTAATGGAATATATTTTTACAAAATGTTTAAACAACCCTTTATCCAGCACAGCACTTAAGCAAGTTTAACTTTAAGCACGTAAGTCCATGCCTACATAGTTTAAACAAGACAAAAAAAAATGTTAAATTTTACAAAATGGTTAAAAAATTCTAGAAAAAGATCACTTGAGATCTGTAGAAGGCATTTCGGTAAATGTTCTCTACCCTCCCCCCAATTTGTGGTATTTCCTTAATTTCTCTTCCAACATCCTCCTCCTCCTCTTCTGCAAGAGACCTTCCCCAAACTCCCTTTGAAAATCCTTATGTCCATCTCAACAGATGGAGGCGAATGAATGATAGCGTTGTGAGCAACAACATTTTATTGGCATAAGTTTGGGAAGGCTGCATTATTTGCTAGTCATGAAGCCACAAGTGAGTTATGCAGGTCAATCCAAATGAGTGTCAATGACACCTTTATACACCACCACACTATCATATATTCTATTTATGCCACTTACTTTTTATAGAAAATCTATTTTGGAAACGCTTTAGATACTTTTTAAAGTATTTATCAGTAATATTTTTCATTTTACTTGTAAAGTCAGATTGTCTTAGAATTAGTCTGAGTAAGAAGAAAAAATATAAATTAATACTTTTAAAAACCATTTAATGTTTTGTGATGCGCCGTGACCACAAACAAGTTTTGTATCCCTTTACAATGAGATATGACCATCTCTTCATTGGAGGGGAAGGGGAGGAACAACCTCCTGCCTAACTCTGATGGTACATAATATATAGGACCTCAAATCTATGAATAGTACTGAGGTAAATTTTGCCAGGCCATTATGATTTCAGGGAGAAAAAAAAATTAGTTCACTGGTACGGCAACTCCTCACTTAATGTTGTAGTTATGTTCCTGAAAAATGCAACTAAGTGAAATGATGTTAAGCAAATCCAATTTCCCCATAAGAATTAATGTAAATAAGGAGGCTTAAGTTCCAGGGCAGCTTCTTCTACTCTGCAAGCAGCAGGGGTGGGGGGCTCAACTCTCAGCCTACCCACTCCACCCCTTCCCCCAAACTCCCACCTTTTTCCTGCCTCTTCTCCCCCCCACCTCCTCTCCCTTTATTTTGCACACTCCTCCCCCCTCCCCTCCCCTCCCTTACTCCCTTCCCTTCTAAATGCTACAAGCCAACTGATTGCCATGTTCTGGAGGCAGAGGAGGGAGGGGGAGGCACGCTGAGTCCTCATTCCTCCCCGCTCCCTCCTGCCCGGGGCAAACAGCTGGCTTGCCACATTTGAGAGGCAGAGGGAGCCTGCGTGCTGAGTTCCAGCTCCTCCCCCCACCTCCAAAATGCTGCAAGCCAGCTGATTGCTGCGGGCAGGAGGTGGAGGCGTTGATCCGCAGGTGGGTGGGAGGTGTAGGAGACTGCCAGTTGTGGAGAAAGCAGGCAGCCAAACAACATAAGTGTGGAGCATTGCACAGCTTCAAATGAATATGTTCCCTAATTGATCAGCAATGTAACAACGAAACAAGGTTAAGCAGGATGACTAAGTGAGGAGTTACTGTATTTTCTCAATAAGAAAAAGGTTTCTGATCCAGTAATAGACTGAAGTCTAGTATAGTTGGAACTGTTAGTAACTGGAGCTCAGGCACCACCTTCTGTTTCCCTGGATTTGGGAGGCTTTGAAGATCTACTCTCCTTTCAGGAGAATGAGCCTGAATTGGCAGTGGATCTGCAGTTGTGGTTCACAAGAACAACATGATGAGAAAGGCCATACACAACTGTCCGTTTGGGCTTGAAATGTAAAGTTTTGGAATATCTAACAGTAATCCCTCACTTGCTTTTCCTGAGACACATCAAACAGTGGTTGTGTAGATCTGATAACAGGAATTGTAGAGAGATGCCACACAGTAGGGGGCAATAGCTCAGTGGTTTGAGCATTGGCCTGCTAAACCCAGGGTTGTGAATTCAACCCTTGAGGAGGCCACTTGGGGATCTGAGGCAAAAATCAGTACTTGGTCCTGCTAGTGAAGGCAGGAGACTGGACTCAATGACCTTTCAAAGTCCCTTCCAGTTCTAGGAGATAGGTATATCTCCTATTATTAATGTGTGATCCAGCTCCTCCATGAAACCAAGAGAAAGCTGCTTTCTGAGGGAGGGATAGCTCAGTGGTTTGCGCATTGGCCTGCAAAACCCAGGCTTATGAGTTCAATCTCTGAGGGGGCCACTTGGGGATCTGGGGCAAAAATCTGTCTGGGGATTGGCCCTGCTCTGAGCACATAGTTAGACTAGATGACCTCCTGAGGTCCCTTCCAGCCCTGACATTCTATCATTTATACACAGCCTTTTTCTCTGGGGTTTGAGACCTGGATCAGCAATTGTAGACTTGAAATTCTAGCCAGTTCTAGAAAATATGCCTGAAAATGACTAAACCACAGCAAATGAAGAGGGAGGAGTTCAAAAATAAACAAACATGCAATCTGGGTATGGAGAGAAGGTCCCAGTGCTAGCAGCTAACCACAGAAAGTAAGGAACTAAGGGTGAAAAGGGGCAGCAATGTCCTTTTCTAGTTTTAGCAACAGATAATCATATCTATGAGAGGGCACTCATAAGGCCTTCCAAGAAGCACTGCTTTTGTAAAGGTTCCTGAAGCTCATTTCTCTGGCATATGTCTCCCAGATCCATGAGGAAATTACCACCTTCACCCTCTTGTACTCGTGTCTCTTCCTTGAGTTATTTGACTTCTCCCCTTATGTGCACCAGCCATAGCCCTATACAACACAATCACTGGGAGAGGAAACCTCTACCCATGCTCTTTTGTCTGAGACTGTGTGTGTGTTGGCATGTGGTGAGAGTAGGCTCCAGAAATTTTTTGCTCTCTGTATCTCTTTTTGCTGCAGGATTTTATTCTTCTTAGAGGCAATGTGTGTGAAACAGTCATGCAATAAGCGGCAAAGAGTCCTGTGGCACCTTATAGACTAACAGAAGTACTGGAGCATAAGCTTTGTGGCTGAATACCCACTTCGTCAGATATGTGGTGGAAATTTCCAGAAGCAGGTATAAATATGCAGGCAAAAATCAGTCTAGAGGTAATGAGATTAGTTCAGAGAGGATGAGGCCCTCTTCTAGCAGTTGAAATGTGAACACCAAAGGAGAAGAAGCTGCTTTTGTAGTTGGCTGGCCATTCACAGTCTGTGTTTAATCCTGAGCTGCCTCTGGAAATTTCCACCACATGCATCTGACCAAGTGGGTATTCACCCACAAAGCTGATGCTCCAATACGTCTGTTAGTCTATAAAGATAGCACAGGACTCAGTCTGGATCTGTAAAAAGCAACACACATGGCTAGCCCTCTGATATGAGTCATACAATACTATTTACTAAAAAAGTAGAGGGAATCATATAAAATGAATGGCTCCCATAACATATCTAATCAAATACTTGGTAAAGTTCAGTTTTTGCTCTGTCTTAGCTTAGCAACAGAGAAAGGAAAATCTAATATTTCTAAAAAGCAAGTCTAATCTCTGACCTACCTAGGGTGACCAGATGTCCTGATTTTATGGGGACAGTCTCGATATTTGGGGCTGTGTCTTATATATGTGATTACCCCCCATCCCAGTCCCGATTTTTCACACTTGCTGTCTGGTCACCCTAGACCTACCCTAGTCAGAGTGAAAGCCTCTCAGCACTGCATACAGATTGATGTCCAGCTTATCTCCTAAACTTGTTTATTATTTCCCCATCAACCAAACTCACCACATCCCATTTTTCCAAATATGGTTCTCTCCCCCTCTGCCTCCCACTCTCCACCCCCATCCCCACGCTAGGGGTCTGGGAGCAGGTACACTCTTTATGCATCAGGAAGTGGTCCAATGAGGAAAAGACAGCCCATTAACAATTAGTAGCTGCCTTTTGATGCCTAGCTACCAAACTAGTACCAGCCATCCACAGTTCCTGGTGTCTGGCTGGAACCAGTTTATCCAGGTCTTCGTTTGAAGTCTTTGGTTTCAATTCTCCCTTGTCATGAAAAACACATTGATAGCTCCTGGACCTTCTATCACAGTAATGTGCAGAGACAATCCTCAGGATTTGTTTGTTTTTATTGGCAGCTATTAGATGCAGTTTGGAGCATTAGTTGGTCCCAGTGCAGATGAATTATTGGTCAGAATGAAGGTCAAGGAGTATGATAAATGCATTTTCCTCCACGAATATCACCAGTGTATATATGCATATGCATTTGCATCTAGTATATAGATATAAAAGGTACTTCTGAGAAAGAAGACAAAAAACCTGTGCTATGAAATGGGAAACTTATTTTCTGAATTGATCCAGAAGTCCTCAGTAGACAGCAACTGAACTCTATCAGACAGTGTGTCATTTGGATTACATAACTTTTCCATTTATTAACAAATTTGGTTATTTTGGGTCTCATTTTCATAACATCAAGGCCCAACTCTGAATATATTTGCACAAATAATTGTCACAATTGCACACACAAACTGGGCATTTATTAGTACAAACAAATGGCCAGTTAGTATACTCTTATTGCTGTTTCTGTGCACACAAATTATGAATTGACCTTAAGCTGCAACTTTCTATTAAAAAAAAAAAAAAAAAAAAAAAGTCAAATGTTTATACTCTCTCTGGGAATCTCTTGAATAATCAAAGAAGGGTACACCAAATAGCATAATGCTTCTGTTTCAATTTATAAGTACATATTTTTGTAGTAACTACTGTGGCAGAGCTCTGACCTTGCTCCTGTGGATCCTGCGCTTCTAGGCGGTTTATGCTAGACTCAGTGGCTCACTGTGACCCTCCATGTAGCCCTTCTCTCTCTAGGGCCAGGGTTACAGTCTGGTGAGCCCTCTTCATCATAGGCCTGCAAGGAGGTTGGTGAGAGAACTTCCAGTCTCTGTTCAGCCTCCTGTCCTGACTGAGGCCTGACTTCCCCTCCCAGGAGATATTTCTGTAGTGGTGGGTTGGGGGGAACCCGGGCCCGCCCTCTACTCCGGGTTCCAGCCCAGGGACCCTAATGGTAGCAGTTGTTGGCAGCAAACTTTTCTCTGCCAGAGTTGCTATATTTCCCTGGGCCACTTCCCCACAGCTCTCCTGCTTCTCCTTTCTTTACCCTTACCTTAGGGCTCCTTTAACGATGGTTTGAGGGCGTCTTCAGTAACCAGCCCTTCAGCTGCACTCTCTCCTCTGGCTCCCTGGCTCTCCCGTCTGACTGGAGTGAGCCCTTTTTATAGTATCAGCAGGGCCTTAGAGTCAGGTGGTCACATTACCTGAATGGCCTCACCTGACTCTTTGCAGGTTAATTAGAGTCAGGTGTTCTCATTAGCCTGGAGCAGCCCCTGCTCTGGTCAGTCAGGGAACAGAAAACTGTTAACCCAGTGGCCAGTGTATCTCCCTTCTGCTATTCTGCTGTACCCAACTGGCCTGGGTCTATCACACTACAAAATTTGTGTTCTAATATATTTCTTAAAAAAAAAAGAGACATGACTAGGTAATTTATTTTTGTTGTTACTTTGCTTTATCATTTCCAGCAATCACTTGATTATTAATTGATTAATACAGTTAGTAAATGAACGCAAGAGGGCTGCAGAGTGTGGCACATGCTAATGATAATGGCAATGTGTGTTAACCAGTACAGGATATTATCTGCATGACAGAAGCACATTACAGCAATAAACTCAGTCAGAATCCAGACTGAATGAACAAAGCTAAAAACTCAGAGACAAGAGGAGAAAAAAAAAAGACAGAAGAATTTGAAATTGTGAGAAGAGACATCGACTAGGAGGAATTAAAAAAATATAAAGCAATTTTTGTCTAGTGGCATTAGCTGCAGTGAACTGTGCAAAACTGAATTGATCAGGATGCATCACCTCTTCAGAGTGCGGAGGTAAGATTAGTAAAACCATGCCAGTTTATTTCCTGAGAATTATTGCAGAGAGTAGCATGATCAGGAACAAGGTCAGACACAGTGTAACAGTGCTACACCCTGAGGGAAAAGAAGTCTGGAGTGATGGGAAGTAGGGAACAGAAGAGAATGCAACAATATTCTAACACAAATCTGAGTCATAATAAGATTTTCCTTCATTTTCTAGAAACGTGCACTGCCCGCTCTCCCTCGCCCCCCATGTATTAAGAAGGGCTAAAATTGGTGTAAATGTCCAGAATTTTCTGGGCTCTCATCCACTGCTGGCCATTTGAAAAAACTCACCAGTTTGAGAAGTGCTTATAAAATATGGTGCAATTGTATTGTGTTTCCCAAAGGAACCATGCTGCCAATGTGCTGTATAATAAATTAAGGGCATAACAAAAATGCTTTAAATGCACAGAGCGGAAGGGGGGGAAAACCAACAAAAAGGAAAGTTCTAAAGCTACAAAATCAGAAATGAAACTTTAAACAGAACTGTGTAAACATCTTAGGGTTTTGTTTTAAAGAATTCAGTCAGTCACTTTTTTTATCCTCATTCCTATGCAGAGTTTCTGTATTCTGCTTTAATAAACTTCTCCTTCTGCTACCTCCCACAAGCTCTTTGCTCAGTGTTTGTGTTTATGTGCAGACCTTCCCTGTGCCATGTAACATAGATGGAAAACCCAAGAACCACCCACTGTAATACACAGTTGTATTGCTCTGACCGTTAGAGTTTATGCAACTGCTAGAGTTTGCTGCCAATCCTTTGTCCAGAGTTATGAGATTAACTGATATTGTTCAGATCAGCCTAGAACATTGATGAATTTTGGAAGGATTGAGGAGTTAAACTAAAATGATGGACCTGTTCACAGGTTAGTTACCAAGGTAACTGGTACTGAAGAAAGATGAGCAGGATAGGGGGAGATGGGTTGGAAATAAGTTATATAATCACAACTGATGGCAGTTTTCCATGTTACAGCATAAGCTATATCAAGTCTAAATATAATGAATGCTTATTTGCATCATCATTTTATTATTTAATATAGACAAAGTATAAATGAATATAGTTAGTTATATTCAAGTTTCATCCATTAATAGTTGGGATAGAAAAAAAGAGGCTGCTTATGAACCAATAGGTTCAATGATATCTTTGCAAACTAATATTGAAATAGTGAAAGGAATGCCTCTCCAAAAAACTACGCAGGGCTTCACCTTTCCACCAACCAACTAGTGTGATTTTAAGGATTTTTAGAAATACAGAGAGCCAGATTCTCAACTGGTGTAAATCTGAATAGTATTACTGAAGTCAAATGATGATGAAATTTCATCAGACTGACTGACACATTATGAATGATCAGTAAGTAGTTCATTGTGCCTTAAAATACTGATAGGGACAGATTGTCTGGCCCTGTGGAAGGGGCACAAGGAGCTGCAATTGTAAAACTGACAGCCCCAGTCGGTGGCAGGCAGGATAAAACCTGGAACCTCTGGAGCTAAATGCATGAGTCTCTACTGTATGAGCTAAAAGCTTCATGGCTCTTAGCAATTAGTGAGTCTGCTACAGCCTGAGCTAAGTGGTTTCAGTGCCACTAGAGGGGGACAGAGCAGCACACCCATGAGGTGGAGGGGGTTACACAATCTTGCAGGTTTATGTAGGCATGGTCATACTTTCAGGGTAATTGCACTTGTACCTCCGCCACAGTCCACTACAGGAGTTTGCCGTCAGACCTCAGGTCTCCTACCATTACCTGTCTCTGGGCAGGGATAATTGTCCCACTCTGTCTTGACGGGAGGGTTTAAAGCTGCACAGTGTCCTGCTTTACACGGATATCCCCAGCAAGCTCATCTGCCTAAGGCCTGTGCTTGGCTTTCTCTCAGAGGGCTATGGACAGTGGATTGCCAACAGTGACATTACCACACAGTTCCTTCTAAGCAAGCACATTTATTCTTAAAGTTAAAGCACTACAGAAAAGATAAAAACAAAAATATAATATTCATATGCTAAAAAGCTTCCTAGAGATAACCAATTAGCTGTGGTAACCCTTCCCATGGAGTAGAACCCAAAAACAAACAAACCATTCATACAATACAACAGTCCCCAAAGATATTGCAATTCCATGCAGTATCTGAACACAATTGTAGTTCTTCAGCTCCTTTAAGTGCAAGGACTGTCTCTGATTAATGCCACTAGTCAGCCCAAAGGGAACAGGGAGGAAACTGTGCCCTGGCTAAAAGGAAATACAGTAAGTGCCCTCCCGTACAGCTTCAGGAGTCATCATGTCTGTCTCAGTCACAAGCTACCTGCAGAATTCACTGGTGGAAGTAACACCATCAACCCAATGCAGGCTTTTGTTTTTAAGGCACAATTGAGCCCATAGCAAACAATATCTCTAATCAAAATTTTGTTTCATCCAGGGCTATATAGAAATACACAATACCAGCAGCATAATGCTCATGAATTGAAAGCTGCTTAAATCTAAAGTTCAGGCACAAAACCACAAGATCTTCTTAGCATGGCAGTCTACATTATTTTGTTTAAGTTGGCTCAGCATACTCCAAATACACTGCTACAAGGTCCAGATAACAAGGCTTGGTATTATTGTAATTATATTATAATTTCCACCACATTAATTAAAATTTCTCTGGTGGGCTGAAATAGGTTAGTGGTCCCTTTCTGGAAAGCTTACCCCATAGGGAAAGGAAGTTACCTAAATGAAAAAAATAACGTTTATGAACACCTGCTCCAGTAAAGCATATCACTGTCACCACAAGCTAAATTCCATTGGTGGGAAAGTCTGCCAAACAGTTAACTCCATAAATAACATATGGAAAGAACAGCTTCAGATTGCTGGAAGAGGCAATACACTGAAAGAAATTAAAACTCAAGCTACTTAAAGCTAGTCATCATAAGATCAAGACCGCATTTGCCCAGCATAATTTTATTACACATAAGCACAAGTTTGTGTGCTCTTTTTCTGGTATGTCATGAGAATATTGTCATCAACGAAATCAATGAAGTCAAAAGCAGACTTGTATTTGCGTATTCAAAAGCTGACCCAATTCTAGTATACAAAAGCAAAAACCTTTGTCCCTAGATGAGATATTCATGCTGAAACAATTTTAAAAAGTCTACTGTGGATCTAAGAGATACTAACTCAACAAGTACTATTTAAAATTACAGTAGACCTCAAGAAGAATGGAAAAAGCTGCAATTTAAAATATATATATAGGAAATCCATATAAACAAAAGACTGCTTCACTGATTGGAGAAATGCATACATCAACGTATTTTGAGATGACTTTCTAGACAAATATACCATTAGATTTCTACAGCAACTGGAGAATACGACAGGAACAATTAGTTTATGTATCAATTCCTGTTAAGAGTAACACTGATTGCTAAACATATTCCTTGACAGAAATGGAAATCCTTTGCGTCTTTGAATCCCATGTATTGGCCTAATGGCCTGTGTAAGTGTTATAAGGGTAGCACACCTCCTTTCAAATAAAAGGACAAATGGCTTATAAAATATTTGTTCAGCCTTTCTAGAGATGGAAGAGTATAGTGAAGAGTATTAAATAGCACTCATATGAGTACCTTTTCTTATTTAAGAATAATCATGACTGCTGAATGGTTCAGCAACATCTTGTGTGTGTGTAGATTATATATTTTGATATAAAAAATATTAGCCTGTGTGTTGTATATCGTGCTTCTCAAAGTCGGGCCACCGCTTGTTCAGGGAATGCCCCAGTTTGTTTACCTGCTGTGTCCTCAGGTTCAGCCGATCGTGGCTCCCATGGACTACAGTTCACTGCTCCAGGCCAATGGGGGCTGTGGGAAGTGGCACAGGCCGAGGGATGTGCTGGCTGCCCTTCCTGCACCTCTGTTGGCCTGGAGTGGCGAACCAAGGCCAGTAGGAGCCACGATCGGCTGAACCTGCGAATGTGACAGGTAAACGAACAGGCCCGGACCGCCAGGGGCTTTCCCTGAACAAGTGGTGGGCCAGCTTTGAGAAGCACTGTTGTATATCATGTCTAGATACTACCATGATTAGCACATTATTGGCAGATGACATGTAGATTAATTCAGGCTTCAGATTCTGGCTGTGCTGGGCCCTGGGAGCACTTCACCATCAAACAGTTTCAAATGCTCACATTCCAGGAAATTCCATTGTTCAGACACACCTCTGTATTTACACCAATAATCTTTGTACAAAATATGCTTGTGAGGTATCATTTGAAAGCTAATATTTTGCTGGTCAATAATATCATGGTGAAATATATGTAGCAACATTATATGTAAATGTATGAAATCCCCCGTATGATGTTCTTAGCACAGGTTCAAAACCATATAGCTCTGCCCAAGCCGAAGTATTGTGAATAAAGAAGTATGTTTACCTCATTTTCCATATAAGTAGTAAAGAAAGTCCTCAGGACAGAAGAAAAAGGAGATGGTAGGAGACAAAGCAAGTTTGCATTTCAGCAAACACAGGTGAGAAAATCTAGGAGACTCCTTCACCACTAGACTCCATGTTGCCTCCTTTACTGTTTGAAGCAAACTCTTCTTTGGGATAACCCACAAAAGAATTCACTTCAAAAGTTAACTGGACTATAAAACAAAAACAGGGAAGAAAATCACAAGGTTTTGAGGTGTGTGCGTACGCATGTATGTATCTGTGCGCGTGTCTCGTCCTTTGATTTTCAGAAAGGTCCCTACCTGAGAATTTGGTCAGCCATGTTGCTGGGAACCCGTGGTAAGGATTTTATTTTGAATCTAGTCTAACCTATTAAAGAAAGTGCTTTGTAGCAACTCTAAAAAACTTATTTCTCTTGTAACTAATTTCTCACTTTAATACCTTATACTTGTACTCACCTAAAACCACCCTTTGGAGAGAAAATTGTTTTATTTTTAATCTAACCTAATCCAGTGTTGTGTTTAAACGAAACTGTTTGGTAACTCCAGTTAAAGTAGCAAACTGTTGAATACTGACCCGTTACAGCAGGGGTAGGGAACCTATGGCATGTGTGCCGAAGGTGGCGCATGAGCTGATTTTCAGTGGCACTCACACTGCCCGGGTTCTGGCCACCGGCCCAGGGGTTCTGCATTTTAATTTAATTTTTAAATGAAGCATCTTAAACATTTTAAAAACCTTATTTACTTTACATACAATAGTTTAGTTACATATTATAGACTTATAGAAAGATATTTTTAACATTTTTAGAAGGTATTACTGGCACTCAACACCTTAAATTAGAGTGAATAAATGAAGACTCGGCACACCACTGCTGAAAGGTTGCCGACCCCTGCGTTACAGGGACAGCAGACCTTTAATATCTGAACTGGCAAGGACAGGGCTGGACACACAGAACACATATTTTGGGAAAAATTGGGACTAAGTGTTTCAGGGTCACTCTGTGAGTAGTAACCAAAGCTAGTGGAAGCCATATGGTGAGTGGAGTGTTGCTGCCACGTTGCTGGGGTCAGTGCTGCTGAACCAGGGCTGTAGCTGTACACAGATACAATCCATGTGTGACCTGCATGCCATGAGGCTGTTTGTTAGCAGTCCTGGTTGGAAGCTACAACAGCAAAGCACTATAAGACACTCAGGGTTGCAGAAGTGGTGGTGATGACAACCCCTCACTGGTATGCATTGCACTCCAGAATGTGACATCCAGATCCTAGTCTGGCTCAGTATGGGATGTGAACTCTCCTGTATGTCACAGCATGCAACATTTCAGTTGGGTTCTCAGTAACTGATAGCTTTGTGAATAATGTGACATCAGAAGTCAAGGTGAAGAGAAAGACATTAGATGCCAGTTTCTCTGATCTCCCTCTCAGTCTCATGTGCTCCCAAAATATCAGCAACCACTTCTATAAAGATGATTTCTGTTACCTGTTCTCTCACAGCCTGGCTTTTCTCCTTGTTATTTAGGCTTTTCTGCGTTTGTCTTACTGCAGCAAGAATGACAACAGCATTTTGTGAGATAAGATCCTCTCATCTGACTGTGAGACTGAAAACCCAGGATGAAATCCAAGGATTGTTTACATTTCCTCCAACATCTCATAGCTATTAAACTGGAGTTATTTAATAATTCCAAGTTATTTTAAATAAAAAGAAGTGTGTTCAAAAGAGACACTAGAGATAATCAGTGAAAATGAATGTAAAGCGCAAAACTTTAAGCACAGTCTAAAGCTCTCACACATTTCGGCACACAGATTTGAAGTTCTCTACTGGTCCTGATAAAGTTTGTGTAGAAATAATAAGTCATAAAATGTTTGGTTCAACCAAGACTGTTCCACTCTCTCAGCTAACCTGTCTCGTTTTGCTCTGCATCCAGATAATGTGTCTGAGTTCCCTTATCTATAACCAGGCCTGCAACATAGAGACTGTCCCTTCCTTTATGTGACTCATCTGCCAACTTGCTTAAGTATTGAGGGGAAGATTTGGCATTCTTCCCACATTCCTCTAGGTGCCATTAAGCACTCTCTCACCTTCTTGAAGCTAGCATCCTTAGCCATCAGTTTAATGACTTTACTATCAAGCTAGTCTGCTGTTTCCAGGGAGCAGTTTAATACACATGGTGTTAAAGGGGTCCTTGTCCAGACACGTTCACAGTTTGTAGTTGTTTATATCATTCCTCATCTGTTTCACAGACAGTGTATACCGAATTTGGAAATACCACAGATATAGAAAATGGTTTGCCATAGAAACAACACCCATCACAAGTCAGCATGATCAAATGGTATTCTCAAATCTATGCCTACTTCTCCCTCTCAGGCTTGCATGTCCAGCTGGCTCCGTATTCTTAATGAAAGTATTTTTAATGACATACAGTTTGAAATCATCAAATCACATTGTGGTTCTGAATTGTAGCTCTGTTAGCTTCAAGAGTAATCAGAAAAATGTCCTATTCCCTAATCTGATCCTTGGGCACATCACATTTACGCTTTCAGAACTGCCCCGTAACATCAGTCATGTTAAAAGATACAATGAAAACTGAACCCTCTGAGTGTAAGCAAACCAGCACTGGTGAATTATAAGCAGGATGGAGAGGAATCTCTCACAGCTAAAGGGAGTATTTATTACTGTAATAAGTTCTGTTCTTGAGAAGTAGTGTCTGATATCAAGAAAAAGGAAGCACACTCATCATTCAATACTTTCTAACCTGTCTTTTTCCTCTATCAATGACATTTCTATTTCATATCCAATTCCAAATGAAAGAGAACAAGATTCTGTAGCACTCAAAACAGTGTTAATGGTTCATATAGCACCCAAAGTGCACTTTCCAGTACTTAAAAAAGGCATGATCCCTGCCCTGAAGAGTTTACAATCTAAATTTCAACACAATACAATGAATGACAGCAAAGGCTACATAGGGTTAAAGGAGGTGGAGGTGGGTTACAAAAAATATTCATAAAATGTGCTATATAAAATTAAAATTTTAAAGTACTGGTTATTATTGATGAGTTATTAAGTTTCATGTTAGCAGGAGACTCTAGGTGTCTTCCTTAACTCGAGAAATCTACAGTCACTTCTCAATTATCTAATCTAATCCAAACAGAATTATGAAAATGCTGCTGCTAATTCTGATGTATTTAAGACATCATGCCAGATGCAGACACATAATGCTATATGCAATTCAAATTTGTGAAATAGTTTTCCTTATGTATCTTATTAGGAGACAAATTTCTCCTCTTTAATCCACACTTTTGATCTATAGTCTACAATGCAGGTCTCTCACAAACATTGCACTTATTCATTGCACAGAACTTGTATTGAGTTAATGGGAGTTCCATGTGGTAAACAAGTACATAAGCCTCCTCTGTAAATAGGATATCAAGAGCGTGGACCAAAAAGAGGAGAATTCTTGCCTGCGGTTTTGATCATTTCCCATTGAAGCCAATGGGAGTTTTGCTATTGAATCAATAAAAGCAGTATCAGACCCTGTAGCTGAAATTACAGACAAATTATTTCAAAAGGAATTATAGAATGGCACCAATGTTTGTCTCTAGGGTTTTGTGCACTATGTTAGTTCTTCAGGAGTCTTTTTCCCCATAACATTCAATACTATCACAATTGTACTTGGAATTGCAATTTAAATTAGATGCTTTAAAATGCATCAATATCATTAACTTCTTACCTTACTATATCAGATCTTCAAAAGAATCAATTCTTTAACAATGAGAAAACAAAATCACTGCCTACATCTAGCTTTAATTAGTATTATATGCATTAAGTGTCACAGTTGATAAATAAGGAGCAACATATTTAATTATATTGTATTTTAAGATGTAATAACCATTTTAAGCTTCTACTTATATCACCTTAAACTCAGTAAAAGCAGGATTTTTTTTTTTTTATAGAAATGAGCCAGTATTATTGTTTGAAAACCTATACTGTGCATAGTAATATAATAAAAGTTTGTTTATGGACCAAATGCTTATTCTGTTTGGAGTTTATCCACAAGATGGCACAAATATGTTCTTTCATACTCAATCATTTTGCCTTTGTCTTCTAGGTAGTGGCTGACATCTACACAACTGCCCATCCAGATTATTTCTGTATGTAAAAGCAAGAGTAGTTTGAGGGAGTGACTATAGTAGCGGTAGGTCTATCGTGTGATCCCAGGTAAAGCATGAATCTCACCTTTGTTAAGATTCATAATCTAAAGCCCCACCTCAGCAAGAACATGTTTAACATTAAGTTTAAATGCTGTCCTGGAGAATTCAGCAAATCTGTTGGCATCTCAGTTGGCAAGGATAAGAGGGCAGCCTTTGCAGTGTTAATTCTATTGGAATAGTGGAAGCTAAGCTTTGGTCATAAATTATTGCACCTCATGGTTCTCTTCTAGGAGCCAGAATTGTTCCTGTGTGCCTATTGTATGGTGGAACATACAAAATATCACTGCAGCTTGCCCAGTGAGGTAAGGCGTGCTATGTCCTGACGTTGGCACACCATTTTCTGTAATAATAGCACTAAGAAATGTAATAAAGAAAGAACAATTCACTGAGGGTATTTTTAGCTGTGTTTCTCTCCTCAAAAACAATTTGTAGAATTCCACAGCTACAATCCACTGCTACACATTGTTATAGAAGCAATCGTGTCAAAGAATTTAAAAAAAAAAAAAAATGAAGACTGGAAAATACTGGAAGAAATTTCTTTTTTCAAATTTCATATTTGTAGATATTTTTCATTTTATTTTATCTGGCAATAAACTCTAAAGCAATATTAGAGAAGATAAATCAAACGTAAAAAAAATAAAGCTGAATTTGTATAAATATGCATACATTAGATAAATACAATGCCAGTATTTATCTCATTGCATTTCGGGATTGCAAATATGATTATTTTAGGCCTCTCCATCAATTAAAAGCACATAGTTATGTCCAAGAGTATAATAATAATCAAACTGCTTTCCCAGCTCTGGTTAAGTCATATTCATAGCAAAAATATAAACAATATGATATAGAATAAGTTCCATGTATAAGCATCCTGTTTAAATATCTTCATTTTATTGTCAAATATTTATATTTTTAAAACATCTTTCAATATTAAGATTCTACATCTAAATATATAAATTATAAAAAGTGAAAGCAAGTGAATTGCATTATTCAATTGAGATTTATATTTACAGACACAGTTTTCAACTTTCTGGAAATAATCCATCTTAGCTGACAAGCAGTATCACACTAAAAGATTGAAAGGAGCCAGAGAACCACTATCTCCAGAAAAAGCGTGTACAGACTCTCCCTGCTGACTGCCTACTTTCATGTAGAAACACACACCTTTTTGAGCACCTGAACAGGTAAAGGGAATGACCACCTTTAATTAAATGCCTTCAACCCTGCAATCCTGCCTGTACAAGCAGACCGTACAGTTCAAAAGAATGAAAACACTTATTTAAATAACACATGCTAACCTGGCACAGCATCTGTGTTTTGTCTCACTTTATATATATGCTCTATAAAGGGGTGGGCAACCTATGGCGCGAGTGCTGAAGGCAGCACACAAGCTGATTTCAGTGCACTCACACTGCCTGGGTCTGGCTAGCGTTCAGGGGCTCTGCATTATTTAATTTTTAAATGTAACGTTCGTTAAACCATTTAAAACTTATTTACTTTACATACAATAATAGTTTAGTTATATATGTATAGACTTATGAAAGATGTTTTACAACGTTTAAACATATTGCTGGACGGGAACTTACAATTAGAGTGAATAATGAAGAACTCGCATACGCATTCTGAAAGGTTGCTGAACGCCTGGTTTAATTCCCTCAGTATTCAGAGTTTTGTTGGCTACAGTCACACAGAGAGCAACATACTGTTACCCTTTTGACCAGAAAGGCTGGTCAAGTTTAACTCTAAGGATGTTCCGCTTGGGAGAAATTGATGTAGTCTGACATCTTTCTTGTACGTGCCTTATAACAAACAAGATTCATCAAATTTTTTGGATATGGTGAACTTGGGAGGAAGGTAAAACTGATTGTTTCTTACTTACAGGCCAACTTCTTCACCAGCACCCACATTTCTTAGGCTCTTCCCAAGCTCAACATTGTGCTTAAGTGCTGCTGCTTTCCATGTTCTCAGTTCTCTGTTTCCTGTCTGCACTCAGACGGTTTCTCTCTCACACACACCCATCTGGTGAGACAAGACCTGTCAAATCCTCCACTTTATCTGCACAGACACTAGACCTTGTTTTAGGTGTGGCCCTTAACTGTCTCTTACAACAACCTTAAGAGAAAAGCAACACTCACTCATGAGTTTCAATGAGTTTGAGACAACTCACAAAAGGTTCAACCCTATCCATAATACTGTAATTGTCATAGATACTGTCAGTACTGTACAGACATCATGCATTATAAGGACCCTGAGTGCGTTCATTATCTTTCTATATAAATAAGTGTATGGCTGGTTTAAAGCAATTAAACAGTCACCTATCTTCCACTATTTACAAACCATTTCTCAATATGTCAGCATCTCTTATTAATGAAAAGGCAAAAAAGGGAAAAGAGAAGGAGAAGAAAGGCATGCTTAGAGACAGACTAATCCTAGATGCAAAGTTTTCATGTAAAAAGAAACACTTTTGTTTAGGGTGATGAAGACGACACTGCTTTGCTATGGTGCACCATAATCTTCCATCCATCTTAACACCTTATGCCTAGGGCTTCGTTTCTATCACGGAGGTCATAGTAGTCACGGATTCCGTGACTTGCTGTAACCTTGTGACTTCTGCAGTGGCCAGTGTGGCTGATTCCAGGGGTGCCCAGGGCCACTGCTCAGATAGCCCCTGGGACAGCCACAGCAGCCACTATTTGGGCAGCCCCTGTCAGCGGTCCCCAAACGGGCAGCCAGAGTCTCCAAGCGGGCAGCCAGCAAGCTGGGGCCATAGGTCCTGGATGCCTCTCCCTCAGCAGTGGTCCCTTGGAAACCTTCTCCCCCCCCCCTCCCGATTTAGTCACAGGTATTTTTAGTAAAAGTCATAGACAAGTCCACGACTTTTACTAAAAACAACAGCGACTAAATCATAGCCTTACTTATGACCTTTGGTGTATGTCAGGGAGTCGAACTGAACCTCAACCTACAGAGGGTTTTTTGAGTGAACTGCAATTGAATCCAAACCGAAAACCTCTCAGTAGCACTGAGTCAGAACTGAACCCAAACAAAAACAAGTAATTGGTTCAAACCAACAGGTTCAATAATCAGGTGCTGAGAAATGGCCTCTCTGCTCCAACCCTGGAGAGAGGAGAAGAGAAGAGACTATAATTACCAGGAAGCCATTGGAGGACATGAGACAACAGGGAAGAGGGGGGGAGAGAAGGTTTCTTGCCAGTTCTTCTAACTGTTATGCCTAGGTAGAGGACTGCCCATGGAAGGGAACTACAACTCCCAGAGGTGCTCTGGGAGAAGTAGTTCTCTTCCCTCTCTGCCTGCTGAGTAATTGCTCCAACTCAGTAGTCAAATATGACTGATAGGAGTTCAGAAACAAGTTCTACTAGTGCATGTAAATAACTTGTTTTAAAAAATAAAGGTTTCTACAGTGAAAGACATTTATCATTGCATTCTTTTGCTAGGGAGTTACAATGCAAGCATGTTACTATGTGGCATTAATTTGAAGGAAGCGTATCTGAACCGATTCAAACAGGTGAACCACTTACCGAAACATTATAAGTTAACTCCCCAGTTTAATTCTGGTTCAGACATTAGGGAACATTAATGAACCCAAACTGTAACTGAATTAAGATTGGAGAGTCAAACCATTAACAGTTTTTGTCTGAGTTTGCATATCCCTCGGAGCCTGAAGACTATTGGTACCCTGGAATGTCTTGTGCACAAATAATAGATGTTGTAGTTCCCCTGAATCATTTTTACACAAGACATTTTCATTTTTAAATAAGCATTTACTGTATGCAGAACCACATCAAGCTCAGTCTGAAGATGCCAGTTTCACTAAAAGCTCTAAAATGATATAGTCTTGAAGTTCAAGGACTCTTTTTTTTTTTTTAATATGAATGAAAAAATAAAAACACACTGAAAAAATATAAATTTAAAATAAACTACTAAACACTCTTACTGTGCATATTTAAGCATTAAGAAGCAATTCTCTCATAAACCCATGGCCTAGCCTGGGTTATTTCTTACATAATCATGATGTGAAAGTCGAACAGAGAGGTGCTAGAGATGAAAATTACTTAACACTTGACTCCCTAACAAAAATAAGTCTAAAACAAAACACAACCATTAAGAACTGAAAATATTTGTTTTTTTGAAGTTACATACTTGAGATAAAGGTGCAAAGCCACTTCTTGAATTAAGAAGAAGTCTTTCTTCTCCAGGGTTCAAGTTTGGCTTAGGAAGCACACAACATTGAGTTTGGTAATTTCAAACTATCACCTGATATACATCTATTCATATCACAGTGTTACCATACAAAGCCCCTTATTTTCAGTTTCAGAGAACTGTAAAGAGTATGAACATTATAGGTTTAAAATAAGGTTCACTAAAAAAGAGAAGACACCACTCCTGCCCAGTTAACTCTACCATTGTTTCACCTTTCACAATCACTAAAGTGTGCCCAAATCATTTACAGCCCTAGTTTCACTGCAGTTAATGAAATGTGTTGACAGTATAGCTTATTTCATTTGGAGAACTCATGTAAATGACACTGCCAAAAGTCTATATTAGGAAGATTTGATGGTATAGATATACTGGTGTTACCTGCAGTTTGATCAGTGTACAAAATACTTGTATCTGCAAATCATTAATAGTTGTTAGTATTGAGACTGATACTGTATAACATGTAATTCATTAATCTACACACAGTATCATGTAAACAGGACATTCTGGAGCCTCTAGTATGCAGTTCAAGTGAATTGCATGGTTTCAACCACTTGTGGAGTACTTCAATAGCTAAGGAATGCCCATGCAGAGGTGGATGGCAAGGTACTACAGACCTTTATTTTAAACATCAAGTGTTCTGTTTGTTTTTCAAACATTTTTGTAGAAGGAGCATTGACTCAATACAACATATTCATTCAGCTAAACAGTAAAAATAAAATAGTAAATGAAATGTTAACAGTACTTCAGCTCTACAATTCTGTATACACATTTAAATTATTTCTGTTTACTTCTGTTCCTCCTGTCCCCCTATCAACCCTCCACCCCTCCACACACACTTATTGATTCCTGGAATATTTCACTCTTTTCTCTCTCCTTTTATCTTTCATGATTTTCTTCCCTTTAGAGGAATTTCAATTAATGGTCTTAAACATTTTTGTAAACTCTTTTGCTCAGGGCCGGTGCAACCATTTAGGCGACCAGTCTTACTTTAGTCTTGCATTAATGTGAAATTGGATGTATTAATGTAGATCTTTCAATATAATTGTGGTTTTGCCGTGCCCCAGCCTCTGAGTGTTTCTAAAGGTTGTAGTAATGTGTTGGTATCCATCCTTTTTAAAGTAGTCCTCTTGAAGTTGCCTCAGGTTGGGTCAACCAAAAGCAGGGTACCCAAATCACTAGTGGCTCTTGAAATCCCTAGCCTGTATCTAGTTTGTATTCTGGATTACGATTCTTTTTTAGGCAAAAAGCAGGGCCGGTGCAAGGATATTTTTGCACCCCAGGCGAAACTTCATCTTGTTGCCTCCCCCCATCAAATACATTATACACATCACAGAGTAACATGTTATAATTTATGTTTCGCGTGCTTTAAGTTTAGCAAATCTTAGAACAAGTTCTCCCGTCATGCTGTAGTCATGTCATGTTCTATTGAACAGGTAGATAGCCAACAGTTTTGTTGCAACATTGATGTTCGCATAAATTGTTTTTATCACTTGAGCTTTGAGAAGCTTCTCACCACTTTGGCACGACCTGGAGAGTCAAGGTCCGTAGCGCATACTGTGTTAGGGGACACTGTCAGCTTTATTTTCCAATATGAAGTTCATACATCTTGCGGTGATGAACTCCTTTTGGACTTGTCTTGCAATTCACTGCGAAGTAAAAAGGCATATCAATATGCTTTGATTTCACCATGTTTGCAAAGGCTTTCCTCGCAGATTCAAGCAATGTTCCATAATTTCTTTGGTGTTTTAATTTGCCAAACTGTAAACATCATATATGAAGCAAAACTGAACTAATTTGCGCATCAATCGTGATCTTCTTCATAACCGAATGTATTCGTGTCAATGACTGCAAGTAAAGTTCACTTTGAATTTTTTTTTGGATCATAATAGGTTCATAATCTGCTTCAATATGTGAACTCTTCCTCTCTTTTCTAATTACGGATTGGATCTTGGTTCAAATGTTCTGGTACATCAACTCCTCCGCAAGGTTCAACACTGCATCTACCAAGTTTCTCAAGGCGCGTCACTTCTGCAAGCCACCAAGAAACTTCTTTAGTTTCTCCAAGTGTGATTAATGGCATCACATAATATCAAATTCTTTTGCCTGAAGTTGTTTGCTATTACGTTGATCTCAATCATATGTCATACACAAACAAGATGAAACGAGAAACTTTGAAACTAGAAATGGCTTTTTGTAAGAAGCCTTTGCATCAACTCGTGATGTACTGCCAGATGATCCTGTCAGAGTATTGGTCTTCATAGATGTCTACCAGAGCATCATAGATGTCACCAAAGCTGATAGCGAAGAGGTTCCAAGGCATCGGATTTGACTTCCCATCTTGTTTCACTCAATGGTTTAACTTGTGAGATGAGATACGTGGCATGTTTAGAACTTCCCAGTGAGTATGTAGAAGCTGAGAAAATACACATACACGGTTGAACTAAATCAAAGAAGGTCATTGGCCTCCAGCAACTCTTTGCAGCATTATTATCAACAGACTTCATAATGTGCACTGCAAGGAACGAAAAAGGCCCGCTGTTTCTGAATTAATATCTCACAATTCTTCGCTGGACACCATTTTCTTTCCTTTTCATATTGCTGCCCATTGTCGTAGCCTTGACCACACAAGTTTTCTATAGGGCAGTGACATCTCTCTAACTGGTGAAAGAATAGTTCTATTTCATAAACTCAGTTGTCTCTGTAAGCGACACAAATCCCAGAAGTTTCCTTTATGCATACTGATTCAGTCTCTGAAGTAGGCCTATCCACAAACCCGAATGATTCATGGTCATTTGTTCAACGTGGCCTTCATCTGGTGTACAATCTAGAATGATTGAAAAGTAATTTTGCAGCACGAGCAGATGCTAGGATTTTTTGTTTGATGGCATTGGACAGAAGCGAATAAGCCTCATCTGTATGTCTTTCGCCTAGGTAATGTACATGCATCTGCTGGTCTTAATCCTGGAATGCTCATCCATAAGTGGGTCAAACATTAAGCTAGATTTTGACAAATTGAGGGAAATTCCATTACCAGAAGTTGTGCAGCTTTCCATGTGTTCCAAAAGGCAGGTTTGCACACCAAGAACTCTGACAAAGCAACAGACCGTTAGTATTTTGCAGCCATACTTTTCTTCTTGCTTAATCAAGCACAAATGTTCTTGCATCAATTGTCTCGCTTGTATTTCAATCGCAGTTCAAGTTCCTTCATGTCTAAACATTTGTCTCAAATTTCACAGCTTTTCTCGTGCCGTGAAAGAAATTGAGACACGTTTTTCCCAATCCCTGAGCTCTTTCAGAAAGAGATGAGTATGCAATAGTACTACTGCCAAAACAGACTTGCAGCAGAAGCAAAAGACAGAATCACTTGATTGTTGGAAATACTGCAGCCATTGACGGTGCATTTCCTTTCTCCATTAACAAGTCGTACGTTTGTAATGAATGTCCGAGAATTTTCTCTTTGCTTACTATCTTGTAGGGAAATCGAACTGTGAACCTTGTTCCGCCCATGTTCCACCAGAATTTGTCGGCTTGATCATCACATTTGGCCCAAGTAAGCAGGATCATTAAAGCTCAAATTCAAAAAAGTGACACTTTCGCTTTCATGCTTCCAAGTTTTGATCTCACGTGCTTTCTCATTTGATTCATCTTCAATATTCAGATTAATGTTCTTTCAAACTCTTCTTCAACTGTGAGAACTCCCACCTCCATCTCTGCTTGATCCTTTGACCAATGAAACTAACCTTCAATCTTGCGCCAGTGGATGGAGATATTTCAGAAAAATGAACCTTCTGCTTTCTTCTCGTCTTTTTGCTTATCAGTCCTTACCTTACGAAAATTGTGCCCCAGACCTTTTTTTTATCTGCCATGAGGGCTGGCATCACCTGCAAACGAAAAAAATTCATTTTTTTTCGTTTACATCAGTCCTTTTCTTGTTTCACTATTTAAAGTAAAGGATAGAGAATGCATGTCACTTCTATTAATGAACTTCATCAACTGTTTGAACTTAAATATTGATAGAGATCAAGATGACTTTCCTTAAAATTAAGCAATGTTGATTTGTAATTCAAATACACTTTTTTTTTAGTCACGTATATGTCTTCCTTCATATTTCAAAATCTTGACTGGAGTGCTGAGGAACCATTCTGCCTAACTAGCCATGCACCTCCAATGATTAAAAACATCAAAATGGTACAAACTCAATTTGAATGAAAAAAATTCCATTTCACTAAATAGGTCACACACACTCAAATGTTGCCGAGTGCTCTCTGTGGTGGTATGCTCATCTTCTCTAAATGCCTACTAACTTCCCTTGTGAAAATAATCATTGACTTTGATCAATGAAAGCAAGGATGGAAGCTCCCCCCCCCTAAGAAGACCTAAACATGATGGCTGGATACATAAAACAGACAGCCTGTCCCTCAAGGCACTACCTCATAACATGCCAATTTTGCTCAGGCACGAAACATCATAGGGAATACTATGCAATATCGTGGTTCTCTACACTGCCAAGCAACAGCATGACAACTAACCTAACCAGTCCATCCAACTTTGTTTTGAACTACTTTCTTGGCCACTGGTGAGGGGTAGCGTTTGCCAGACCTGAGTCTCTCGGGATGGGTGCACTACAATACTACAAACTGATTAGCAAGGTGCGCCTAGAGTCCTGCGAGGACTGCTGTCCCTGCACAAAGTGGAGCACATCGCCTGCCATGAGGAGGACTAAACATATATAGCACGCTCTTCTGCTATGATTCCCCCAAGCACTCTTTAGGCAGCTGTATGGGGCACTCACAGGCTTTAGGCCTGCCTGTTGCATTGGCAAAACACAGCAGCAGGGGGCGATTTAAGAGTCCAGTTACGCAGGGCCACGCCAGAGGACTCAGGGGGCCTTGGGCAAAGCAAAATCAGGGCGGCCTTTCATAAAACATTTGCAATACTATAGTTAACATGTAGGAAATGTAAAAAAAACTAGTGAAATACATTCAAAAATTAATTGTGTAATTTGAAATAACTAAATATACATTATTTAAAACAGTTAAAAAGCTCTGTAATGGTATCTATACATTCACCAATTACTAGCGGAGTTGCTGTGGTGACTGTGATCGGTTAGTACCAATGGGTGTCATTGCCTGGGGGTGTGCTGCTGTTTTGCCCAGGGCTGAGTGGGAGCTAGGCCTCGGGTTCCTGGGTGCCCAGCTCACAGGGTGGGCTAGGGGATGTGGGGAGATAGGGTCGGGGTGTTCCTGCTCAGAGGGTCAGGGCGTGGGGGAGTGTCGTCACAGGGTTTCCCAGCTTCAGAGGGATGGGTCTCGAGACTGGGTCAGGGCTGTGGGGCGGGATGGTCAGGGTGCCTGGGGCACTGGGGCGGGGCAGCTCAGCTCTGCAGGCTGCTGTTCTCCTCCAGCTTGTCGCAGGCACAAAGGGAGCGGAGCAGACGCAGGGACCAGGCAAGGACCAATAGGGGCAGGAGCACAGGCATCTGAGGCCAACCTGGGGAGGCACTTGCTTACCCTTGCGCAGTGCTGACATGGGGTCCTCTTTCTTTCACTCCGCTCCACCAGACCACCACTTAGGCTCTTCTCTCCATGGCCCCTCGCTGGGGATGACATTGGAGGCGAGCCAGGGGCAGCCCCCGCTTTCCTCCAGAAGTGAAGACTGGTGTACGCCGCGTGGCAGGGCTCCTGCCATGGTGCCCTAAGCAGAGCTGCGTAGCTCTGCCACCACCGGCGCCCCCACGGCAACGAGAAAAAATGGCAGAGCTGGAGCCCCTGCTCTGGGAAGCGGGAGGGGAGGATTCTGAGCCTCTGCCTGCAGCTCAGGGATTCCCCTGGGTCAGCGTCCGCGGCACGCCGAACCTCTGGCTGCAGGCAGCGCGCTGACCCAGGCGCCCCTGGCTGCACCGGTGTTTCAACTAACACTTTGAGCAACCCTCCCATTTTGCAACTAAGTGCAGTTTCTGCTGGCATAAGGGAAATGATCTGTGCTCCTGCTCAGGAATTGCTGCTGTTTCTGTCATTACACCTGGCTGCCGCAGCTGCTCCCTGACCCGGGGTGGAGAGTGCCCTGGGCTGCGGCGGCGGGTGCGACCCGGAGGGGGGGGGGTTTGCCCTGGGCTGCCCGCTGCGGCGCACTGACCCAGGGGCTAATGACCGGGGCGGGGGGCCCCTGGGCTGCCTGGCTGAGGCGCCCTGACCTCCCGGAGGCGGGGGCGCCCTGACCCGGGGGCGCCTGACCCCGGGGCGGGGGCGCCCTGAGCCGGGGGACACCTTGGGCTGCTGGCTGCAGCAGCTGCTGCCGCCGGCAGCTCAGCCCTCAGCAGCAGCGGCTGCAACCATTTAAAAATTTTTTTGGGGGGAACACTTTTGGCGCCCAAATCTTGGCGCCTAGGCAACCGCCTAGTTCG
>NC_133773.1:106562135-106589194 GCF_003597395.2 Chelonoidis abingdonii
CAGAAATCCAGCAGCTTATTTCAGTTCTGTCATGCCATCCAAACAAAATCCTAGCATCTGCTCGTCTCAAATACTTTTCAATAATTCTAGATTGTACACCAGTGAGGCCACGTTGTTGAAAAATGGACCTTGATTCATTTCGGTTTGTGGATAGGCCTACTCAGAGATCGAATCAGTATGCTAAAGGAACACTTCTGGATTTGCTGTCGCTTCGAGAGCATCAACTGGAGTTGGTTAGATAGACGAACTATTCTTCACCAGTTGCAAGAGATTGTCAACTGCCTTATAGGAATAACTTGTGTGTGTCAAGGTACGACCACTTCGGGCGCAATATGAAAGGGGCTAACAGAATGAATGGTGTCCACAGCGAAGAATTTTGGATACTAATTCCCGAGCCCTTTTTCGTTCCTTTGCAGTGCCACATTCATGGAATCTGTTGATAATAATGTGCATAAGGAGTTTTGCTTGGAGGCAACTGCCTTCTTTGCATTTATGTTGTCAACACGTGTCTATGTGTCATTTCTCACGCTGTCTTACATATCCTGGAAGTTCTACGACATTCGCCACGTTTTATCTATCTACAGTAGACCATGAGTGACCAAGATGGAAGTCAAATCGGATGCCTTGAAAAATCTTCCGACTATACAGCATCTGGTGACATCTTTTGATGGCTCTGGGTAGACTATCTATGAAGACAATACTCTGACAGGTGTCAATCTGGCACGTACCATGCACGAGTGTGCAAAGGGCTTTACAAAGCCGATTTCTAGTTTCAAGTTTTCATGTTGTCTCTTGTTTGGGTATGACATATCTGTTTTGAGATCAGTACTTAGCACAATATCTAGGCAAAAGATTTGATATAGTGTGATGCCATTAATCACTTGAGAAACTAAAGAAAGTTTCTTGTGGGCTGCAGAAGTGAGCGCACCTCTTGAGAAACATTGGTAGATGCAGGTGACTATTGCGGCAGGAGTTGGATGTACTCAGACAATTTTGACCAGACTCCAATCCGTAATCTAGAAAGAAGAGGAGAAGCAGTCACATATGAAGGCGATGCCATGCAATCCTTATTTAATGATCCAAAAGAAAAATTCAAAGTGAACTCTTTAGCTTTTGCACGCTCATGTGACACAGCAATGCATTCTGTTGAAGAAAGATTCACATTGATATCGCAGCACTACATTAGTTCAGTATTTGGACTTATATATGATGTTTACAGTTTGCAAAATAAACCGCGAAACCAAATTACTGGAACATTGCATTGAATCTCGGAGAAAGCTTTTGCAACATGGTGAATCCAAAGATTGATGCCTTTGACTGCAGTGAATTGCAAGAACAGTCCAAAGAGTTCATCACCGCAAGATGTATTGAACTTCATTATATGGATAAATAAAGCTGACAGTGTCCATAACACAGTTATTGCTCTGTTCCTCTTGCACTCTTCCCAGTTTCTGTGGCCAGTGGTGGTGAAGCTTCTCAAAGTCAGTTGATAAAACATATACTTGCGACATCAAATGTGCAACAAAGAGACTGTTGGGCTACTACCTTGTCAATAGAAAATGACATTGCTCCAGCATTGTACTTGGAGGACTTGTTCTCTAATTTGCTAAACTTAAAGGCAGGAAACGACTACCATAGTTACTAACATGTTATCGTGACTTATACGCCCGCACTTGTGACGTTATAGTACATGCTCACTGTTCGATGCGTGGGAGGGCGGGAGGCACAAGATTGGAAGTTTCGCCTAGGGTGCAAAATACTCCCGCCTTGCAACCGGCCACTGTCTTTGCCTAAAAAGAATCTGTAATCCAGAATACAAACTAGAATACAGGCTAGGATTTTCAAGAGCCACTAGTGATTTGGGTACCTCTGCTTTTGTTGCCCAACCTGAGGCAACTTCAAGAGACTCTACTTTAAAAAGGATGGATACCCAACACATTCTACAACCTTTAGAAACACTTCAAGAGGCTGGGCACTCAAAACCACTAATTATATTGAAAAGATCTACCATTAATACATCCAATTTGCACATTAATGCAACTAAAGGTGGACCTGAACCAAAAATCTCACGTTCCAAAATCTTTGACGGTTTTGGGTCTATCTATACTGTGAAGACAAACCAACATCTTGGAGCCCGACTCAGACTCACAGGGCTTGGGTTGCTCCAGCCCAAGCCCAAACATTTACACTGTTATTTTTAGCCTTGCAGCCCTAATCCCATGAGCACAAGTCAATTGACCCAGGCTCTGAAAGATGGTGTTACAGGTTTTGCTTCTCAGTGTGGACATATCCTTGGAGTCCTATGTGGGATAGGTGGTTTCAGAACACAGGACTGAATTTTATTGATAGCCTGTAATATTAGAAGGGCTGAAGCAACAGAACTGAACCCTCCCAAAATTGTAATGCTCAAGGTCCTTTCTAATTTTTGCAGTACAACTGTACACTCTACCACTTCTTTCAGATGTACACTCTTATTTTATGCAGTGATAGCAGAAACTGAAGTGTTTAAGGATATCTACTTTTTTTTACTACTACAAAAAAGCCCTTGATTTTTTATAATAGAAAGTGAGGGTTACACAAGGCTTCAGATCCATACACTACTGCTGAAAGGGCAGTTCTGAGCAATTCAGAAGTGTCTCAACTCAAAGTACCATGGGATATGCCCTCTCCCACATATACAGGCAAATGCAGAAAGAGTAAGGACAGGGTAACATGCCTATGACTTTGCTGTGGAAATGCTCATACCTGGGCTAGGCTAGCCCAGGTGCCAATCATCCAAGTTTAACTGTCCAGAGAAGACATACCCTATATGACAAAAATAAGTTTTCATTACTATTTACTCCTATTAGCCCTACAGGGCAAGCACAGCTAAGAGAGAATTAGCTGGATTTTGTGGAGTTTTTTAGCATTATCAACAGAACTATGTACTACAATCAGTTACACTTGACTCAGTGGGGTTACTCACAGATGTTGAACGTGTGTTAGCAAGGACAGTTTCAAAACTATGGGTTTGCACAGGTGCATATAGTTCATCCTATAGAATAAGAACAAAAGAGCCCAGACTAAGTTTTCAGGCCAGGCAGTTAGGAATAAAAAAAGATATTCTAATTATAAACTGAGGCTATTCAATATGAGAATCATTGACAGTAAATTTGCAAGCTTATAATGGCATTTTTTACTGTCATTTTCAGGGAACAGCTGTACATTCAACTTAATCACTAGTCAGTGTAACTGTTTAAGCAAAAATAAAATTTAAACAGCAACCCAGGCACCTGTATTTCTTGGTTACCAGTCTGGCAGAAGATAATACAGGGTTATCACATTTTATTTTGGTTGCTGAAACTCTTCTAGAGATGAAATACCTAATAGAGGCAGTCTTCCTCCTTCAGATCAGCCATGGCACTCAACTGCTCTTCAGGAAAGGTTTGGGTAGCTTTGAAATTTAATTTTATTTCACAAGCTGAATTGAGAGACAGAGTTACTAATTCCTTTTTTTAAGCAACAAAGCTTTAATGCAGCCTGTTGTCTGAAAAGCATACAAGCATAGCAGATTAAACATTCAGCATCATAGCTGCAAAGTTTTTAGTTCCAAGCTGTTTTTAAATCACTTTAATTTCTTTTCCTTTCTTAATGTCAGCTGCAGATAGTGATGAGAATCATTTTTTTTCTGCCTTATGTAGAGTCCCAAAAATGTACAAAAAAAGGGGCTGGTGTGTACACTGGAAAATTTATTTCTATCTAAGAAGGTTGTTACCCAAGGGAGAAGAGATGCTGAAAAAGAAGACTCAGCATCTTTCTCTTTCCTTTCATGCTTGATTACTAGAGCTTGGGAAGCAGTCTGCGGCAATGGATACTGGGGCCCTAGAGCAGAATTCCTTGGCTAGTACACTTGTATATCTCTAGCAGAAGCTTCTTAAATATGATAGACACTACCCATTCCCCCTCTCTGAAGAGAGATTTCATTATTTTTTTTCTGTTTTAACTGAAGACTTTATAGGAAAACAGATTTTTCCCCATCACTGTTTTCTTTATTCTTTACTTGAATTACAGAACATCTGATATATTAATTTCCTGATTATAAGAGTCCAACCTGTTAACTCACATCCAAAACAAAATTATAGTAATTCTTTACTTACAGCACATCAGCTAATTTGGTATCCACAATGCAGAATTCTTAGGCAGCCAACTCCTTTCTAATTTCTCGGTTGTTTCCACATAGGTCTGGCTGAAATATTACTAAAGTCTAAAGAAATTAAACTCACTACATTGATTTTGTCCACCAACCAGTCACTGGCGAAGCATGCACTTAAGACTTTTATGGCATAATATGTTTATGAACTCATGCTAACTATCACTGATCATGCTCCTTTTGGCTAAGGGCATGAGCCACAAAGAAACTTATGGATCTAAACTCCAGACACAGGTTCCTATGTCCCCAGGCATAACACCACCGTGATTCACGAAACTCCTGCTCAGCTGTAGGTGCCTAAACTCATTCAGTGGCTAACTTTCCACTGTAAAAGTTCCGACATGCTTAATTTTAGTCCCTGGGGCTTGCACACTGCTGCTTTTCTCTAGGTATCTGGACGCCTATCTCCTGTTTAAATCCCAAAGCAATACATGAACTAGGGAAACTTAGGCATTTGGCCACCCACCTTGTGTATGCGCCCTGATCCAGCAGGTATGCTCACAGGCCACTAACTGGATTGGGTCTCATTCAAAATCCAAATAGAGAAGGAGGAGACAGTGGTATCCAACTTGTCACTTTTTGCTTGGTGGTTAGAGCACTCACCTCAGATATAGGAGACCAAAGTTCAATTCCCCCTGCCCGCCAAAGGGGGAGAATGGAGAGCCCCCCACCCCAATGTGGATGCCCTTTCCGCTGGACTACAGAATCATTCCTCCCGCCCCACCTCAGCCCAATGACAATCTACAGTCGCACCATCACTGCGTGAGAGAGAGAACTCATGACTCTGCATCCCAGTGGTTAGGGCACCAATCTGGCAGGTAAGAATCCAGGATGTGTCCTCCTTGCTCCAATCTCATTTGCATTATTAATCCATAGTGAAACAGCTTCAATAGAAGATTGAGAGAGCCTCTCATTAGAATATCCCATAACTCAGAGATTAGCATACACTCTCCTGAGAGTTAGGATTTGAACAGGGGAACTTCCTTCTCCCACTCTAGCAGAGATGGGGGAGTTGAACCTGGGTCACCAACATCCCAGGTGAGTGCTATAACCACTGGGCTAAATGTTATGAAGTGGGCAAGACACCACCTCCTCCCCACTCTGCCCCTTTTGTGGGGAGCAAGGTAGGCACTTAACTCCAAGTTGTCGGTTTCCATTCATTGATCACACCACTCAGCAGCCTGGATGTAGGCTCATATTTATGAGATAGGTTTGGGGCTTAGTACACACCCTTGTGGTTGGTGTCTCCCATTGGCTAGCATAGGCAGCTCCCCTGACATTTGTGAATCCCATTCTCAGGCAATATCACCCACCATTAATTGTATAAGGAGCCTAGTACCTTAATTCAGGCTTTGTGCATGATAGTGTTTTTCTGTGATTTTCTAGACATTTAAAAGTTAGGTTTTGAGGAGTGGGAGGGTTTAGTCCTTAGGGTGAAATGCTTGCCCTCTACCTGTGTGAGAACACTTCAAATTTCAATCTTAAGTATACACGTGAAAAAATTTGCCATCCTATGCCAGGGGCCAAATAAGGCTTCCTTCATTGATCCTATACCCCCGTGCTGCCTGTGGGTCACTGTTGCCTCTTTACAGGCCTTATAGAAAGTCAGGGGGCCAAGGAGGACAGAATCTGGCCCCTCATGTCTCTCTCTGTACCCATTACAATCTATTGCTCATCCCACTCACATTCTCCTATGTGTTCTCCTGTCCTCAACTCAACCCTTATGTTCACCGGATCCCACATTTTTTCCAGCATTTCTCTTATAGTCTCCTATCCCTATGCTATTGTCTTCCCTCACCCCACCTCAGCCTTTTTTTAATGCTTTCAGTCAGTCTTGCATCCTGCTTTTCCCCTCCAATCTTTCAATTTCTTCTGTATCCCACATTCTTGTCCCAGCATACATTCTTTCTCTGAACTCACCTTAATTTCCATACTAATTCTCCTAACCCTCTCAGGCGCCTCTCCCCATATACTCCTGTGTCCTCAGTTTCCTGTCCCACACACTTTTGGATAGTAAGGCCATTTTCCTGAAGGCATCCTGGCTTCAGTCTCACTGGAAACATTGGGAGATGGTGGGCATGACGACTCAAGGCAGCAGCACTTTCTCATGTAAAGACTGTAGTGAAATGGAAGCCATCTTGACAAAAGCAGCATAGCTTTTGCCCCTTTAAAAGTAACAGGAGATGGATTCCTTAGGAAAAATGTGTACATTTAATGCCAACAATCCTGACAATGATCTGAAAAGCCAACTAAAAAGAAAAAGATAAACACAAAAAGTGCACACACCAAATACTGAGAGACTCGTGATAAAATCAGGAGAGTTGGCAAGTCTGGTAGCAGCACCTGTAAAATTTAGTTAGCATTCACATTTACAAGCATATTACAAACATACAATATTTCTGTATAATTCAGATCAAAGGCATGAACTTCTGAAGGTATACTATACTGAAGTCAGTGGTTCTCAACTAGGGGTATGCCTACCCCTGGGGTTACGCCTACCCCTGGGGTTACATAGAGGTCTTCCAGGGGGTACATCAACTCATCTAGACATTTGCCATGTTTTACAACAGGCTACATAAAAAACACTAGCAAAGTCAGTACAAACTAAAATTTCAGACGATGACTTGTTTATATTGCTCTATAAACTGAAATGTAAGTACAATATTTATATTCCAATTGATTTATTTTACTTTCTAATTTTCCCATA
This sequence comes from Chelonoidis abingdonii, assembly GCF_003597395.2. Classification (NCBI taxonomy): domain Eukaryota; kingdom Metazoa; phylum Chordata; order Testudines; family Testudinidae; genus Chelonoidis; species Chelonoidis abingdonii. Next base: position 106,569,032 of record NC_133773.1, read on the forward strand.
TAATTGTAAGTCAATTTTTAGTAATAGTGTGCTGACACTATTTTTATGCCCGATTTTGTAGTTTAAGTGAGCTGAAACTTGGGGTACACAAGAGAAATCAGACTCCGGAAAGAGGTACAGTAATCTGGAAAGGTTGAGAGCCACTGCTAGAAGTGAAAGATATTACTGCAGCTATGACTAAGGAATAATACATTGACCTGTTCTGGACTACATACTAATAAAATTCAACTATAATAAGCAAAAAAACTACAGGGATGAAGGAAAGGGAGTAAATATTTCATTAGTGACTATCAAAAACTCAATTCCCTGCCAAATACTAGTATAACATTCTGATTTAGTGAGATATCAAAAGTTTGTGGTTCAGTGCTTCAAACAAAATTTACTGAAACAGCACTCATGTTCAAGTTTTTGTAATAGATGCATGCTTGATTTCCATAGTAGTCATTATGTCTCTAAGCATTTAATAAAAGGACTTCATAAAACAATATATATTGTAATTTGCAACAATTTTGCCTACTAAGTACTAGAAAATATATTTGCTAGTCATACAGTATGTTAACCTCTAATACTGCAGAATTACTAAATTAAAAAAAGGAAAAGTCTAAAACTGTCCAATAAAACAAATTGAAAAAGCAACAACAGCAATTGTTTTTCAAGAAAAGTATCAGCGTAACTTCTGAAAAAAAGTTTTCCTGGGAAAGGCTGTGACTTGACTGAATTAGTTCATGAGTATCGCAGATATGCATGCATTAACACTACCGCTGCAGTCAATAGCCTTTGGATAAACTGAGTTCTTCCATTCCCAGTCTCATCTGTTATCTTAAAAGCTTGGCAACAAGGGTAGGATTTCCCAACACTAAATTCTAGTAATAATCAAAGCTGCACTAGTTCTTAGTGTTGCAAATTCCCAACTCCCCATGTCAGTAAGTAAGAAACCCTTCATGACAATTCTATATCAAATATTAAAACAAATCATCAAGATTTTTGGTTTATTATTTGCCGCTTTGAATTTGCTTTTTTTTTTTTTTTAAAACCAAGATGGCCTAGGCTTATCAAGTATTAGACAGATAGTAAATATTGGAACAAATTAGAAGTATTTTATTTTTGTTCATTTTTTTAAAAAACTCATGCCTAGGTTAATCAAATACTGAATGTTAATGAAACATGAATATTAAAAAAGGGATGGAATATGACAGTGCATATGGAAAATGTTAGGTTTCCCTTTCACTGGGAACACTTTCAATCTAGTTCGGACTTGAGTGTTTAATATTACCTAAAGCTGAAACGTTATCGAAGGTAAATATATATTTTTATTATCTATGGTGTCGTAAGTGGTCTGAATGCTGTATGGTTACACAGTGGTTGATATAATCTCACCTTTTTATATTTATATTTTGTTCACAAGTCTTATTACATGTTGCTGTCTGACTTCCCACTTTCATTCACCGGTAAGGTCTGTTTTAAATGTTCTTTTCCCACATGGTATGGATTTAAAATAAATTGGCAACACTTAAGGGTTTTAGATGATCAGATCCCTACCCATTTAGAAGCCAACATTTTAAGGCCTCTGATTTTTAGAGTCTAAATTTTTGGCCAGCTTAAGAAATCTTGGCCTGATTTTCAAAAATCTCTCAGTTGACACTGCTTTCAGCTGGAATTGGGAGTGCTTAGCACTTTTGAAAGTCAGATCCAGGGAACCTTAAAAACTGGCCAAAAATGGAGGCCTCCACTAATGGAGGACATCTAAATTAGAGGCTGCTTTGGAAATTTTGGGACATTTTGTATTGCATATGTCCTAAGAGGCAAATGATAAAACTGGATTTCCCCTTTACAATGCATAGTAATAGAGGGACAGATCCCAACACCTTTTCTGATTTGAACAGTATCTTACAACACAAATAGCTCCCCTGAAATCACTGGGTCTATTTGTGTAGTAACTAGGTGTGCAGTGTAAAGGAGACACAATCAGGCCTTAAGTGACTAAAAAGGGTCTATGATTTACATTTCAGGATGCAGCAATTAAAATATTGCAGCAAATCTATAACTATGTGCAATTCTAAAATGTACTAGAGGTTATTGGCCAAAGCATTCAGATCAGTGAAATTACCCCAGATTTAGTACCTGTCTAAAGAAGTCAATGGTAGCCTTTCCTTTGACTTTGAGTGTTTAAATCAGGCCCTTAAACTGCTAAAATGAGAGCAGAATTTGGCCAACTGTCTTTCTGTGCTTTCTAGTAACAAAAATAAAGCACCATCAAAAGGTCTACATTTTATATATTTTAGAACTTTAATATCAATGCCTGACTTTACCCTCCATTTCAATGTTATGAAAGGTCAGTATCAAGAGGAAAAAAATTACTAGTAATATCAGATAAGAGTGTATGTTTATTTTCTTTGGTGGGCCATGTAAAGATAAAGAAAGTATTTTGGAGGCTTTTGCAGCTTCCTGGTAGCTTCCCGAGTATGGAAAATGGCTGCATTTTTGTTGAATCAAGGCTAAGAAACATTTTTTGTACCTGAGGACTATAATGTAACACTGCAGCATTTTGTATCTACAGACAAATGGAAATATATTGTTATGAAGTTAGTAGTAGTATTTATACAGCTCTACCATGTTTGATAAATGAAGCCACATTAATTGGTTTCAGGATCTTAGTCAAGCTATGGCATATCCACTAGCACTTTTGAATATGCAATTAAATATTTCAAAATGTCAGTTTTGCTATAGTTCCACATGGAATGCATACTGATTACAACTACTTGATTTTGTTAGACTATTTATATTTATAAACAGAATCATCTACAGTTACTGGAGGTTATGAGCTGTCAAATATAACAATAAATAAAAGTGTAAACATATAGTATACAAACTATTGACCTACTTCATTGTGTATATAGACTGCAAAAATCTTCTCTAAATGTATAAGGCTTCCGTGCATTGTAGCATTAAGGTATTTTAATCTTTTGTTCTTAAGAACTGGGAATAAAGCTAGAAATATTAGTAGCAATAGCTGTAAAGGCAGCTTGTGCCAGAACGTAAGCATTTGAGGGTTCAGTCATGCTTTTCACTATATGCACTGCTACACATCTGGGGAGGGAGGAAGAACAGCTAGTGTATATTATCTGATAATAGTACGACTTAGAGCTGGTTAGAAAATAAATATTTATATTAAAAAAAGTTCAAAACAAATGATAAAGATAAAAATAAATCCAAAATTCTTTTAATAAAAAATGGAAAAAAAAGAATTTTCAAGAACCACCATCTTCCCTCCCACCCCCAAAATCTGGAATTTTCTAAAGGAATAAAAAATATTGTTGAAAGAAACTTTTTTTTTTTAGAAAAAAAAACATTTCAACCATCTCTAGTTTGAACACTAAGTTTATGCTGCTTTAACTTTTGAACTAAAATTCACTGGTAATTTGCTCTAGAGGTAATGTGAAGGGTATGGGAGTGTTTTCCAATGTATACTTTAAATAAACAATTAAAATAAAAAAAGGCCTAAACACCATACATATTTACAGCTAATTTGGGGATTTTAAATACTCATGAAAATGAGACAACACTGGCTAGATCAAGGAAAGTACACTGTATAATCCCATAGAATTCTGTTAATATTACTCCATCCTGATCTACAAAAAGTCACTGTCTATATTGGTACCTCGCCTGAGCAAACACTGCAAAATTATATCAAACTGCTTGGTTGGTAGCAGGAGTTGGTGTCAAATTGCATGATGGGTAGAAGAGGTGGATATGTCCACTGAGAAATATGTATGCCCAAAAATCACTTCACGTGTGAAAACAAGAAAATTTTTATATCAGCATTTGCATTTTCAAAATGCTATATATTCTATTGATTATCAACACTGAGACATGTTTGAACTTCAGTCTTCAGGAAAAAAGACTACATCTGTTCTAGGTGCGAGAGTGTGTGTGTACACTCACTCTAAATGTAACATTGACTTTTTTTAAAGAAATTAAGTTCTTAAGAAAATTAAATTCTGGACAAATCCAATTTGCATGATATAAAAAGATGTTATAGCAATATAGGTTCAGAGCATTCAGAATGCTAGACAATTAAATATAATTGGCTGATCAAAGGTAATGAATACTTTCAGTTGCATTTCTATATTTCCTTGCCATAACTCTTTCAGATCAGTATCTATTACAACTGTAATGTAATTAAAAAACAAAAAAAACCCACACATTATCATCTTGTGAAAACCAAACTTTTAACACCTAACATCATTGATCTTGCTCAGGACTACCTGAATTCCTCACATTTGATGTTACTCCTACATAGAAGAGACTTATCTACTAGAATCCTTGCATCTGGGCACTTGCAGAAAGCATGAGCGCACATACCCACATACACACGCACAAAGCTATTGGTATTCCACTGTAGAACTAACAATCAAATACTAATCTCTAAGGTGCATGAAACAGGTCTATTAATGACACATCGTGGATTCAGGAAGAGTAGCTGCCTAACAGCAATGGAGCACGTTTTTATAGATACAATTGGATTTCATTTCACTAGAACATCACAAGCTGATATCAGTACATAGCCTCAGCTGCACAACTAATCTAGGAAATGTGTGCATGAGAGGGGTGGCTATTTATGACAAAATGACTAGTTGGAAATGGGACTTCTAAGGAGGCTGGGAAAGTTCTCCCTCTTGATGGGTTTAGATGCAGATTTTTAAGGTTTTTTAGGTGCCTAAAGATAGAGATTGAAAATTCCCTTAGGTGCCAAAACTTCCAAGGCATGCAGTAAATTAGGTGCTTAGGGCACTTTTCAAAAGCAGCTAGTGAACTATCCATATCTATAGACACCTAAATACCTTTACATAAAAATGGCCATACTGGGTCAGACCAAAGGTCCATCTAGCCCAGTATCCTTTCTACCGATAGTAGCCAATGCCAGATGCCCCAGAAGGAGTAAACCTAACAGAGAATGATCAAGTGATCTCTCTCCTGCCATCCTTCCTTATCCTCTAACAAACAGAGGCTAGGGACACCATTCGTTACCCATCCTGGCTAATAGTCATTAATGGACTTGACAAATCTAGTCTTTAATACACATATGTAACAGTCATTACATCCATGTGACTATAGAATCCTCTTTCTGGTTTCATTAGGATTGAGAAATAGTGTGTTTAAGCATGAATAATAATTTTAAAAATACTGTAATAAATATTTTGAGGGAACTTTTGATTTAAAGTTTATTCAGCCCCTATAAACTCTCACCTGATAGTTCCACATTGTTCCAAGTCCCACATATGCATACTTGGCCCTAGTCATGTAAATCGATAATAGTCAAACACTTGCTCGTAATCCCTAATCCACTGCCTCCTATTATATGAAAATGATCTGGTAAGTGCCTTACTAATGCTTGTTCTGAACGACCAGTTTCTTAAGACTCTTGATGGAACTCTTAGCAGCAGGAGGCCAGAATGTGTTTCAGTCACTTTGCAGAATCCTGCTTCTTCCCTGCAGGAATGAAGCATTTTCAGTGGTTGGCAAAATACCATTAGCTGTGCAGGCTTTGGGAAAAGAGAAATAATATAGTATTGCCAGTGCTGATTGTTATGCAATGTCCTTTACAAATCTGATAATGAAAGCAACATTTGTATTTTTCAAACACTTACCTACATGAGCCAATTACCCTGAAAAAACCCCTCCTCATGGACAAATCTCATGGTTTCTTTTCTACACAGAACCTTCAGTGTTATTTAACAATTGTAAAACTGCTTTGATATTTACCTTTCGGAAAAGTTTGATATCATTGTTATCGGTTATACCCGGTATAATATAGGAATCAGCATATAACATTCCATTCCATACGAAGTCTGTGTTTTAGTAATTGGACTGTAAATTCTTTTGACTTTATCATACTTCTGAAAGTAGGGACGAACTGTTTTCTGTTGGTGCTATGTTTTTGCAAACAAAGCAAGTTTAATGTATACTCTGGAACTAAGTACTTCAGTAGAAAATGGATTATAATCTAAAGAATCCCACTATTGTGGAATGATGTAGAGGAAACTCCTTTACATAATTTTCAATAGATTAATGAAACCATATTCTTTGTTCTATGCTAGCTGTTCAACCTGCTATACTTATTGGACTGGAATCACTTCCTCTAAGCTGCTAATGTTATCTCATCTCTGAGCAAAGATGCACTGCTATAGGTTTGGTTAGCTAGTGCTGAAGGTGAAAACAAATCATTGTGAGATAAAAGAGTTGTGCATTCCTATGTAATAGGAATAGCATACTCTAGTTCGCTACCATGTAATTTGTATAAAAAAAAAAAAGACTATTGCAACAATGTGTGGTGTGACCTCATTGATCAGCTGCTGAAATGCTATATCACATTTTTATTTATTGCTGCTCATATGAAAATTATCTAAGGTTTCAAAATGTGACAGAAGAATCATGGCATGATTTATGAATGTTTGGATCTGCCACTATCAGATCTTCAGCTTGAATTCAGATCAGCAAAACCTTGTGGTATGCAACTTCATTTCTATATTTTGCAGTATTGAAACTTCTAATACTGATGGACTTGATATAATCATTCTTGTATTTTCTTATTTGACAAAAGATAAAATATGGCCATTCAGCTGCTTAGATTCCACTTCTGGCCTTACTAGAATATTTATAGAATGATAAAGTCCACAGCTTTCTGCTTAACAATGATTCACTACACTGTCTGCCATCCAGTTTTCACCTTCTTACTGAATTTTAGCAGATCACAATATATGGGATCAGGAAGGAAATTTCCCCCCAGGTAGGCTTGGCAGTGACCTTGGGGGGTGATTACCTTCCTCCAGATCATGTCTGCGTAGCCTACTTGCCATGATTATCTGAGTTTCTTTCACTTAATCATTTTCCTTCCATTGCAGCGGCCTTGGGCATTTGGTGCACCTTGGTCCCTGCTAGTCTTTGCCTGTGGCACATAGTAGCCTAATCTCCTGTGGATAGTAACACTTAAGTCTAATTTCAGCTGTTGGGTTGGTATGTAAATTAGGAATAAGAGAAAGAGTACTTAGCACAATGGAGACCTGTTTGAATGAGTAAGAGTTTATAGGATTTGGCCATAATCCTGTACAAAGTGTTACATGAATTATTCTATTTAAACAAGAGTCAGTGTTTAAGGCTAGATGGGACCATAAGATCAGCTAGTCTGACCTCCAGTATAGCACAAGCCACCAGCACGACTTAGTATTAACCTAACAACTGACCATCACTAACCCAACAGCTGAAATAAGGTGTCATCTCAACATTCTCTGATTAATGTGGCTGTCTGAATTTGAACTGTGCCTGTGGTTGTGTGTTATAGCGTTCAAAAAGAGCAGAGTGAAACAGACTGGACACCACTGCTCTTCACCACAAGTAATCAGTTACTGGGTGGTAGATGGTGTGATGAGGTTAATTTGCTGATTTCTAAATATTTGGCATTTGACACAGTTGTATGGAATTATCCACCAACTGCCAGAGAAAGTACATAGAAAACTTATTTATAAACAAGGATTTTTAGCATGTATTATGACAAATCTCTGCTTGGATTTAGAATATTCTTCACCTGTGATTTGTAACAACTACAAGGTATCATCTGGAATTTATATATATTAGCACAAATGACCTTTAATGATTCTCCTGATCTCACACTTGATCTAGATTCAGTAGTTCCAATAATGAGTCTCTCTTTAACAAGCCATTAAGTGACCTGTTTTTGAAAATTTCCAAAATGACAAGAACATGATGCAGGAATCTCTCCGTATCTCCTTGTTATCCAAATGCAGAGCCATAGTACAAAGACAATATTGTTACCTGACCTGTTTTGAGTTAAAGTGAAGCATCCAGTGGGGTGCTACAAGAACTACTGTTAGGTCAGTTCTTAATATCTTTGTATAAGATCTGAACAAAGCAGAAGACCACATATTAATAGCAACCACAAATGATACTAAATTGACAGGTGCTGAGAGGGCCAATGAGGACAGGTGAAGTAGTTCACAGGGATTTAGAAAGATTAGACATATGGGCAGGAAATAGCAAAATAAGACTCAGCTTGAAAAAAATGCAAAATATATCTGAAGGAAAAAAAATCAAAGAAAGATATTCAATAGAAAGGAAAAATCTGGAAAAAAATTATGCCGTAACACACCTGAGGTAACAACAGGGAGCAAATTAGTTATGAATTTGCAATGCATTATGGCAGGGGGAAAAAAATGGTCAGTGTGATTTGGGGGTGGATATACAAAGGTATCATGTCAGAGAGCCAGGTGAGACTAGTACTTCTTTATCTGACTGATGAATTTGCAATCAGGAACACTGCATTCACTTATGACCCTCACTAGCACAAGACATAGACAAATCTCTGTAAAGGGAGTGCAGGCAAGAGCACCAGAAATGATTTCAGGGCTAGAAGGAATGATTTATAGCAAGGGTTTAAAAGAATTAAACATATATAACTAGGCTAGATGATGGTTAAAGGGACACAATATAACTATGTAGCAATATTTTTACTCTGTGAATACCAAGGACGGACAAGAATTATTTAGCATGGAACAATGAAAATAAAAATAATGGGATCAAAATTAAGACAATAAAATAGAAACTTAAATGGATCAGATAATCAGCCGCTGTAAACTGGCATAACTCCACCAGCTGAAGATCTGCCTCAATATTAGAAAAGGCTTCCTAAAAATAAAGTGAATAAGACTGAATTGTTTCCAATGCAAAGATACTAAAAGATATTTAAAAGTAGACAAGATGGAAAAATAGAAAAAACATTGTAGGGGGATAATATTTCCCAGCAAGGAGATGGACTACATGATCTCCAAATAGAAGGAAAGGAATTACTTAAGTGCAAAATTGCTTATAATTATTATTGCTTGGGCTTTGTGATAAATTTAGTGGGAGGAGACCAGATGAATATGGTAAGCTGGATTCTCATCTCAGTTATGGCCATTGACTTCAGTAATTACTTTGGAGTAATCAAGATACTTCAAGTGTTGTAACTACAATCAGATGTAAGGTGCCTCTCTCTCTATTAGGAATAAAATGTTTCAGTATGATGGTTCTCAAAGCATCCGGAGGGCTCCTTTTAGTACATTAGTAACTGAGAAGTCAGTTGTGATGCGCTAAGACAAAAAACAAACAAACAAGCAGTTCTCCACTTGAATTTCCCCTACTCAGTGCTGTTGCAAAGATACTATGAGATACTGAAGAATCCTGGCTAACATATCCACTGTTAAAAATGTACATTTTAAAAAATAATTACTGTGTAAAACATTCCTGATTTGTTTCTCCACCTCAGAGCTCAAAAGATGAGAGTGAACAGTTGCACTATAAAAAGAAAGTATTAACATATTGGTGGATTCTCTTTGTCTGTGCAACCATTGTGGGTGGTCTGCTTCAAAGTCTATCTGCTGACTGTCCAGCTGGCAAATATAGACTAGTGTGTGTAAGAGAACTACAGTACAGCTGTATGCATGCCACTGATGATTCATTTCCAGCACATACCAAATCCCAGTTGCCTAATTTAGGGTGGGCTGGGAGTGAAAAATCCATTAGATAGACAAAACATGTAGCACAATTATATAACTTTTTTCATCCCCTGATATGTCCATTTACTTCAGTTTTGTATGTCACAATATGTGAGTGTAGATGAAGCTATTAATAGTCCCAGTACTAGAAAGTTATTCTGGGGTAACAAATATGCAGATAAGGACCCTATTGTTGTAGTGCTGTTTAGAGGCACAGGCACTTGCAACAAGCATGAATTCGTTGTTATTTTTCAGCCAGCTTTGCAATAGCATTAAAAAAAGCCACATGGTTGCACCAAGGATTAATATGGGTCAATGTTTATATATTAGGCCAGATCTGTCTTGGGATATTCCAACATATACCACAGGATAGGTTGCTGACTGATAGGAAGTTCATCCAATAAAGCGTTATGTTTGTGCAAGTTGCTTACAACTCCCGCTTTCTTTGAGTTTGCCAACATCCAGGCAGACACAAAAGAAGTGGTGCTTCTCAAGAACAATGGGGTACTGTCAAGCCACCTGGGGGGATATATTGACTGAACACTTAATCTGAAGTTGAGACAGCAGAAATATAGCCTATATGCACAGTTTTCACCCTTCTCTCCAGTGGGTATGAATCAACCCCATTCTTTTTACTAACTTAGAAGTTTAGAAACACTAATCAAAATTGAAGAAAAAATTAGGGTTTTCCCCCATGTAGCAAACACTCACCTGGCATGTTCTAGGTCAAACAGACCAGCCATCTCAGAATAACTGCTAGATTACTAGGACTTATTTTTTTGAGGATGAAGCATGGGTGGAATATGGCAGCAAGTAAAATATAAAGTGCAAAATCTGTTGATAATGGCCACTAAAGGGACTTCTGTTTTTCTGGCAGCTATAACAGATGGCCAGATAATGCACTGTGATTAATAGGAAGGAATTCTCCCAGGCACTGAGCTTTTACTGGGTGTTAGAACAGGTGGCTGTGATTAGCAGGTGAATGCTAGCTTGGGGTTTTTTGACTTTGGCCTTTCCTTATTATCAGAATTGGTTTATCAGGGCCAACATTTTGGAGGTTGTTTTTTTAAAGTTAAACATCTAAATCCAATCTCAGTCACCTGGGAAAACAGTCTGATCTTCACCCATTTGAAGTCAATGAACTATATTAGAGGGAATCTGTATTAACATTGTTGAGCTTTTTTTCATGTTATGGTAAATTTAAGATTAATTATACAGATATTTGAAACTAGTTGTATATTATGCAGATCACTTTTAGCTCTGTTTCTATTCCAGCTAAAGGTTAATGGGAAGGTCAACTCAAATTCCATACTTGATTGTTTTTTATATAGCAGAATATAGAAATGTAATTTTCATATATGGGCTCTTTACTATAGAACTGAGTCTTTTAAGAATAAACCCATAAGAGTCTATGACTTACATTAGAAATAATCAAATTACCAAAAATACAGCTAGTCAGCTGGCAGATCCATTAGCAACAAGGAGTTTTATGATCAAGAGTTAATGTCCTAAGAGTTCATGTAACTGAAGGAAGGATTGTTGCTCAGATTAAAGGAAAACTGAACATCTGCCATCTCCATAAAACAAGAAATCCAATGCTTAAATTGAAAAGTAGCTTAAATGGTAATAATTACACTAAGAAGAAATTCTGATGTATAAATACTTAAATAGTCAGTTGAGAAGCGGGGTGGGGACCCTGGGTTTTCTACCTCCCCAGTGAGTGCCATGACACCACCCTATAAAATAATTTCTTCTTCTCTCTGCTCAATGACTGTTTAAGAGGTTAGGATTTGAACATGCATGTCTCCATTGCTCAGAAGAACCTTTTTCCCTATCAGGAATAGCAGATGCCTGAATCTGGATGTCACACATATCAGGTGACTGCTTTGACCATTAGGCTAAAAGTTATAAGAGAGTCACCACCACCATCTCCTCCTTTGGCCAGATTTCATATGGGCCCTTATCCAGCTGCCAGATCAGGCCCCATATGTCAGACAGGCAAGAAAATACATATTTCTACCTGGTTTGAGGATCCTGCTGAGGCTTAGGTGTCTGGACAGTGAGGCACTGAGCACATGCCCAGCAGGAGAAACCTAGGTGACAAACCTACAGCTTTTACTTGTGTTTTCAGCCCAAATATGTTTTTTTAAGCTAGACCTTCAGATATGGGGGGAGGGGGAGAACCTAACAGGTTTTCCCTCATATGTAGTGTTCTAGCAACACAAGCAACTGTAGCAAGAAACTTAAAAGTTGGATTGCTTTGTAGTTTTAAATATTCAGATGAAGAATATTACTGTGTAGTTTTCAAAATACAGGGAGGGATAGCTCAGTGGTTTGAGCATTGGCCTGCTATACCCAGCATTGTGAGTTCAATCCTTGAGGGGGCCACTTAGGGATCGGGGGCAAAAATCAGTACTTGGTCCTGCTAGTGAAGACAGGGGGCTGGTTGCAATGACCTTTCAAGTCTCTTCCAGTTCTAGGAGATAGGTATATCTCCAAATAATTTAATTTAAAATTTATTTTAACATAGCTGTGGAAAGGACCTATTACTATGATAATCCATCTCCCTATCAGTAGAAAATTGTGCTTTATTGTATACACACTCAGTAGTGCTTTGTCACATTTAGACTGAAATATGACAAACTATGAAGCTTCCACCTCATCTGTCAGAAAACTATTTCATGTGTTTTCACTAATAAGAAAAATGTCCTGGTAGCAATAGTCCTTGCATAAAAGAAAACAGAAGTAGGAAAACAGAAGTTAACAATGGACAAAGCCTAAACTCACAAGTAAACTTGTAAATAACATAGTTAACAGATAAAGAAATTGAAGAGTAATGTATGATAAAAGCTTGTTTACTAGCATACTTTGCAGCTTGTGGACATTTCATAATCTGAACTGGGATGGGTTACAGAAAATACTAACGAGTCATGATATATTAACCAATCATATTGAGTATAAATGTGTATATAAGCTGATTCATGATCATGTACATTGGATATCTGGTATACCCTGTATGCACTGCCTACACCTAAGTCTGATCAACTCAAGTATAGTTTAACAGGGTTCAAAAAAGAACTAGATAAGTTCATAGAGGATAGGTCCATCAATTGGCTATTAGCCAGGGTTAGAGTTAGGGTTAGGGTTAGGGATGGTGTCCCTAAGATCTGTTTGCCAGAAGCTGGGAATGGGTGACAAGGGATGGATCACTTGATGATTACCTCTTCTGTTCATTCCCTCTGGGGCACCTGGCATTGGCCACTGTTAGAAGACAGGACACCGGGCTAAATGGACCTTTGTTCTGACCCACTATGGCCATTCTTGCGTTCTAAAAAAACCTCAGTAATGAGTCCAGAGTTGAACTGTTTCTTAGATTCCAGAGAACTGGATGAAGCGTTCTCCCAGAAATGGACCAGGTGCTCTGGATAAGTTGAGTGGCAAAGAAATCTCACCAGTAGTTATCCCAGGGACGACTTTGTGGAAAATGCCACCCTGAGCAACTTTCTTTGGTGCCCTTTAAATACTGCAGGTGTCATGCTGCTGGGATTACAGAGAGGGGATGTGTGTGAGCACCTGGCTCCTGTCCCACAGTTCCCTTTATTTCCACCTCCTGGGTGGGCAAGGCTCTTCTGCAGCATCTTGGCCATGGTGTACCGCCCCGCCCAACCATGGCACCCTAGGCTGTTGACCATGCCGTCCTACCCATACGGCTGGCCCTGAGTCACCCTGAACTATCCTTTTCTAAATTTACTCTCATTATTCCTGATTATTATCAGAATTCCTCATAGATTTCCCAGTCATGTTTTCAGTCATCAAGACTGATAACTGGGTGAAGAGGTATATATGATCTTTTCAGAAACACTCATTCTTGGCCTAACACTGCTCCCCAGTGACATTAATGGTAAAAACTCACATTGCCCTCAATAGGAGCAGACTAAGGTCAATGTGGAGTTCTCTTGAAAATTACACCCTATTATCATACCAAAACTGTCAAGTGAGGCTCAAAATATATTTGAAGAGACCATCATCTGTTGAAAGGAAAGACTTCCTAATTCTGTTTGGCTATCAGCCTGAGAACATATGGAATATGATGTTACAGGACTCTATACCATGGTTGAGCCAAAACTTGCTTTTGGGAGACAAAAACAAAGCCAAGAATAGAAACTTGACCAAAAGATGTATATAACTATGCTACCATGTGGTAGGAAGACTGGGCAGCAGGGAAAGCTGTTGGTCATTAGAAAGATCATGAAATGTTGAGTTTTCTTCAGTACTTCAAAATGGACTAGTTACGTGAAAAGTACAGTAAGAAAGCTAGAATGGCATGTTAAAAAATTGGGGGAAACCCTAATTTGGCTAAACCATTAATTACTCTATACAAAGTATGTGAACCTGCTTATGACAGTTCTCCACTCATGCCGACGTATTTTCTTCAAATGTGAAACTGGAGAGGCCACCAGTAAGCTGTTTTTCCTATTTTTAACCAATGGATGCTGAGATAATGAAGATACTTAAAATTAGGGCTGTCAAGTGACTAAAAAAATTAATTGTGATTGATCGTGCGATTAAAAAAATTAATCACGATTAATGGCGCTGTTAAACAATAATGGAATACCATATATTTAAATATTTTTGGATATTTTCTACATTTTCAAATATATTGATTTAAATTACAACACAGAAAACAATGTGTATAGTGCTCACTTTATATTTATTTTTTATTACAAATATTTGCACTGTAAAAAAACAAAAAAGAAATGAAAGTTGAACATACAAATGTAGAATTATGTAAAAAAATAACGGAAGTGAAAAATAAAACAACGTAAAACTCTAGTGTCTACAAGTCCACTGAATCGTACTTCAGTCAATCACTCAGACAAACAAACCTGATTACACTTTGCAGGAGATACTGCTGCCCGCTTCTTGTTTACATCACCTGAAAGCGAGAACAGGCATTTGCATGGCACTGTGTTAGCTGGCATTGCAAGATATTTATTTGCCAGATGTGCTAAAGATTCTTGTGTTCCTTCATCTTCAATCACCATTCCATGGGACATGTGTCCATGATGATGATGGGTTCTGCTCAGTAATGATCCAAAGCAAAGCAGACCAAAGCATGTTCATTTTCGTCATCTGAGTAAGATGCCACCAGCAGAAGGTTGATTTTCTTTTTGATGGTTTGGGTTTTATAGTTTCCACATCTGAGTGTTGCTCTTTTAAGACTTCTGAAAGCATGCTCCAAACCTCGTCCCTCTCAGATTTTGGAAGGCACTTCTGATTCTTAAACTTTGAGTTGACTGCTGCAGCTAGTTTTATAAATCTCACATTGGTATCTTCTTTGCATTTTGTCACATCAGCTATGAAAGTGTTTTTAAAACAAACAAGCTGGGTCATCATCCAAGACTGCTATAACATGAAATATATTGCAGAATGCGGGTAAACCAGAGCCAAAGACATACAGTTCTCCCCCAAGTACTTCAGTCACAAATTTAATTAATGCATTTTTTTTAACAAGCATTATCTGCATGGAGGCATGTCTTCTGGAATGGTGGCCAAAGCATGAAGGGGCATACAAACGTTTAGCATATCGGGCACATAAATACCTTGCAATACCAGCTACAAAAGTGCCATGCAAATGCCTGTTCTCACTTTCAGGTGACATTGTAAATAAGAAGCAGGCAGCACTATCTCCTATAAGTATAAATAAACTTGTTTGTCTTAGTGATTGGTTGAACAAGTAAGACTGAGTGGATTTGTAGACTCTAAAGTTTTACATTGTTTTGTTTTTGAGAGCAGTTACGTAACAAAAAAATCTACATTTGTAAGTTGCACTTTCATGATAAAGAGATTGCACTATAGTACTTGTATGAGGTGAATTGAAAAATACTATTTCTTTTTATCATTTTTACAGTGCAAATATTTGTAATAAAAATAATATAAAGTGAGCACTGTACACTTTGTATTCTGCATTGTAATAAAAATCAATATATTTGAAAATGTAGAAAAACATCTGAAAATATTTAATAAATTTAAATTGGTATTCTATTGTTTAACAGTGTGATTAATCACAATTTTTTTTGTTAATTGCATGAATTAACTGCAATTAATTGACAGCCTTACTTAAAATATTTCTTTCTCAAAGTCTGTTGACCTTACTGGCAGCCAGTATGGACACTGTTAATAGAGCAACTCTTCTGGAAAAGCATAACCTGTTTGATGCTGGACAGTATCAATGGACAGAAGCAAATTGCAATGTAGTAGAGGCCCTGACAATTGAAACCTGGTTCATTAACTCTGTGTGTGGGTTTTCAATAAGCAATGCTGACATCTATGAAAATTCCTTCTGATGACGAAGAATCTGCACTGCAGCAACCAGATGACTTTCTTCAGTGAAAAGCTGATGCACCACCTGCTGCTTAATATGCTGCAGCTGATGATGCTTTAACAGTTTGTGAGGAGCTAGGAATACACAGTGAAGAAGAGCCACTCATCTGAGCTTCAAACCACATTACTGAAAAATCAGCAGGTGATGTGACTGAAGAAGATAAGGATGATAGAGTCACTAATGAAAGTCCTTCTTTTTCCTCTCCTGAATTTCACATTACTAACTATACACATAAACAGGAATCAATGTGCCAGATGAGTAAAAGGGTTTCTGTACAGAACACAACTTGGATCTGCTGGAAACAATAAACAATGGAATGGCAGTCACATTACTAACAAAGAGATTATTGACTTTTTTGTTAAAGTGCCTTTTGTGGATGTAATTTGACTTGTTTTTAAATGGAAATACTTGAGTGCACAATTTTGGTTGTGCAAAATTGTAGACATTATTGAAGCCTCTACAATTTTGAAGAGGATTTAAAGTTTAAACCTAAGACTTTTAAGTGTCCTGTTAAAGAAGAATTAAACAATGCTCCTGTTTCTTGCTTTATCTCTTTCTGACATTACGAACATTGCTCCTGAGCTCGATGAGTAGGAGCAGGCACTGTAAAGGATAAGTGAACAGTTCTTTACGTTGTTTAAACAGCTAATGAGAACACTTTACAATAAAAAAGAAACAGGCTGGTGAGCTCTTATCATACGTTAAATATAGAGATAAAATTTCAAAGCACGTTTATTTTTGTGGTGATTCAAAGAGTAGGGGGTCAGGGAACTTCCAGGAAGTCTTATATGGTTAAGTCTTGTATACCAAAACACCATTTTGTGGTTTCCTGAATGTGATGGTCTTTCAGCGATTGCTATACCACTGACACAGAGAAAGTATTATAGGTGGATTATTCTAAATATTTTTCAATTATTTTAAATTTCTAGTGGAAAGGTATTAAATATGTAGTGTGGAACATTAATGAAACAATACTGTATTTTAAAAAAAACCCTGTTAAAAAAAAATTAAGTTACTAAAAAATTAGTGCTCCTTATAATCATTTAGAGCTGGCTGGATATCTTTATCTGTGTTTAATAGTAGCCACTTATAGAGAAAGGCCTGGATCTGCAAAGAGACTTAAGCATCGCAATGCTGAGCATCACCAGGCCAAACTTTTATGTGACTAGAAAGTCACTGGATCAAGAATGGGATCCACAAAGTCTGAGTTAGGTGCCTATGCTCCCTATACAATGAATGAGGAGAAACAGGCAACCCGAGAATGGTGTCCACACAAGCCAGCATGGTAGGCAGTTTGCTTCCTAAACTAGTTGGTAGGAGTTATCACCCAAAGGGTTGTGTCCTAAGCCTTGCCCCTTTGACAGAGTTCAGTGCTTAAGTCTGGGCTGTAGAAAGGTACTTCTCTCTGTTTGGATCTACAGCTGGGAACCTTGCTGCTGGAGTCAGGCAGCTTAGGCATTAAACCATTGTTTGAAAGAACATGTTAGGAATTCACCTAAATCCATACAAGGTGTGGGAAGGCAGCCTCTCTAGGAACATTTATCCCAGTGATTAGACTCCTCCGCTGAGATGCATAAATCCCAGGTTAAATTCCCCCTCTCTAACAGATGAGGAGAAGGGATTTGAACTTTTGTTTCCTATCTCTTAGATGCATGCCCTAACCACTGGAGTATAAAGTGATTCTTAGTCTGTGTTTGGTCTAACTGAAGATGTAATTATTTAATTAAGGTGGAAGGCATTCAACAAGAGCTCCATATCAGACTAATCCATACTCTAGGATCTTCAGTAGGGAGATGTGAAACCCATGTTCAAATCCCTTCTCCTCATCAGGAAGAGGGCTGAGCTAAACCAGGGTCTCCCTCATCACAGGTACCCTAACCACTAGGTGAAAGGGAAGCACCTTTTCCTTTCCCACAGGTCATTTTGTGAGAAGTTGGGCATACTGAAAACATGGCTAACAGATCTTCCCTGGTCTGCAGATTGCAGTGAGCTCAGGTTTTGAGACAGGCACCTAGTCACCTGCCTAAGGTAGGAAGTTAGGCAAGTAGGGAACTTTTACAACGGAAATGTAGGCACCAAGTGAGTTTAAGTGCTGACAGAGTTAGGCAGCAGCCGAACAGGATTTTATGGATCACAGTAATGCCTAAAATTAGGCTTTAGGTGCCTAATCCCTTTGTGGATCTGGACCTCAACTACTACTCAGTGAGAGGAAGGGTATTGCAATATGACACTTTGGAAGAAGATACTCAGGGCACAAAGAACCAGATTTTTAAAGGTACTAGGTGCCTAATTCCCATTGAAATAAATAGGAGTTAGGCTTCTAAGTACTTTTAAAATTTCAGTGAGAGATGGGTGACAACTTCCTCTTTGTGACTTTGAAAAATCTTTCCCTAGATTACTATAAAAAAAATAAAAAAAGCTGTGATTTCTGCAATGCTAAAATGTATGGGTTGCCGAAATGAAGTGGGATAGCCAAATTCAGACAAATTATTTTTTAACATCTTTCTTTTTACCCTACACCACCTAACTGGTGTTCTGTAAAGATGTTTGTTTAACAGCTATTGGCTGCCATTCAAAATCCTTTGCAGATTTTTTTTAATTGCTTGCACATTGCATTTGCAAGTGAATATTCCACAAAATGAAAGTAATCTCTCTTTAGGGAAAATAAGAATTGCTTAAAATATTAGTATGTCTTGTTCTGTTTGGAATGATTAATTTAATTGTTTTATAATACAGTACATATTGTACAGCTTCAAAAACAGAAGCGTTCTGAAAAATATTCGAAGTAGTCCTTAGTAAAATCAGGTGATATTTCATCTAGCATTCCTATGAGATACATATATATGCAATGTGATGGTAAAATTCACTTCTCTGTTCTGAAGGATTAACCATTGCTCTAAAATGATTTGGCCCTACATCACCTGGATTACAAAACTAAGTGTTATGCTGCACCTATCAGTTTGAAGGATTTATACTGATCCTGTAACACGTTACTCTTTTTTACAACATTTCCTCAAGTTCAGTCCTATGGTCTGATATTTAATTTCTATTTGTATAGAGTCTCCAGTTCTGGATAGTGAGATTGGACATCTTTAATATCAAATTGTAGGTTTATAAGCAGTAGTTTCCAGAGTGCGAAGGTTTCAGAAAATCCACTTTTATAAATTTTGATTGCACTCAAATATGTTTTTTTTAATTAACCATTACAACTAACAGAGTAATGAAAAAAAGAAATGATAGAATATTTTTCTCCCATTTTAGTGTCAGTAAATCTAAAAGCACATTCAGGATGTTTACTTGCTTTCTTTGTTCTTTGTAGATATTAGCATACTATTTGGGCTTTTTCCTCCACACTCTCAGTGTAAGAAGGACTTGAGGACTGGATGATCAATATGCACTGGCCTCTCATCTCCTACTCCATGAGAGCCTCTCTGTGAAATACGCACATTGCACAATATTCTAGAGTAAAAATAAACAAACAAAAGAATCCTTTTTCAGATGCACTGGCACTGCTTAGCTATAATAAAATTAATGGTAAAGGCTTTGCTTAAGTCCTCTCTGTTAGTGAGTCTCACCCAGCCCACTGGAGATGTTGGTCCCAGAAGGGGGTATTTAGAGACAGGGCTTCCGCAGGGAGCTCCCCCACTGGCAGGAGGAAGATTAAAAACCTCAAACCAAAGGAACAACAGATCTCTATGCTGCTTGGTCTCTGGGAGGCAAGGTGTATCTAGGCATAATGAAGAGACCCCCAGCTGCTTATCCTTAGTTAGCCTTAAAGGACAAATAGAGCTTGCTAATTATAGAAGCCTATATTACCTTTTGAAAACTAAGACTCTAACTCGTTCATTTATCTATGCTATTTAGATTAAATTCTGCTTTAGTTGAGACTGGTCATACAGCCTCTCATTGCTAAAACTGATTTGTAGAGTTGCAGGATGCCAGCATGACCACTTCCAATGTGCTCCCTCGTGGTCTCGAGGGTGGCCCTGCAGTCCGCTCCCTGCCTCAATTTCCCTCTTTCAGGCACTCAGATTTAAGAACATAAGAATAGCCATACTGGGTCAGACCAAAGGTCCATCCAGCCCAGTATCCTGTCTACCGACAAGGGCCAATGCCAGGTGCCACAGAGGGAGTGAGGGTAACATGTAATGATCAATTGATCTCGCCCCTGTCATCCATCTCCACCCTCTGACAAACAGAGGCTAGGAACACCATTCCTTACCCATCCTG
>NC_133773.1:106591955-106649299 GCF_003597395.2 Chelonoidis abingdonii
AGAATTCTACCATTTGTGTACAAGCACTTTAAAAACTTGTCACTGTTTATTTGTCTGCCCTTTTTTGATGTGTCAGATTCTTTTCTATGTGAATGTTTCTCATCTGATCTGGCCCATACTTTATCCTCTTCCATCCTCTCCTCCTGACTAAAACCTAGAGAATTTCTATCAATAGACTCTCCTCTAAGAGAAGTCTCTGTCCGATCCACATGTTCCTCAATGCTTAGTTTAAAAACTGCTCTGCAACCCTTTTAATGTTAAGTGCCAGCAGTCTGGATCCACTGTGGTTTAGGGGGAGCCCATCCTTCCTGTATAGGATCCCCCATCTCAAAAGTTTCCCCAGTTCCTAATAAATTTAAACCCCTCCTCCCTACACCATCGTCTCATCCACACGTTGAGACTCTGAAGCTCTGCCTGCCTACCTGGCCTTGCATGTGGAATTGGAAGCATTTCTGAGAACACCACCAGAGAGGTAATGGATTTCAGTCTCTTTCCTAGCAATCTAAATTTGGCCTCCAGGATGTTTCTCCTACCCTTCCCTATAATCATGGGTACCTACATTTACCACGATCACTGGCTCCTCCCCAGTACTACACATAAGTCCATCTAGATGCCTCAAGAGATCCGCAACCTGTGCATCAGACAGGCATGTCATCATATGGTTCTCCCGGTCATCACAAACCTATCTATGTCCCTAATGATTGAATCTCCCATTACTAACACCTGCCTTTTCCTAATGACTGGAGTTCCCTCCCCTGGAGAGGTAACCTCAGTGCGAGAGGATACCCCAACATCATCTGGAAGGAGGGTCCCAACCATGGGAAGGTTTCCCTTTGCTCCCGTTGACTGTTCTCCTTCCTTGAGCCTTTCATTCTCGTTAACAGCACAGGGGATGTCTGACCGGAAGTGGGACAAATCTACAGTGTCCTGAAAGTCTCATCAACATACCTCTCTGCCTCCCTTAGCTCCTCCAGTTCCACCATCCTGGCCTCCAAAGCCTGTATTCAGTCTCTGAGAGCCCGGAACTCCTTGCACTGAATGAACACATATGACACCCTCCCACAGGACAGGTAATCATACATGCTACACTGAGCGTAATAAACATGATAGCCCCCACTCTACTGCTGGGCTTCTGCCTGCATTCTTTCCTACAGCCACCTGGGTTAATGACAGAGTTTTTGTTTAAATCAAGAAGTTTTAATTATAGTTTAATTTAAAGAATGGCAAGTGTATCTCACCACCTACCCACTCCCCTTCCAAACTCCCTCTCAAAACTCCCTGTTCTCCTCTTCTCAGAGGCCAATTACCTTTCTCTTTCTTATGTGATACGGTGGCACCCTCCTGTGGCGGGCCATGGCACGCCTGGTGTGCCTGCCTTGGTTTCCCTTTTCTTCCAGAGACCCTGGTAATTCCATGCAAGTTCTTCACATACAAGAAGTCCTGGAAGGGTTAATTTATTACAAAAATCCCATGCATGAAAGTCATAACAAAAATCCCATGACCACAATCCATTGTTCCTCTACACAATCCAAACAGTGCATTCACTCTTTCAATTCCCCAAATTCCATCAACACCAGGTACAGTTCCAGTGTTGCTCACCATGCTCCAGCACTCCAGCACAGCTCTTGCAGATCTTGCTAAACTCAGCTCTTAAGTAAGGCTCTCGCATCTCTCACCACTCCTCACCCCACCCTCTCTAGCTGGGGTGGTTTTCTGCCCTCTTTCCTCTCCAGGTCTGGTTCTAGCTCCTACCCAGAGACAACAGCAAGTTAACCAGTCCATCATACCCCAGCCCTCTCTGACTCTCCAGCTTTAGCTTTCTAGCACTGAGAACCAAACAGCATCTCCCTCTACTGTTTTCATCCTTTGGCCCTCTCTGGCCATGGATCTCTGGCCTGGGGAGGTTTGTAGGTGATCACCCAACTGCCTTCCACTTTTATTAGCCTGATTTGACTCCACTACTCACTACTTCCCCCTTCAGGGGCTTTCAAATCAACCCGCTGAAGCTCTCAAATCAGCTCTTCTCTTCTGAGCTTTCTCACTGGATTCTTGGTTCTGAACTTCTGTCTTAATTCTGAAATCACTCTTGCCTGTAGCTCTCTCATTTATAAGCCCTAGGGGCAGCCCTGCCCTCCTCATTACACAAAACTAGGGTGTAACTGGACTGGAATAAGAGGGCTCGCCCAATGTCATTAATATCACTGTAATTCAAGATGTTACACACTGGAGGCTGGATGTTCTGGAAAATAAATCTAGGTCCTCAAACTCTAGTGTGTTGGGCTGAAAGAAAGTGTTTGAAGAAGATCAATGAATTATTACTCTGCCTATTTCACAAGAAGAGCATTTAAATGTGACATTTGAATCCTTGGTTCTAACCCGTAGCAAGGCATCTGGAAACTCTCAGTGCAAGAGGGATCAGAAAATCGACTGGTTTATTCATTCTTTCTGGGATTTTTTGCTGTGTAGTTTTGTTTTGTTTTTATTATTACTACCATCAGTACTTGTAAATGATCATTCTAGGGCTTGAAACAGATTTTTAAAACACACAGAAAAGTTCAGTTTTTTTCAGGTCACCAAGTGTTAATGTTTCCTGGTGTGGCTAGGGAAATAAGGCTAGGAGATAGACACTCAGACTTCTTAAGGAAGGATTTGCAAAAATTGGTAGTGGTTCAGCAATTTTTCCCTGCCAAATTTTTAACATCTTGGGAAGATAAACAATATGTTTTACTGGCTACAACTCTGAACGTTTTGTGTTGTTTTAATCTTCAAAAGAGGTTTTATTGGCATATGTGGACAAACTGATGGATTAGATGAAGAATAGAATTTACTAATTCCTTGTGTTCCAGCAAATAGGCTTCTGTATGGAATTTTACAAAGTCTATGAACTTTATGTACACTTAGAAAGTTGTTGCCAAGACTTAATTTTGGTCTGTGTAATAAAGCACAATAACCAGTGTTTTGTTTAGACAATGTTAGTAGGATTTTCTCACTCTTTTTTCTTTCTTTTTTTTTTCTCCATTTTTCTCTTTTTAATGCACTGTATCTATGGTCTGGACTGAACACTGGAGAATCCAACCTGCATTTGGAGCAGAGCAGAGTCACCTGATCCCAAGAGGAGCACCAGTGTATGCATAAAGCTTCCTGACCTCCTGAGAGTAGTAGTGAAACCACTGCTACACCCCTTTATGAGATGCAGCTTTGTACATATACAGAGATCTATGCAGACTAGTGAATGAGGATGCAGAGACATGGCCTGCCTGTCCTCCAATTCTCACCCCCTTTGGGGCACTAGGCATCCGTTGGAGAATTAGGATGGAGCTCCTCTTGCATTTTTGCCTGGCCCTCACACCGGTCATGCTTAGATGTATGTGCACTGTATGAAAGGATGGCAGAATTAGTCCTTTAATGTGGAACATATAAATTCTGTTATTATCAAAAGGCAGGGGAAAATGTTGGCAAGAATTCAATGACATGGTTGTCTTAATGTTGTCACTTTGGATGCCTAAGAGATGCTTAACCTGAATTGTCCCTTCCAATTGTCATTAAGGAGAGAGAGACCAAGAGGAAACACTCTAGGGTTGAGGGGGGAAGGTTGTTTGTTTTGTTTTGTTTTTACTTACAGTGTTGTGAATAATGAAAATCAATCCTTCAAAATCAACATAGTAATTGCAGGAGTAAAGTATATTGTCAATAACCCTGTTAGACTAACGTTTTGAATGAGATGGTTTAAAAAAAGAGCAACAATTAGAAAAGTGTGGAGCATGATCTTATACTTCATCATTACCCTGAGATAACATTCAGGCAATTCAAACATTAATGTCAAATTGGAAATTCATTGCAAAAGCCAAAATAAATTCATTTGCTGAAAAAGCAACTAGACCAGAGGTGAGCAAATTACAGCCCGCAGGCCACATTCAGCCCGTGGAACTGTCCTGCCTGGCCCTTGAGCTCTCTGCTGGGAGCGCTTTGCGCACCCGGGCTGTGAGCTCCTGCTGAGCAGAGTGGCAGTGTGTCTAGCTCTGGCTTGGCGGCACGTCTGCCAGACATGCTGCTCTGAGCAGCATGGTAAGGGGGCCATGGGAGGGTTGGGTAAGGGGTGGGGGGCTGCAGGGGGGAGCAGTCAGGGACAGGGACCAGGGGGTGGTTGGATGGGGTGGAAGTTCTGTGGGGGAGGGGAGGCGGTCAGGGGATGAGGAATAGGCGTGAGGTCCTTGGGGGCCTGTTAGGGGGCAGGGATGTGGATAGGGGTCAGGTTACTGAAAGCAGGGGGGCTGGACAGGGGGTGGGTTCCCGGGGGTCGGTTAGGTGTGGGTGTCCTGCTAGGAGGCCATTAGGGGACAAGGAGCAGGGGAGGCTAGATAGGTCGAAGGTTCTGAGGGGGGCAGTGGGAAGTGGGAGGGTGCTGTTTGGGGAGGCACAGCCTTACCTACCCGCCCTCCATACAGTTTTGCAACCCCAATGTGGCCCTCGGGCCAAAAAGTTTGCCCACTTCTGAATTAGACAGAAAGACAAGATATGCATGTCTGATGTTGAAGAAAAGCATGTTGTGCCTAATACACTGGAGAAACTGTTAAAAAACAGTTCATCCATGTAATAATCTGACGGCTGTAAAGATGCCAAGGTCAGTGAGACCTAGGGTGACCTGCTGAGGAAGTGCAGGTCATGCCAGTTAAGGCTCCCTGAAGGCAACTTTAACATGTGTCCAATTTTTCTAGGATTTTTTTTTAAAAAAAATAGAAACGAGAATAAGTATAGATTCTTAATTTGTGTAATTTCTTCTTTTTCTATTTTCATCCCCTCATATCTGATACATTTTATAAATTTTAACATAAGAGTACACACTGGTATAAACATATTTGCTTGATTTATGAGAGAAATGTCTAGCACTATTTATCAAACAAATTAAGCAAATTTGTGTGATATGAAGGGTAAAACAACAGTATGTACCTTATGAAGTCTATATAATTGACTTGATTATATATTGTTAATTAGAAAATGGTTAGAAACATACACCTCATCAACTGTAGGTACTAAAATATTGTAGAAGAAAAAGAAAATAGAACTTGGCTACTTTAACTGGGGATATGAAATCTATAATGACTTCTAGCCTTATAAGATAAGCTTAGTCAACATCTGGCATGATGTTCTATACTCAGATGTCTTAGTCTTGAGTGACTAGATTTAGGCACAAGGCCAGAGGAAATGGTAAGTCACTCTGAATAGCATCAACCTGATTATTCTTACATCAGCAGAAGGATTTTATTATTAGGTATTTATTATTGTTACTTAAGAGCCACAGTATAATGCTGAACTCTGAGACTTCCACTAGATCTTTTGTAAAATAACCAGCTTTTTTGTTATGTTTAGTCTTTCAGTAATAATTATATATACTAAATAAGAAGAAATTATACTTTTAAGGAAGAGGGAGTAGCAATAATTATTGGCAACAGCAACCTTGGCATTGTCTTACTGTTTTTATTAGTGGAAACGCAACAAAACTGAC
The DNA here is from genome assembly GCF_003597395.2 of Chelonoidis abingdonii. NCBI lineage: Eukaryota > Metazoa > Chordata > Testudines > Testudinidae > Chelonoidis > Chelonoidis abingdonii. Next base: position 106,597,459 of record NC_133773.1, read on the forward strand.
ACAATCTCTATGGAAATTATTCAGCTTCCAAACATAAATGAATGCCTCCAACAATAAACTTCACTCAGAAGGAACTTGTACAACTAACTGGACAATCTTTTGACATAATCCATTGGCAATTGACTCACTAAAATCCTGATTCACTGCAGCCAACACACTGCTTTGTGTTAAAAGACAATGATATCACTGATTATTAAGAGCATAACCAGAATGAAAAAAAAAAGACATTTTGTATTTACTATGGGCCAAATTGTGCCTGGCCCTTGAATGGTTCATGCAGAATAGACCATACATGATTTTAACGAAACACAATAGTATAAATTAACCTAGCTACACAAGAAAATTTGGGAAACTCAGTTAAACATATGCTTGTTAGAGACATGGTAACTGCAGACATTTTCTGCAGAGAGATAGCACAACACCCTTGGGAACCAAATTATTAATTCAGTGATAAGAAGGTTGTTTATGTCATTGAGGCCACCTCAGGATTTGCAGAGATTTTCTTCATAGGCTGTAGAAGAGGGCATATTAAATGAAACGGAAATGCAAGCTCTACAGAGTTTATACCTACCAAGAAACATACAAGTCAATCACAAAGGAGCAGACATAATAGGCTTGTTACAGACACTCTCCTCACAATAAGGAATGTTAAGGACAGGTGATAGAACAGTCATGATGTGATGAAATGCGTCTTTATATTATATCAGGGCATTCAAGAAGGAGAAAAAGGATGAACCAGAAACGGATACATTTCCAAAAGTGGGCTCTAAACTGGTTAGTTATTTCTTTCTTTTTTTTTTTGGTTGTTGTTGTTGGTTGTTTGGTTTTTTCCCTTGGTGCTTATCTTTAGAAAGCTAGGGTCTGAATTTCAAAATTGATGATTTTCACAATCCCAAGTGAAAGGAACAGTGTGTGGATGTTCTGCACCTTCATAAACTATGCTCTAAGGATAGAAAGTTTCACACTCACCTACTGAAGAGCCCCAAATCTAGTCTACCTTTGAAAATTTGAGCTTTAATGTAGTGGGGCAGCATGGCCAAGATATAAAACAATATACTAGAAAGCAGGAGATATATCAAATATATTGTTCCAATAATCAGAAAGAACCATTGTCTGTCCCCACCAGATTACTTAGCTACAAGAGAGTAGCTGCGTTTTTTCTAAACCTTGGTATATATTCATGTCTACTCTTGGCAGACTTCTTTTCAAAGTATCTTGATTTTTTACATTTGCTAAACAAAACAGAAAATGCAGTGATTGCCAAATTAAAATTGCATGTGTGAGATATGACTTTGAGTGACCGTGTTCCATTTGGAAGCAGAGAAATGGGTAACTATAAAAATCTTTGGGAGTGGAACTCACCCATTGCAATCCAGGATACTGTTGTAGCTTACAGAAATGATGTATTTATGTTTACAAAGAAATGCTGAAATGTAAGTAGGACCAAAAATCTATTTCTTAAAAATAGGTTTGACGATAGTCAAGCAGGACCTGGTAAAACATGAATAAAGTGAGATAATGCAGAGGGAAGTTTAAGATAAGTTAGGACATAACCTCAGGTCGTGCTGTAAACATGTTTTTGTCCTAACAGGTTTTTACAAGTGTTTTAGATCAAATGTTAATGTTTTGGAAAATGCTACTTATATTGATACTTATAAGTATGGCATTTACACAGATACTAATTAAGATGATGCTTCCTGTTAAATAGTTAATAAATAGAAATTTTAAAATTATGGTAAAAAAGGTGGATTTAATGTTAATTTATGAAGGAACATGATTGTAATTGATTATAAAAAAGGTAGTATGTTACTTTTAGATTAGCATCCACCACTAAGGTATTATTACAGCAGTGATTTTCAACCAGTGCTCTGTGGACGTCTGGGGATCCACAAATATGTCTCAGGGGTCCGTGAAAGGTTGTCATTACCATAGAATAGTGGTTTTCAACCTGTGATATGTGGACCTGTAGGGGGGTGGGGAGGCACATACTATGTCTAATATTTCCAAAGGAGTCCACACCGTCATTCAAAATTTTTTAGGGGTTTGCAAATGAAAAAGAAGTTGAAAACCACTGTGTTACAGAAAAGATTATACCCATTCTGCTCATTTATGGACCAATCATCCTTAAATGTATCATTTCATCTTCGAATGTGAGTATTAGTGTCATGTAAGGTCATAGTATAATGCTTGTTTGCTTAACTATTTTATATTAAGTAAAGTCTTTAATTTTTATCATTCATTATGTCATTCACAGTCCTCTGCTAAATTAAATTATCGGTATCTGCCCTGGAGGCTTGAACCTGAAAGAATTCATTTTGGTTTTATTCTTTATTTTAACCATTTAATTGGGAACAGATGAATCAAAGGTTACACCGTCAATCTGAACAACGTATGTCCATTTTGGATGTGCCACAGGACCAGAAAGAATCCAAATTGTTGCTCTGCTGTATTTCCAACCTTTATCTCCAGTTTGAATAGCATACTGGATCATTGCTTACAGAGCACTGGTTGCATTGCAGTGTTACTTAAAGCATCCTGTGGTCATTATTAGTCAGCATTTACCAGTAGTCATCAATATGAGGTATTTCAGATGCCAAAGTATGATTACTATTGTTAAAAGGCTAGCATTTAAATATGACCATTGCATATCTTGTTTGATCTAAACACAAACATTTTAAGCATTAAGAGTGATAGTAGGGTTTCCAGTCACCATTTTGGATTTACTCCTTAAGTGGAGTACATCTCTGCAGCTATATTTTAATGTTTAAAGGCTTCGTTTTCTTTCAAACAGCATATTTGATTATAGCAATGCTCAAAAATGCTGTTTGAACTGAAAATTAATCCTTTAAACATATAAGAATACCTAGGGGCCACTCCGTCCACACATGGCACTCATTCCCACAGATCAACTGGGGAGTGGCATCCATGGGGTCAGAGGAGGGGCTGGATGATGCCGTGGAACCACATCACACTTCCTTCTAGCCTAGTAGCGGTGATGCACTTAGATCTGCTCATAGAAGCAATGGGGTGATCTCAACTTTAATTTCTGTAGAGAAATTATTACATATCAATAAAAAGCAAAATAGGAATACTTATTTGTCAGATATTGACATGAATATGTGTGTATAGCTCCATGTACAATGGGGACCTAAGTATGGATCTATAACTTCATAGAGTTTAAGGCCAGAAAGAACCACTAGTTCATTTACTCTGATCACCTGTATATCACAGGCCACCGAATTTCACTGTGTTACCCCTGTATTGAGCCCACTAACTTGTGTTTGACTAAAGCATCTCTTCCAGAAAGGCATCCAGTCATGATGTGAAGATCTGAAGAGGTTCATCCACTACTTCTCCTGGAAGTTTGTTCCAATGCTTAATCACCCTAATTGTTCAAATCTGTTTCTAATTTGAATCTGTCTGGCTTCAGCTTCCAACCATTGGTTTCTGTTATGCTTTTCTACAGTAAATTAAAGAATCTTTTCGTACCTTATCTTTTTTTCCTTGTGCTCTGTAATAAAGTAATTTTCAGTCCTCTTTTTTATATGCTAAGCAAATTGAGCTCTTTAAGTCTCTCACTATAAGGCACTTTCTCCAGCCCTTGAATCATTTTGTGGTTCTTTTCTGCACCCACTCCAATTTTTCAATAGCCTTTTAAAAATGTGGATACTAAAACTGGGTGAAGTATTCTAATATCAGTCCCACTAATGACATATACTGGGGTAAAATCACTTCCCCTCTCCTCCTCACTATTCCACAGTTTATACATCGAATAATTGCATTAGCCCTTTTTGTCACAGCAATGCACTGAGAACTCATGTTGAGTTGCTTGTCCACTATGAGCCCTAAATCCTTTGCAGTCACTGTTGCCCAGGATACAGTCCCCTGTTCTGTAGGTATGGCCTGTATTCCTTCTAGTTAAATGTGTATCTTTGCATTTGGCTCTCTTTCACATAGAAGTACTGAGACAGATATGACAATATCCTTCAAAAACCTCATTGAATTAAGTTTAAATATCTTTGGGTGTCCATAGCATGAAATGCAAACATTACTTATTACTGTGATCTTGGATTATATATAACCTCTCTAACGGAAGAAATGTGAGATAAGGCCTGGATGATCAACAGACTATATTGAACATTATGCCATACAAAAATGGACTTTTGGGGCAATATATGTGAAGTGGATTTCCTGGGAAATACCTAGGGAGAAGTTAACACAAATTCCTCACTTTTAGTATTGCAGAAATTAAGCCTTTTGAAGCTATGCCCTGAGGAGAGGTTCTTTATCTGCTGATTACCTTTCTTGGTCACTGGACTTCAAAGGCCCAAGCTATATAAAGGAAAGACTGAACAATTCATGGTTGTTCTGGTTCTGAGGCAGTTATGAAATTGTAACTATGGGGAAAACCCAGTTGTGGGTTTTGAAGGACTGACACTTACCAGAGCCTGAAGTTCCAGTTGGGGTGATCTCTGGTAAGCTGTTTAGTATATGTGTAGGTTTTTATTGTTTTTAATATGTTTTCTCTGTCATGCTTTCACCTTAAGCATTAATTCACTTGCTTAAAAATTTTTTTGTGATAACTTGTAACTGCTGGCAATTACAGCTATTCCCAGCCTTCAGAGAGTAAGTAAAGCACAGGTGCTGGCCTGTTTAGGCAGCCTGGCTTAATGGGACAAATGTAGACAGGGAATGGTAAAGCCTGCAAAAACTGGCCTGCTTAGGCAGCCTGGCTTAATGGGACAAATGTAGACAGGGAATGGTAAAGCCTGCAAAAACCCTGATCAGGAGGGAGAGAAATATGAGTCTCTGCCCAACAGAGAAGATGGCTGAGTGGCCAGGAGCTTAGAGTGCATGCCCTTGAGGTACCACATACGGGGAACACAGATGCAGTTGCCCTAGACTCTGAAAACTGTTTTTTATTAATATCACTACTATTAATGACAATAAGAATAATAATTAATAATTAATGCAATGAGAAACTCTATAAAGGGTAAGATATAAATATTCAGGTAACAGACCAAATGTACAGGCTACATTATCCATTTATCATGAAAAGTCATGTGTATCTTTACAAGGCAATTTGCTAAAGATTAATTTTCTTTCTTTCTAGTGCGAAGCATCACCTTGGTTGCTGTCATTTTTGAATGAGGCCTTGGGTTGCGCTAACAGTGCAATTTGTTTTTGTGCAGGAAGCCCTGGTTCAGGAGCAACAGTGTGAAATTTGCTCCTGGACTCGTCATGATTAAATGTGCTTGGGAGCTGGGTAGTGTGTTTGGTCTTAAGGAAGTAGAGGGAAAGGCTACCTATGTTACTCTGAGAGACATTGTCTCCTCTTCTCCCCCACACCCCCCACCTGTGAAAGGAAAGGAATTTTTCATCCATTATTCAGGACAAAAACTAGGGATGGGGAGATCTAAGATAGCAGCAGGATTCTCTCATTTTCTTTCCCTGTTAGTAGGTTCTGGAATCTTACAGAGGCCTTCAAGTTAACTATAGATGACTCTTTGGGACAATTATGGACTATTCAAGCGAAGTAATTTCCTTTAACGTCATGTGAGCAAATGTTGACTATAAAACCTTCTTACATAAGGCTAAAAATCAAACACACCCCAAATCCCAAGTGCAACAGGAAGGAATATTTTCTCTGCTCCACGTACAGACTGCACAGTTGGAGGGATGTAGTCTAATCTTACGTATTTATTTATTTTATTTTATTTCTCCATGTGTTGTTTTGCAGCTACAGTTGCCAACTCTGACTGAAACTATTCTGGGAGATTTTTTCCCCCAACATGACGTAATGTAATTAATAGCACTACACCTATTAAAACCTCCCAAATTGCTTTTAATAGTCACTGGGAGATCGATGCCAATTCCGGTAGACTCCCAACCAATCCTAGAGGATGGGCAACCCTATGTGCAATGTTGAACTGGTCAAAAAATATTGCAAATTTTGCCTGAAGTTTTTCACAAGGAATTGTTGCTAGTTATGATCAACTTACATAGTGGCCAGACTTTTTCAAAAAAATTAATCTTTACAAAAAATATTCTGCATTTTTACCAGAAATAAAGAGCCAGGAGCTGGCACATTCCAAAAACAGAATATCAACCTGAATGATCTTATTGGGGACAGCAAAATTCCAAAAGCCAATATTTTCAGGTAAAAATATACCTTTAAGACCACATTTTCTTTTAGTTACATATGTGCAGCCCCACTTTCTTTATTAGTCCCCATTCCTGCAAACACTTACCCACACGTTTAACTATAGAACTGTGAACAGTTACACTGAAATCAATATAAAATGAAGCATGTATGCAAGTGTTTGTAAGTTCAGGACCTAGAGTGTATTCATGTAAAGGAGAACTGAATTTGGCCCATTTAATTCAATGTGACACAAAGTCATCAGAGAGTGAAAACCTAATTTCTGACATATTACCACCATGAAAATACCCACTTATTTAAAATACCCACTTATTTATTGAAAGTTACTCTCTTACAAAAAAAAAAAAGTTTGCATAATGAAGCAATTAATTAAATTGATTTTTTTCAGTTGTAAACTGTGATTACATTTTACTGGCTCAACTTAACCTTTAATTTGTTGTAGCATGTAAATAATTTAAAATGCTAGATTTATGACACTTTTAAACATTATTGTAGGGAAAAAATGTTAGCTACAATCCCAATATAAATATAAAATGTCCTTTTCTTCAGCTAAAGATTCTCATTTATTATAATTAATGCCATAAAGTTTCATTGTTTAAGTCATTTGCACATTGGTAATTATACTGTTGTCATATAATTATCTTTAGTGGTTTCTTTTATTTTATGTAACAATTAAAAAAATAATTTAAAAAACCCTGCAGCTGTGTTGGTTAATATACATTTCTGAAATGCCTGCAGCAGACCTGGGATTTTTAGACTTATTAAAACCCAAACTGAAATGGAAGGCTAGTTTTCAGGAGCACTTGGATGCATCTTAACTAATACATTATATGATGTCCTTCTTCTTGATTTAAAATCACACCCAGTACTCTAACAGAACAAACTGACAATTTTATCTGAAGGCTGCAAAAATATATATATATTGTGAAAACACCTACAAGGATGAGTCACCATTGTCTCAATCACAGCCTTAGCTATTTCTTCTTGCATAACAAAAAGTCTAATTACATCCCTTAAGCAATCATCTCATCAAGCAAAGTGACCTATATTTTAATGGGGTGATGGCACCATGATAGTTAAGGTTGAGACTAGCTTACTGTTTAACAGCAAGTTTTATTACGTGCTCTGAAATCCACATGCTTATTCAGAGTGTCTTGAAACTCACTGTGCCTCCTGGGGCTCCAGGGCAGGGTTAAACTCAGCAAAGGGCAGGAGACTGGTTTATTAGTTAGGCTGCTGATCTCACTGAGTAGCCTGAAACTTTTGTAAATTTGTTGCACAAATGCTAACCTAAAACTTGTTAGAAGAAAAGGGATCTCCTGGCAAAACTATGGCTTAGCATGGACGAAATCGTGATTGATCTACTGCAGGGGTCGGCAACTTTTCAGAAGTGGTTTGCCGAGTCTTCCTTTATTCACTCTAATTTAAGGTTTCGCGTGGCAGTAATACATTTAAATGTTTTCAGAAGGTCTCCTCTAAGTCTATAATCTATAACTAAACTATAGCTGTACTGTATTAAAAGTAAATAAGGTTTTTAAAATGTTTAAGAAACTTCATTTAAAATTAAATTAAAATGCAGAGCCCCCTAGACCAGTGGCCAGGCCCCGGGCTGTGTGAGTGTCACTGAAAATCAGCTCGCATGCTGCCTTTGGCACATGTGCCATAGGTTGCTTACCCCTGATCTACTGAATAAGTAGTCTCACTGAAGTTCTCAATAGAACGTTGCAGGTGGGGTTTGGTCCAATATATGTACTTTCCTCTTTTCAAAATGAACTGTCCTCAATCACTTCCCTCAGGACAATGCCAAGTAATCCATCTCCTAAAGAACTGGAGGTCCAGATAATCTCTATTTGATTTCTAACATTTTCTTATTCAGATTAAATATTTGAAATGGACACACATTAAAGTTGCAGAAGCTGGACTCTAAGGTGAAAGTGATGTATTTTTAGCTTATCAGCATGATCCCCCCCCCCTCGAATTTCTTATAAAGATTCATATTTGGCAACCAAAGTTGATGCTAAATCATTGATTAATTGTTTGCTGACCATTTTAAATTAAGAGATGATTTTATTCTATTTCTGCAATTCTCCATCTTGTTCCTACTGAATAGCTTCTTTTCACACAGAATCCTCATTTCTTTTTATTTTAATTTTTTAATTTAAAATTAATATTTCCAGTCACACACTCTTATTTCCAGGGCAGAAAAGGTCTATACATGATAGAACACTTAGTCAAGGTAGGTGAAAATGCCCTGCACTATGATTAAACAGCAACTATGAAGATATCAAAGGACATCTAACTTCAAATCTAGGATAGAAAAACAGTGACTACATTGCAGGACTAAGAGATTATCTACAAGGAGAAAGAGAGAAAAAATGTTTCAATTTTCTTCCTTTTCTTCTTTTGGTTCCATGCTGTAATTCTGCATTGGTAGAGGACAATTTTATTCATTTTCAGGAGCAGCATGCAAACACCCCAAAGCTCAACTGCTATAAAATATTAATATTTTCCGTATCGCAACACTTTTCCCCAAAAGAAAAATGGAGCCTGCAAACAGGCCTGAACACAGGAGAGTTTGAGTTAAAGGAATTTGGGGGAGGGAGCAAGTGGTATTTTGTTTTTGTTTAATGTGTATGTGTTTCCCCTTAACAGTAGCTTAGGAGGACATGCTATGAAATCTACACAGGCAGCAGTAGTAGTGACCCAAGAAATGGAAGCGACAATGAAGATGACTGGATATGGAAGCTGCGAGATGTATGTTATCCTAGAGCGAGTACCCACAAAGAGCTCCATTTGTATGAAGTGCTGCCTGATAGAGCAGATGAAAGAGAAGATCAAACGGTATGGCTACACTCGAAACTTCAAAGCGCTGCTGCGGGAGTGCTGCCACGGCAGTGCTTTAAAGTGTGAGTGTAGTCGCAGCGCCAGTGCTGGGAGAGAGCTCTCCCAGCGCTGCACGTACTCCACATCCTCACGGGGTTTAGCTTGCAGCGCTGCGAGCCGCGCTCCCAGCCCTGCGGCACTGTTTACACTGGCACTTTACAGCGCTGTATGTTGCAGCGCTCCGGGGGGTGTTTTTTTCACACCCCTGAGCGCGAAAGTTGCAGCGCTGTAAAGCGCCAGTGTAGCCATGGCCTAAGGTTTAGAGTTGCTGGTAGAAATTATGGTTGAATTTCAAAGAGGATTCAAGCAGATGATGGAGGGAATGCAAGAGGATGCTGAAGGGAAAACTCAAGACTCATAGATGTTAGCTGGACTGGAGTAGGGTAAACTGCTGGATGAGGAAAGTGCCTAGTGGAAGCATGTGACTATGAGAATCAGGCAGAGAAAAAGACCAGTTAGTGAAGGAGAAATAGAGCTGAGTTGGAAAATGAAGAAGGGGTGCAGCAGTAAGTAACAGAAGGTGGGAGGGCAAGGAAAAGAAGAGTAGCTGGTCCTACAAGATGAGAGGAAGAGTCAATGGAGACAGACAGCCTTCAGAGCACCAAGAGAATAGAGGATGACTTGCAGAAGATTGCAAGGTAGAACAAAAGACAGCAAAAGACAGCCAGAAAGAACAGAAGAAAGAAGGCTGCAAAATCAGCAGGAAGAAGCAGGTCCATAGAGGAGGAAAGTGACGGCAAGACAAGAATATGATGAACAAGAGATGGCTCAGGCAGTTGTACTATAAGGAGGCTTTTGGGATGTTCGACGACTAGGATGCATTCACGGACAAAGGACTGTTCTCATGAGAAGGACTCCACCTGAGTAGGGAGGGAAATAGACTTGATTAAATAGAACTGATTAAAAGAGCTTTAAGCTAGGAATTAGAGGGAGTTGGTTGAGAAATTCTCATGTAATCTCCACCCCTGATTCTAATATTCTGATTCTAAGCAGGAGGAAAGTAAAAGAGAAAGGAACATTGGGTAGGAGAATGGACAGCAAGAAGAAAGTTAGTGACAAATAGGCAACAGAATGATTGTACCCAATCAATCAAGGAAGCTGGGTGAAGCCAAACAGAAACAGCTAAGATGTCTGTATACCCATGCAGGGAGCATGGGTAACAAAATGGAACTGGAATTACCTGTGCAGGAAGTGAAACTGGATATTATAAGGGTAACAGAAAATGGTGGAAGAATAGTCGTGATTGGAGTGCAGGTATTGAAGGTTATGTGCTGTTCAGGAAAGACAGAAATAAAGGTCAAGGTGGTAGAATAGCATTGTACATTAATGATGAGGTAGTCTGTAAAGAAATTAGAAGTGATGGAATGGATAAAACAGAATCTGTTTATGTCAAAATCATTTGGGGAAGAAAGAAACAGAGGTTCCACTGGGGTAGTGGTTGGGGTATGCTACAGGACCCTAGCATCCAGTTTGGATCTGAAGAGATCTCTTTAATATTTTTAATGAAATAAATACTATCAGGAATTGTGTGATTACTGGAGACTTTAACTTTCAGACAAAGATTGGAAAACAAGTGCTACTAATAATACTAGGACCCAGATACTCCTGAATGTGATAGTTGACAGATTTCTTCACCAAATTGTCACTGAACCAACAAGAAGTGATGCCAGTTCAGATTTAATACCAGTAAGTAGTGAAGACATCATAGAAGAATGGATTGTAGAAAACAACATTTGTTTGAGTGATCATGAGCTAATTCAGTTTAAACTAAATGGAAGGGAAAACAAAAATAGGTCTGGAACTAGGGTACTTGATTTCAAAAGGGAAAAATTTAAAAAATAAAGGGATTTCAGTTAGGGAAGCGGATTGGACTGAAAAAATTCAAGGATCTAAATGTAGAGGAGGCTTGGAATTACTTTAAGTCAAAGTTGCAGAATATACATGAAGCTGGAATTTAAAGAAAGGGAAAAAAATTGCAAGGGAGGGTTGCAGACTGAACTGGATGAGCAAGTTTCTCAGACAGGTGATTAAGAAAAAACACAAAGTTCACAAGGAATGGATGATAGGATGGATCAGTAAAGGAAGCTACCTCTTGGGAGGGGCCAGAAAGTGTAAGGAAAAAGTGAGAACTCCTAAAATCTAACCAAAGTTGGACCAACAGTAAATTAACAGTAAAAGGTTCTATAGTCATATAAATAATAATAATAATTAATAATTAATATAAAAAAAGAAGAAGTGGGACAGCTAAGCACTGAAGATGGGGTGGAGATTAAGGATAGTCTAGGCATGGTTCAACACCTAAACAAATACTTTCCCTCAGTTTTCACTGCCAGTACGGATGAGGACTGGAATATCTTACAAGAAGATCCAGATAACCTTCAAAACTGGAGTAATAGAAATGGGATGAAATTTAATAGTTTAAAGTGCAAGGACCTCATCTGGAATACCCATGTGCAATTCTGTTCTCCCATGGTTAAGGAAGATTAATTCAAACTGGAAGAGGTGCTGAGAAGGGCTACTAGGATAATCAGAGGAATGGAAAACCTACCTTACAAGAGAAGGCTCAAGGTACTTGGCTTATTTAACCTAACTAAATGAGGGCTGAGGGGAGATATGCTTGCTCTCAGAAATAAATCAGAGGGATAAATACCAGACGGTTATTTAAATTAAGTGCCAATGTTGACACAACAACAAATGGATATAAACTGTTCATCAGCAAGTTTAGACTTTAAATTACATTAAGGTTTCTAGCCATCAGAGGAGTGAAGTTCTAGAACAGCCTTCTAAGGGGAACAGTGGAGGCAAAAAAAACTAACTGGCTTTAAGACTGGGCTTGATAAGTTTATGGAGGGGATGCCTACAGTGGCAAGTGGCCCATCTAATGACTGCTAGTACCAAATGTCCAATCTCTGGCCGTTAGGGATATTAGATAGGGAGGGCTCTGGGTTACTACAGAGAATTATTTCCCACGTGTCTGGGTGGTGAGTCTTGTCCAAATGCTAAGGGTACAACCAATCACTATATTTGGTGTCGGGAAGGAATTTTTCACTAGGTTAGATTGGCAGAGACCAGAGATATTTACCTTCCTCTGCAGCATAGCCTGGGTTATTTGCAGATTTAAACTAGAGTAAATGGTGGATTCTTTGTAATTTGAAGTTTTTAAATCATGATTGGAGGACTACAGTAACTCAGGCAGAGATTATGGGTTTATTACAGGAGTGGGTAGTGAGGTTCTGCGGCCTGCAATGTTCAAGAGGACAGACTAGATGATCATGATGATTCCTTCTGGCCTTAAAGTCTATGAGTTTATGGGTATGTCTACAATGCAATTAAAAACACATGGCTGGTCCATGCCAGTTGACTCAGGCTCATGGGGGTTTGGCTAAGGGGCTGTTTATTTGTGGTGTAGATGTTCTGACTCAGGACTGACTGGAACCTGGACTCTAAGACCCTGCAAGGTAGAAGGGTCCCACAGCTTGGGCTGCAGCCTGATCTGGAACCTCTACACTGCATTAAATAGCCCCTTAGCCTTAGCACAGCAAGCCCGAGTCACCCAACATAGGACAGCCACAGATATCTAATTGCAGTGTAGACATACCTGATGAATCTGTGAAGAGATCTGAAGCAGTAGATCTTGAAAGGTTTAAAACTACAGTGGTGAAAACAATAGAAACTATACTTATATGCGTACAGGCAACAATCTTTCTATGAAAAAGGCCAGAATATGATCTAATAGTCCTTTTCCACTTTTTATTACTGTGATTCTCTTAGTAAAGCTTGTTTCATTTAGTGTTCATATTGAATGCAACATAAGCATTCTAATGTTTTTAGCAAAGAATAGTGCCAGATTGAGAGCAGATATAATTCTTCTATCCACAGATTAAACAGCATGAATAGCAGAAATGCAAGTTTCTGCCCTGTTAAAGTGCCTTAAACTTGCCTGGAGCAACTCTCTCAGTCATCATGCCCATTTAGGGCTTAATGGACTTTGAACCAGATCCTCGTTCCTTGGCCTCTTTGATGACACTTTCAACCAGGATGCTAGTTAGCGCCACTGGTGATGTAAGCACTGGTCCAGTAGATACTGCTCTCAGATCACTAACTTATTTTACACAGACTGCTCAGCAGCCAACACAAAGTAATGACTTTTGATCACTTCTGACCTGTACTAGATTCAATTTTCTTAAAACTTATCTTCATTGTAATAAATAAATCTTGCCAGTACAGGTCACTTATATAGATCCTCTACAACAAGGCATATTCCAAAAGTCCTGTTAGAAAACAGCAGGGAAAACAAAAACACTGGCTAGAGATAAACTATCTATAAAATAGTTTTAGCACATTTGTTGAGACAGTCCAAAAACATAACATTAATCTAGAAACTTTAGGATAAGGTCTTTTATGCTTACAACTATATGTTGCTACTTATAATTCATGGCACGAGAAATAATTCATGGGAAATAATTCACCTGTAAAAGCTAAAGGCAAAATTTTGCTCTTTGAAGAGAAAAGAGAGTAAGAAAAAAATATTCACTTATATGCACCTATGGGGCAACATGAGTTTTATTGTATTCTCCCATTTATAACTGGGTGCTTAGAGCTAGCTGTGTGAAAGGTTTCTGTATCTCTGCTTCTGGCAAGTAAGCTCTGCCTTTAAGGAATAGCCCTCACTGGGGTTGGCACGGCACACAGTTGCAGGATGGAGTCTGGAGTCCTTTACACTGCCCTGTATAAAGATCTAGTATTTGTTCCCTTTACTTCCAACTCACTCTGCTTCCCATTGAGCTTGGCCATGGCCCAGTTCCATTTCTGCTCCTTTATGCTGTCCTTTAGTTCTCTAAATTCAAGGTCTGCAATTGTGAATAGGCAAAACGGAGTGATGAAAACCCATTTCACTTTCTCCCTTTACACACCTATGCTGGGGAAAGGCATAATGTGCCCTCACCCCCTTCCAAAACATACATACAGGGTATCCTGGCAAAGGAGAGAATCTGGACCTTTTCTTTTTTTGTCTTTTTAGTGATATCTACATAAAGAACTCAGAACAGGCCATGCCCTAGTTGTGAGATAGATTGAAAAATTACAATCTGTCTTGCATAAGGATTGTCATGTAATATCATAGTTGTAGAGTCCCAGTGCCCCTCCTAGTTTCCCTCTTGTTTCAGGACAAAATATAATCCGGCCTATTCCTAGCATCTTCTCCATGTCAGCTAATCTGTACTGGCCAGTGCTTTGTGCAGGTGGAACCAAAGCTCAGCCCATCCCCCTCCCCTGCCTGCATATTCTCCATCTACCTGCACATGGGACTGATGAGGAGAAATCAGGACTGCACCAACGCTCCTTTCCCACTCAGCATTGTGACCCCCAATGTCAGTAGTTCATGCAGGTGAGTAAAAGGGCAGCCTAGCCAACTGCCAAATGGGTTGGTCACAATCCTGCCCTTGAGAGAGACAATAGTTTCCTTCTTATACTTGCTTTATAAGTCCTTATGTTATTGCTGCTGTCATGCTATTAGAAACTGTCAGTGATCATATTTTTAAAACTGAACGAAGTACAGCTTCTTAAGCATGGATTTAGTCACCACCATAAAAAATTAACTTAGAGCCTTTTATTGATCACTTTCTTATAACACTTATGCATAAAAAAATCTTCTGCCTGTCCATTTTCCATCCTCCCACCCCAAAATAAATCAGATATATCATTAATCTCTTTACCACTACCTCATGTTCCCACATGGAAGATGTCTGTCAGTTACACCAGGCAAAACAAATTTCCAGAGCTGTCACATGTACCAAGCATATCAGAACATGAGAACATAAAAGGAATCTCATCACAAATGATGGAATGCAGCAGATATGGTTGGGGTCAACCAGCAAGAAGATTAAAAAGCAACATATATAAGTAAAATTAATATTTCATATGATATACCATAAATGTTATTTTTAAGTAGCTTAATAAAATAATCTGCATGATGAGGGAACAAAAGGGTCAGGTGTGCTATTAGCTAACAGCAGTGAGTGGGAATATTGCATCAGATCTCATTGCCATCCCATCTTAAAGCAAACTTGTGCTGTTAAACTCCACATGCAGACATTATATTAACATTTCATGAGCATATAAATGTCATTTCGCTCTAACAAAAAGGGAAATAGTCTCCCTTTCAAAGGAGCAATAGGCACTCATGGAAGGGGGAAATACCCCTAATTGTGAAACCAATTAACCTTCTGTCATATAACAAACCACAGTGTAGCTGGAGCGTTTTAAAGACATTCCTGAATAATACAACACTATACAAGTACAGTGTACTTTTGCTTTCTAGAGACTTAATTTTAAAAAAAGCGGCTCTACAAGGTGTTCTCCATGGACACCATTCGTCTTTATAGCACAGTAACAAATCTTTAAAAAAAAACAAAAAAAAAACCCAAAGGAGAATCATTTGATCAAGAAAACAAATCAGCCACTACCTTATAGGGAAAAAAATGCTTAAATACAAGCTTGTCTTATGGCTTGTTTACATGAAAGTTTAGATATGATTCACTTTGATTTCACTTCCCTTGCTGATGAAATAAAACAGATTGCTCAGTAAAAGAACAAGTGCCCCTGCAGGGCTCTTTAGGGTTGATTTATTCCTTAGATATAGCAAAAAAAAACAAGTTAAGACAAGCAAGTTGAGAAAACCAGTATGGGTATGTTTGTTTAGTTTTGAAGGACCAGGCAACCATTAAAATAAGGTAACTCCTTAATTATTGCAACTCCTCCACTGGCTTCACATTTTTCTTCTTCATGGTCTTCTACTTCTTCTGTGTTTGTTTGTTTGTTTGTTTTTTGTTTTGCCACATATTCAGCGATATGACCTAGTTTCAATTATTTTCCATGGGGGTAAAGGACATAGACCTACATTATATATCTACGTGCCTATTTTCTGGTGTTCACTGAGAATTGTCAATGGGTTTTTCATAACTCTAAGAATCTATTTAAGAATGACCAGCTCTTTTAGAACATGAATTAATTTACTTATTGATACAAATTTAATTCTAATAGCATGTTGTAAGTTGAATGAGCTGTAACTGTTTATTTCATAATAGAATTTGACTTCTGAAGGCATGTTGTGGTACTACTGGAATATAAAAATAATCTCTCAACCCATAGTAGTTTTGTCTTTCCAAAGAACAGCCTTTGATTTTGCTAAGAACTGTACACAGAGAAGGACTAACAGGGTTGGCCTACAATCCATTTTTTAAAAATTTATTTTGATTAAACAAAGTTGACTTTGTTTGGGTATTTTCATTTAAACTTTACCTATGGGGGGACTTAACCCTACTCTCAGATATTTAGTATAATTCCTAGCAAATCTTATGGAATCTAGTACAGGTCTTGTGCAATCAGTGTATATAGGTGATTATTGCATACTTACCACAGCCATAAAATGCCTAAAAAAAAAAATTCTTCAAGGTTTTTTACATCCATAAGTGGTGAAGAAAGAGAGGGGAATTGTTTTATTACTTATTTTAATTTTAGACATGTTTTCAGATAGTTAAGGTATACCTTCACTGCAAAACAAGACCCACAGCAGCAAGTCTCAGAGCCTGGGTAACTGAGGAGCTCACCCGACAGGGCTAAAAATAACAGTGTAAAAATTTTTGCTTGAGCTGGAGCCTGAGGTCTGAAACCTAGTGACAGAGGTGGGTCTCAGAGTCTGGGCTCCATCCTGAGCAGGTATGTTTAGAATGCTGTCTATAGAGTAAGCCCTGTGACTCTGAGTCAGCTGATCAGAGCTCTGAAACTCACTGCTCTGGGGATTTTATGGCAGGGTAGACTACTCTTAGAGTGAAGTGGTCCTGATAAGCAGATAGATACATTAGACTGATAACAGAGATGCCCAGTTGTATTTCAAAATATAAAAAGAGTTTCAGAAGTCACAAGAGAAAGATGTGTTCATAACTGTACACTGATCAACCTCAAAAACTCATTAGTATGCACATTTCTTTCTAAAGACTCAGTCTTGCCTTTCCTCATGGAAAACTGGCCTTTAACACTATGGAGAATGATCCTTCCTGACTGTATACAGTTAAATCAAAGGAGGCTGTTGGGGTGGGGAGGAAGGGGGAACAAGCTGAAAATGAAACAATGACAGAGATAAGGTACCTCCAGAGACAACACCAAGGATCCTTAAGGGAAGAATGGGGAGCTATTAAGTGGAAATACCTACCTCCTGGTCTCCAGCCAGGCTAGCAGGTTTATTTTTCCCAGTCCAAGCCCAGGATCAAAGGGACAGTAAAACACTAAAGCACTAAAGACCCTTGCCTAGAGAGGAAAGAGGCTGATTGGGCAGTTGTGGCCAGAGATGAGTCCCTGTATGCTGTGGGGGATGTCTGTATCTCCCAGGCCAATTATACGGATGTCTGACCTGAGCGGAAAAGGCTGAAAGGAAAGAACAAAGCTTAAGTAAGACCCAAACGTGTAGGCCTATTTTTGTTTAACTCACTTCTCTGAATGCTGTGTGCCTTTGCGTGAATAAATAATACTTTATTTTGAATAAATTGTTTTTGAACCACTTTATTCAGCCACTGGTCACAGGAAATGGAATTGATTACCTAGGGAAGTGGTGGAAACTCCATCCTTAGAGGTTTTTAAGGCCTGGCTTGACAAAGCCTTGGCTGGGATGTTTTAGTTGGTGTTGGTCCTGCTTTGAGCAGGAGGTTGGACTAGATGACTTCCTGAGGTCTCTTCCAACCCTAATATTCTATGATTCTATGAAAAGGGCATGCAAGTGCCAAACACAGCTGGAGCTGTTATGTTATCACAGTTGGTAAACAGGGGTGCTCTAGCCCAGAGACCCAATCTGAATGGTAGGCCCATCTGGTTCCACTCAGAGAGGAGTGAAGATAGAAAACCAGTCACTTGAAGGGGCACTCGAGAAGGCCAAAAAGGGTCTAAAGTGCAACCTACCTTGTAATCATGACATACACCAAAAGTAAAATTAGAAGCAATAAAAAACCTATGGTTAATACTGACAGCAACATATTAATCACCTGTAAAAAAATTAGGAAGATTTCCGTCCACAAAAGACAGCTCTTTATACATTAATTGTATCTTGTTTGTGAAACATCCTTCAGACTTGTTCCTCAGAAAGAGTAAAAAATTAAACCCATGAGGCTATGTATAACTTGTTAGCATAATAATAATGTTTTTTCTTTTCTCATTTCTTGTTGGGATTTATATGGGCATTTTTGGCAGTCTTTTCGAATTTTTTGGATTGTACACTATAATTTGAATCTGAGTACCTCTCTTTCCAAGGGAACAATGTGTTTGTACTGGAATAAGTATTTGTTATTGAACCAAAATAGGAAAGAATTTATTTATTATAATTATATTTTTTTGGTAAGCCTGAGTTCCATTTTTCTGTAATGGAACTTCTACTTCTTTTTTTCTACACATAATAGGTCTGATGCTGCCTTTGTTTCAATTCTCAGTAACTGCAATGGAAGTTTGAGATGAGATAGAAATGCTAGATTGGGCCCTGTTGTTTTCTTGTACGTTTTATGTACTTTGTCACAGCGGTTGTTTTTGATGATTGACTTGTAATTTTGTAAAACTTTAATACAAAGTACTTCCTTTAAAAAAAACAAACAGTAAATTTATTTGAAGGAATTAAGAAGAAAGAGTTAAAAACAAAGCACTTTGCAAAAAACAAAGAAACAAAATATATATGCAAATACAACATCTAATTAAGCTGAACATGTATTTGCATGTAAATAATTCAGGTCAATAATTACATCGCCTTATGTATTTGTACACACCAACTAAACAGGAGCCTTAATCTTGATTAATGATAATTACAAATAGTAATAATAATAATGATTATAAAAAACAGATGCCTACATCTATGATCATACTTAATAGTTTTGTACTATTTTGTACTTAATAGTTAATAGTTTCTAATTTATGTGTGTAAAAGTTATATGCCCTTAAACACAATCTGTTGGAAATGTTAAAGTACATGCAGGTTCAATTACTTGACCAGTTATGCATGCAACTGTCAATTTGGGGCATTCAATAGGTACATCTTTTTGAAAATGTACTCTTTGATTTTTTTTCCCTATGCAGTACAATGTATTGTACTTTACAATCACCAAATGAACCCACACAAACAAATTATGATTTCTTCTATTACTTTTATCCACCTTTGTTCTATGAGTAAAAAGAAAAATCCTGCTGATAAAGTACCCAAAAACAAAGCCATTGTACCTATATGCAAGAGATAAAACTAATTACGTATTTCAGATGGGGGAGGGGGTGCACAGGCTTCTGCGAAAAAGTAAAAATGGGAATTGGTAGCCAGCAGGGGAGAACAAAACTCGTTTGTGACTGAAATGGAGAAGATTTGCCCATTGTAAAGGATTTCTTTTGGAACTTCATTATATTTGTAGATTAGAAAGAGCTGAAAGACCTAATGTTGTCCAGGAAACTGCAAAAACAGCCATCAAATACAAATACTCAAACAACTGAGGAAGACTCAATAAAATAGACAGTTGTTGAATGGGGTGCAGTGAATTCAGGGAAAATACATTTCTGTTTACTGTCTGCATTAGATTCATCACTGGAGAAAACCTGGACTAGATGCAAGGCTTGCTAATTATTCTTCAGACAAATAAGAAGTTCCTTCTCCCTTCAGTTTGGAAATTTAGGACAATAGTCTGCCTTCAATCCATATTCAGAGCTCAGAATAACATCAAAGGGAATTATGTAATCTGCATTAGTCAGAGGCAGCATGGACTAGCTGTTGGTGCAGGACACTGGGACTCAGGAGATACTCGGTGAAATCCTAGCCCTGAATGAAGTCAATTGCAAAACTCTCATTGACTTCAACAGGGCCCGGATTTCACTTTGGGATCAATTCTTCGCTCAAGTACCAACTTGCTGTATGATGCTGGACAAGTCACTTAATCTTGTGGTACTGAATTTCTGCATCTCTCAAATTGGACTATTAATAGTTACGTCTGTAAACTGATTTGATAGTCATGGATAATGCAGATTATATATATTATTGTCTCTTCCATGCAGGACAAAAGATTTTAAATTATTCTAAATAAGTGGTATTTTAGAAGATCTCTCTCTAGATCTCAGTTGCACACACACACACACACACACACACACTCTTAACAGATTATGGGAATACACAAAGGATACACATAGCTTTCTTCTGTCTTTTTGCTGCAATGGATGCAGTAATAATGTGAAGCTCTGATGCAAAAGGGCTGTCTTTTGTCTTCAAAGGATAAAAAAGAGGATAAAGAGTAGTGAACCAGGAGCTAAGAATTACTTAACATTAATAGTACTATTATTTTATAAACACAGTACAGTGATTGCTGTAAATATTTTTTTTCTTTTTGAGAGAATAGGGGTTTACAGGGAAAGGAGAGAATTTTTTTTTCATAATTTAAATGTAAAAGGAAAGGACGAATGTTCTGCTCCTTTGTGAGTCACAAAAAGAAGCTAATGTAAATAAAATGGGACAGAAACAGACAGAAAGTACCAAAAAGAGAGGAGCGTTACCTCCAGTTAAAACAATGCTATAGGTATGAATGTGGATTTAAAATTCAGTAATACTGATTTTTTTTTATCATAGCAGACCCCATCAT
The DNA here is from genome assembly GCF_003597395.2 of Chelonoidis abingdonii. Taxonomy (NCBI): domain Eukaryota; kingdom Metazoa; phylum Chordata; order Testudines; family Testudinidae; genus Chelonoidis; species Chelonoidis abingdonii. Next base: position 106,618,147 of record NC_133773.1, read on the forward strand.
GCACTCTATAAGAACCCAAAACCATGACTGATCCAAAAGGACTTTACATGGTATTTTGACACTCAGAAGTACATTCTAACAAAGGTCAGTGCACAAGCGATATCTCTATTTCTGGAGACTGACCCAAAGAAGTATAACTAAAAAATAACTATTCAGCAGGGTGAGAACCATGTACAGTCCACTCCTGGTGGGTTCATAGGTTCCGGACCTATAAGCCTGGGGGTACTAATGCACCCCCTTGGCTTGAAGTGGTTTCCATCATATACAGTGTTTACCAATTGGTTCAGTGGCTTTCATCACCTCCACTATACAAATTGTTCCAGCATCCCTAGTTGGGTTTAATGAGACTGATCACCACACACTGCAAGGCTGTATTTGGTCCTGTATCTTATTCTATGTATATAAAGTACAATGAAAACACACAGCACTAGATATAAAAATAAATAATAATAGTCCTGTATGAATTACACAGGTCCTAAAACCATCTTATCTTGTTGACATTTTTCTCTACTAATACAATACTGTACATGGAATAAACTATTGTTCTGTAATATCCCTGAACAAGAGCTATTAGCAGCAAGCAAGCAAGATATACCTGCCTAATTTCTGGCGCAAAATACTAACAATAAAATGTTTAAAAGCAATCACTATATAGCTTTGAATATAAAAGGTGCTACCATGCTTATATATGAAGTATTATCTGTTGGTTGGATAGCATTTGATATATCACTATCTGGTTCAGCTGTAGAAGGGAAAAAAATTCTAAAGATTTTTTTAAATAAGGAAAGGAGATAATAGGGTAAAAAATGTACTCACAAATAGACTCACTGGGAGTAGGATGTCACTAGTATAATGGAGAGACAAGGTGAGTGAGGTAATATATTGTATTGGTCGAGCGGCTGTTGGTGAAAGAGACAAGTTTAGCTATGCAGAGCTCTTCTTCAGATCTGGGGAAGGTACTCGGAGTGTCACAGCTAATTACAAGGTGGAACAGATAGTTTGGCATAAGTAATTAACACATATTCTGAGGGGCCATTCAAGGTAAAGTGGCCCATTAACACCCCTGCAGTCATAGACAAAACAGTGAGGTTAGGGGATTGTAGATGGTTGTAATAAACTGTAAACCATGATTTTTAGTGTCTAGCAAAGTTATAAATTTAAGCTCCCAGGCTTGTCTTTTGAATGTATTGTGCTGGTTTCCTTTGAGGATGAGGACTGAGAGGTTAGATGTGGAGTGACCATTTTGTGAAAAGTGTTCAGTGTTTTTGTCTTTTATTATTATTCTGTGTGAATTCATTTGAAAGCATAGTGATTGTCTGGTTTCACTCACACAGTTGTTATCTGGGCATTTAATGCATTGGATGAGGTACACCACATGTTGTTGGGTGCATATATCTTGAAGGGTGGGTTGTGGGGAGTATTAATCATTATAGATGTGGAGATACAGCTGCAGATTTTGCATCTATTATTCTGTCAGGGACTGGTGCCACTTTGAGACCTTTTCACCAAAGACTTTTATGTATTCTATCATGTGAACTGAACTATCTTCTCTTTCGCTCAGATATCTGGCTATCTTTTTAAAAGTCTCAGAATAGCTCATTCTCAGAATTAACTGTCTCTAGGCTTATTCCACTACAGACAATGTAATTGTGATCCAAAATATCACTTGTGGCAGGATGATAGGATCAGCTGGGTCAGGAGTTCATCTATGTGAATAACTGCATGCAGCATTTTTCAGAAGCAATAATGAAATTTCGTTCTCAAGCAATTAAATGAAATGTCAACGTGATCATTTATGCAGGTTTTTTGTTTGGTTGGTTAGTTGGTTGTTTTTTTTTTAAATACTTTAGTAGTCTGAGAAGAAAAGTGCCAAAAATGTACAAATGTTCAGCTGCTCTTAGGAACATCCCCATGAGTTTCTGCTTGGTAATGTTTATATAAAAGATACTTAACTTTGGGCCTGCAATGGGTTAATGTTCCTAAAAAACAATTTTACACTAATATCCTCTGAATAATGTAAAACTTTGTTTGGCTACATTCTCCTACCTTTACTCATATTTATTACCCTACTCCATGAAACTGAGTAATGCTTTACAAAAAGAAGTATAGCAGACTGGGCCCTAAATGAACAAAGCTAGATTGCACATAGTATTTATTTTCTAATAACCTGAAATCTCCTAACACTTCATATGGGAAAAAAATGGCTGCTCATCTTATACACTACTAGCCCCTCTTGCTCTGGTAGCATGGATCTCAAATTTTGCACAACCCTTTTGATACCTAAGGACTAAAGTTGAAACTGCCATAGGTAAAATAATGCAGTAATCAAATAACATTGCTAGAACTGGACAATACCATTTTTTTTCTTGTCCTTTAGCTATTTTTTCTGTTGATTGGAGTATATTTAACTACTGCTGTCTTTTAGGAGAGAGAAAATTGTCTAGTGACTGTAAGACAGCAATGAGGATCAGGAGTTCTGAGTTCTATTCCATGCTCTGATACTCACTTCCTGTTAACCCTAGGCTAGTCACTTAAACTTCCTTTGCTTTGGTTTCCCTCTTCTTTAAAATGATGGATATATAAATAATTTCTTTTATATTCATCTATAGATATCCAAGCCCTTTATAAAAGCAGCTGATCCCTATTCTCCAACCTTTACAAGTTTGACAATGAGACACAAGGAGTTTGAGTGACTTGATTAAGCCAGTGGTAGAGACAGAAACAGAACTTAAATCTCTTGAATCCCAGTTCTCTGCTGAACCTAGTGGGCCATAGCTGTTCTCTGAAAAGCTTTCCATGAGACTTAATGAATGGTTGTACTTTGCTTCCTTGGCCTTGGATGAAAGGTGCTACAAATAAATATATATATATATATATACTGGTAAGTAAATTATAAATATATATAAATATGAATTATTTTGTTTAATTGCGCCTAGAGAGGACTGTGAGGAACTTCAGATGGGCCTAACAAAGCTATTTGAATAGACAACAAGATGAAAGATGAAATGTTTTGTTTACAAAAGCAGGGTTGTGCACATTAGAAGGATTTATTTGAACTAATCATACACACTGTCAGGTTCTAAATTAGCCCCATGGAAAAAGACATGGGCATCATTACAGACATGTCAATGCAAAACATTGCCCTAATGACAGCATGTGTAAAAAAATGGATAGAAAATAATACTGAAAATGTTGTGATGCCCTCACCTGGAATACTAGGTTCAGTTCTGGTCACTCCTATCTCAGAAAACATCTAGCAGATATTAAAGTTCAGAGACAGGCAACAGAAGTTATTAGATGCACAACAAGACTTTATCTATGAGGAAAGATTGAAAAGGCTGTGAATGTAGTTGAGAGAAGAAATAAATATGAAGCCACATGATAAAGCAATAAAAATAAGGATAGAAAAGGTAAATTGAGCACTTTTATTTACTCTCTCTCATAATACAAGAACAATGGGATATTCAGTGTGGTTTAAAGAAAACAAATATAAAATTGATAAAAATGAATAGTTTTTTACAGAACTGATAATTACCTTGTGGAACATATTGCCACAAGAGATCACTGAGGCCAATAATTTAGTAGAATTCATAAAATTGCATGTATGCACAGTGACAATAGTAATTAAATGAGATAGAATGAATAATCTTTTAGAAAATATAAACCTTCATGATTCAGAGCATAAGCAGACCACTACCTAAGGGCTTGTCTTCACTTAAAAAGCTACAGCATAGACACTACCTAAACTGATGGGAGGGGTTCTCCCATCCACACAGGTAATACACCTCCCTGAGAGGTGGTGCCTAGGTTGACAGAAAAAATCTTCCATTTTCTTAGCACTTACCTAACACAGGGAGTTAGGTCAGCTTAACTACGTTGCTCAGGGGGCATGGATTTTTCACACCTCTGACAGATGTACTTAAACCAATCTAATATTCTAATGTAGACGAGGTCTAACAGAGGTCAGAAGAGAAAGTTATTCCACAATTTTCTATTATGTGGTTTCTTGTACATACCTATGAAGTATCTGGTACTTACTGGTTATTGTCAGAAACAGAATATTGTGCTTGATAGACCAGGAATCTTATCCAGTATGACAATGTAGGCATTGTCATACTGGATAAGATTCCTGGTCTATCAAGCACAATATTCCTGGTCTATCAAGCACAATATAAAAGATTCCTGGGCTATCAAGCACAATATAAAAATCAAGATGTAAAGAAAAATCATATGTCCTCTTGAGAAAAGCAGTGTGCAATTTCTGTTAAAATAATGCCTTTTTAATGACCACATTAGAGAAACAATTGATGTGTGTTGGACAAAATTGCACAAATGAGTAGGGTTTCCTTGTAAGGAAAGCTGCAAGGGCAGGGGGAAAGCTCAGAAGTTATTTCTGGTTCTCCAGATCTCACAAACTAGCAGATCTTTTCATACTGCATTTTCACAGCCTGTCTGCTAACATTTCTTCCACCTTACCCCGCTCACTGCAGCTAATAATGCAAACCAAACCTCAATCTACACTTGATATTCATATAGGCTGGTAATATACTGTACAGTTTATTATAAAGAAAACCAACCTACTTGCGCTATTGTTTCAGTTCTCTGTTTTATGCTAACTCAAAAAAGTAGAAAGGGACATCTAACCAACAAATTTGGGAAGTTGCATTTCATTATCGGTGTTTAGCTGCAGTAGATTCAGCCTTCTTTCACTTGCTGAAACATGAAAGGCACCTTGTTTTCATTAGTCTTCCTATCTTGCACAGAGAATGCATCAAAGGAATCAGAAGGTTTTACATTACTGTGCTGAAAATTATCTCCTCAAACTTTAAAATGAAAGTAAATCCAAAGTAATTAGTTATAACTGCATTGTTTCACACCGGTTGAAATTAAATGGTAAATATTTGAAGTAATAACAATTAAAAACTAAGATAGCTTTCAAAGTGGTGTTTCCATGGAAAATCCAAATGAAAATCCAATATAAATCCTGATTAAAACCTAACCAACCAAAACACTGCAGATTACTGAGATTCCAATTAAATATGACAAATGAATACCTGACAGGCTTCAATTCCAATTCTATTTATGTCAGAATGATCCATTAATATTGAAGATTAAATTACAAGAACTTGAGCAATACAATTGTTCTATATAGCTAGACAAGTCATCTTAAAATTTGGATCAGAGAAAGCACTCACTCAAATGTCAAATGCTACATTTATAGACGACCAAAAGTGCATTGCATCTTGTTCTGTCATCACCTATTGACTAATGCTAACAAAAATTACTGGAGGCAGATGACATGCCACTGTCTAAATCCTGTTTTAAAAAGTGACAGCAGAATTCAAAAGTCAGTAGAGTATAATTTTCATCACAATGTCACTCACTTTTCACAGGGTTCAGTTCAAGATTTTGTGACTATGACAAAAAATCTCCCTTACTATCTGTAATCTTTGCATTATACCATCTGAGACTTCTATTATGCTATTCTTGTTTTGGAGGTGCTCATGGCATAATAAGTACGTTTAGTAGTTTGAGCTGGTTGTGCTTCTACTTATTCTGAAATCTGTCTAATTTCAAAGGGTAAGTATGTAATCCTAACAAAGAAAAGTTACTTTGTCCTCCTTTTAATTTCATTTTAAAGTTTAACAATTAATATAGTATAATGGTAATTGCCCCACAATTTCCAAAATTTAAGCAAACTAGAGTCCACTCTATGTTGGAATTTCTGAGAATTAATTTGGATAAGACCACTTTTATTATCTACTGACGAGCACATCGAAAGTTAGGATAAATCATAGTCCTACAGTTCATCCAAGATTCCGTGTTTATATATTGCTTTATACATATTGCGCCTCAGACAGTTTCAGAAGAACTATGAACTTATTCAATTAAATCTCAAGAATACTTGCCTTCATTGCACTGTATCTACCTGGATATAGCCAGTGCTTTAGCCTCATTTTCCTAAGCACTAATTTTCACCTTTAAATTAACAAAAATAAAAATAAATAACAATTTAGGAAGCAGGATCCCCACAACTTTCATTTTTTTCTATCTCCTAAAAATAAATTTTAATACACACACTTATATAAATGGAAAAATGATAACTGAATTTAGGATCATTATTATTTCCACTGGGGGGGGGGCATTATTCTGTATGACTTGAAATAGTCATGCATTACTGAAATGCAAACCTTCAGAAAATGCAGACTGCTGCAGTGCTTCTTCCTCATATACATTAGATCTGTCAATTTACTGACCACAGAACATGATCTATTTTTATTGGGTCAATATGTCTATTTTAGGAATAAAACAAGAACAATTTTAACTGCTGATCTAAGCCTTTGAAATAAGCTAAAGTCATGCACAAAGCCAAACAAAATCTATACTGGGTTTGAGGAGCTGATGAGACTCCATCCTCCTCACAAACACAACTATACAAACTTGATTAGCAAACTCCTCATTTCACACGTCAGCACTATGTACTCTTTGACATGTGGCAATCTTTGACATGAAGTAATCTACTATATAGTTTAAGGGCATCACCCTAAGCTCACTGAAGTCAATGCACATTGACATCAAAGAGCTTTAGATAAGGGTCAATAAGTGTGGAACAGCAAATTATTTAAGATCTATTATAGAAAAATATTTTAAAGTCCACTATTTTCTAATTGTAGACACAAAAGAAAATTGCAAACTATTAAGTATTTAATTACCATAATTTTGCAATTGCTGAAGAATTACTCTACTGCAAATCAGGATGCATTCCCCACCCCATCCCCACATATATAAAAAATCCTTAATTTAAATTATATGTTCTAAAAGTATTTTCCACAATACACCATGGAGGAAAAAATCAAACCGTGGTTTCCTTTTCTAAATAATTCAACATGGAGTAGAAACCTCAATATTGTTTTGAAAACACGTTGCATAATGTTGGGGGAAAGGGAAGACTCTAGAAGGAGATTTTTAATTCCTATTTTCTTTATGCTGATGCGGCACAAATTCAATTTTAGGAAAATGTCATAAGCAATGATTGTATGACAAAAAAAATGGAAGTAGAAAAGAGAACACATGTTCTTTATCAATTCCTTTTGTTAAAAAAAAATTGTGTATGCAATTTAATTTCCTTGAAGCCAGTCCCTGCATTGATATATTTTTTAATTATTTAACTGTTTCAGCAATGTAGTTTTAAAATAATGTAAAAAAAGCTGCTGATTTTATTCGTATGGTTATGTTCCATTATTTTGTATAGCTGCATTTTAACAAATTTTACCATTTAAAATAAAATAGTTATAATTTAAGCTATTTCATTTTATTATTTTGGACTGACCTTTCCACAAGTCTACTTATTATGGCTTACTAGTGTGATTATGTGTGTGAATGTTGTGTTTGTCCCTACCATTTTCCATATGCTCTGCCTCACCAACACTGCCATCCGGCGTAGTCCTTTCGTAGTTGTCCTCTGGGAGTGGAAGGGCACCCAGTCTTGGCCCTGATGAACTCTTACTGCTTGGTGTTTCTGACTCCTCCAGACCGCTGTCATAGCAACTCTGCAATGACCCTTGATGTGGGTCCTGAGGCTGACTCACAACAGAAAACGTCACTCTACGAAATGGCTGCAAGAGAAAAGATTCTGAATGTCACTGAAAAGTCTGGTCTTTGAACAAGTGATTCTCAAAACATGACTTAAAATATACGACTATCTTAAAGTTGACTAATTGAACATAAAACTTTGACGTTTTGCCTAATTTAAAATAAACAATTTGTAGTCTTTGACATTGCATTAGGAATGTCATGGATTTTTCAGTTTGCAACACTATCAAGTACCTTCACTCAGTCTGGCAATAAATCTGTTTAAAAAAACCTATATCGGGTAAGAGAGAAACTATACAAGATTTACAAGATAAATGCTCAAATTTGAATTATATCATGGCTGCTGGTAACAGTAACACACACATAGACCTTTTTAAAATCATTGTCTGTGGTTTTGGAAGCCCATCCACGTAAGAAAGATAACAGGAAATAGAAATGTTCAGTCTCTCTCAGCTCTTTTGCCATAAAATTTAATGCCTGGAGATTGGGTATGCTGCCAGCTGACTTTATAAAGCCTTTAAAGTACCACTGGCACAGCTGAAACCAGATGCTTCCACTGGGACCATTCAAATGTTGATTATTATGGATTTGTGTTCATTCAAAATGTCAGATATTACAGAAGAAATAATTGTCACTATAAAAGTTTACATACTGAATTCTGACACTCAAGAGTATTCCAAGAAGTGGGTGAGTTCTACTCTCAACATTTAGAAGACACTTAAATGTAGACTGGGAATTAAAAAAGAAAAAAAGAAAAAGCTAGGTGTCTACCTCCCATTGAAACATGCTACACATTGCAGTTCATTTTAATTAAAGTTAATAGACATTGGATTTTTGAAATATTGTATCAGTAATAACAAACAATAATAATACATTTGATTTACTATTAATAAACTGTATATTTAGGTTGCAACAAAACCTATAACACTAGAAAACTAGACTATATTTTAATCTCTAATCTATTTGCACATGACACTTGTTTTAGTAATATACACTAATAAACAAGTGTCGTGCAAACAGATTAGAAGTTAAAATATAGTCTAGTTTTCTAGCGTTACAGGTTTTGTTCAGGTGCGGCTCCAGGCACCAGCACTCCAAGCACATGCCTGGGGCGGCAAGCCATGGGGGGGGCCTGCTGGTCATTGTGAGGGCAGCAGGCAGGTGTCTTTCAGCGGCGCGCCTGCAGGAGGCTTCCATGGCTTCGGCAACAATTTGGCAGCACGGACGCTGATGGCGCAGCACTAGCGGACCTCCCGCAGGTGCGCCGCCGAAACCACCTTACCAGCAGACCTTCTGCAGAAACGCCGCTGAAAGCCACCTGCCTGCCGCCCTCACAGCGACCAGCAGGCTGCCCCCCGTGGCTTGCCGCCCCAGGTACGCACTTGGAGCGGCAAAAAACATAGAGCCGTTCCTGGTTTTGTTGCAATCTAAAATGTATATAAAATTTCACCTTGCTGTCATTTTAACAATCATATTGACATTATCACTTTGGATTTTCAAAGCACTGTGCAAACATGAATACTAACAAAAGCTACAATCCTCCTCATGGGTTTAAAGATGGGTCCCTTTGTTTGACTGAGGTATGCTTGGAAGGTGTAAAGCAATATTTAAGTGCTAATGTTCAATGGGTTGGTAACTAGGTAGCATTATGGATATAAACTAATAAACAAAAACTCCTGGAACAAGTAAATCAGCACAGGTTATAAACTTAATTGTTGCTGTAAATATAAGGAAAAAATTGAGGTTAACAGATCTGTGGTATTGTCATGCTAAATCTTCATACTTTAAAGCTTGCTTATGTTTGTTGCTATAGAGTGCCGGTATTTCAGTTTTACTCATGGCTCTACAGTACGTCCACCATGAGGAGAAGAGAGGTGAGTGTAAACAGTGCAAAATGGGACAAATAAACCACAAAAGATGTGGAGAGCCAATGCTAGTAAAGTGGTAAAAGGGGACAGACAACAATAGAGAGGGTTAGAGGTTCTGTGCAGGAACCTGGCCCCGTGTGATCTAAGCTTCTTTTCCCTTAAGGAACCTCAGCAAGATGGACTGTGATGGTTATATCCCTTGCCACAGCCCCTCCTCCTTAAATGGGACATTCTGCAGCAAATCAGCTTGTTGAACCTCATAGGAATTTTAGAGCCCTTCCCAGCTGTTTTAAAACAGTAGGGTAGAATAAGACCCTTAATATTCTGAACTGTGAGATGTCTGGATCATCTGTATTCCATGTCATATGTTAGATTACATATTGTGTTATTTGCTATGGAAAGTTTACACACATACGCATATGTTCACATATGCCTTGTATTTAAGTAATGGGAAAGTCCTTTGTCCTTATAGTTTTAGAGCTCAGTAACTAGCTATCATGTTATCTTTAGTACTGGAGAGAGCCACTTCTACTCACTGCATTTTGTCACTCCATTGGACTTTAAAGAATTTTAAACGGATGCCACAGATATGTCTTCTTGATAATCTGCCATTTTTCTCTACCATGACTTTTTTCAGATAATTTAAGAATGCTCTCAAACACAAGTGTGTACTATATGGAAAGTTAAGAATAAGTAAGTCCAGTAAAGATCACTATTCTCATTACATTGACAGAACTCACAGGCTATTTCCACTATTCTGACATGGTTGCTATAGTTATTTCTTCACTTTGTGGTTGCTCTGTGACAGGAAAAGCAACTTAGTTATAAGATGATACCACTGCAGTTATTTTTAAATAACTCAACTCTTCTCATTTCTAGCTTTGAAGCAGGGCTGACATACTGAACTGAAAAGTAGGAAGTCACTCAATGTTTACATATTATGTAACATGATACTTCTTAACTTTTCTCCTTCCCCCTTGAGCTGGTATTTATATTTTCATTTATAATGTCGACATTACACTTACACAGGCGACTTATTATGTTTATAGAGGATGGCAGGAGCAACTGAGCAATGCAGGGGAGAGCATCTGAACCAGTACTGCACAGCACATTTCTTTTGTATTGTGACTTTCATTCTGCCTTAGAAGGAGTGCTGCAAAATAGCAGCGTTTTAGAGTAGAATATGTATAACCTCCACAAGGTAAGTAAATGTAACCTGGGATGAGTACCACCCCCACAGAGAGACATTGAATGAGCTTCCGCCAGGGTGGGTGGGGAGAAGAGGCATTCTAAATTCCAATCCTGGTGAAGAGTGGTGATATGTGACACAATACTAAAGGTAGAGAATAGCTGTGAGCAATTTGGTGTGATCAATGACTCGAGTGCTCTGCAGTCTGAGTCACAGATCACTGAATTGACCTCACATTGGCTAAATCCACCAGTTCATACAGAAAACTTACCAGAGGAAGATTGAAGAGAAATGTATTCTCCCTACCTAACTCCCCAAATGAAGAAAAAGGTTGCAATCCTGTTCCTGCTGAAATAAGTGATAAAACTCTGCTCAGTAGAAGCAGGATAGCGTCCATATTACATGAACACAGAAAAAGGAAGACATTCCGTTAGCTTGCCTGCTGTGTGTCTGTCCTAGCCAATGCTCCCCTTAACCTCATGTTCATGTGGCAGAATATGCTATAAAAGTGAATGCCTGAAACTATTGTAAATAGTATTCTAAAAAAATACCCCAACATTTAAGAGAGGAAGGGAAGAAGCTTTGTTTTTAATCAGAACAGCATGTGTACATAAGACATATACATGCAGCTGTTTTTTGGCAAGAGGAATGCATTCTGCTTCCCAGCTGAGAAAATATATAAATATGCACGTCTGATGGTTACATTCTCCCTTGAAAAATGTGTATTGTAACATGCAGCAGTGAAAGCATCCTATAATGTGAGATACCAGACAAGCAGAGATAAGTCATATTCACTCCCACAGTAAACAGTGAAACATATAAAAGACAACACACTAACAAGTACAGACAAGACACATATATACAGGTACAGAAAACTGCAAAGGGTAGGGAGAACTCCAGATGATGTAAACTGGTGCAACTCCATTCATTTTAATTGCCATGGAGTTTTGCTGATTTGCACCAGCTGATAAACTGGCCCTTTATTTTGTGCATGATGGTTAGCATACAGAGATGTGAGGCTAGGTCTTACCGTTCTGTTAAAGGCTTTGTCAGGAGCAGGGTTCAAGGAGTGATGGTCGCATGTATTAGCTAAATTCTCCCTGACTGCACAACTGTTTTACGAATCTCCTTAGATGTCTTCTCAGCTCATTACTTAGACTAGAAGGCTTTTGAGGCAGGGATCATCTTTTTGCTCTGTGTTTGTACAGTACCTATTACAATGGGGTCTTGGTCCAAGTCTGAGGCTCTTAGGTGTTACCGCAATACAAATAAATAATAATAAATTCTGGCACTATGCAGAAAAGTGTGCCTACATTCTAACCCAACTACATACCCCTACCCACAAAAAAAAAATCTGGATTCAGACTTAGATGCTGTTCTGCAAAATGGATATAATCTATCAAGCCAGGAGTTATCTGTAAGAGAGACTGGGTGATCAGATCATGGCCCATAACAAATAAGGGTACATCTGCACTGCAGGTAAGGTGACCAGACAGCAAGTGTGAAAAATCAAGATGGAGGTGGGGTATAAAAGGAGCCTATATAAGAAAAAGACCCAAAAACTGGGACTATAAAATCGGGACATCTGGTCACACTAACAGCAGCTGGGAGCATGCTTCCCAGCATGAGTAAACAGACATATGCTAGCTTTGCTGTAGCTAGCACACTAAACATGGCAGTGTAGCCAGGGGTAGCACAGGCAGCAGCTCAGTCTAATGCATTAGTACAACTTTGTCCAGATGCCCATGGTACATACTCATGCAGTTAGCCTGAGCCACTGCCCATGTTATCCCAGCTACACTGATATTTTTAGCATGCTAGCTAGAGTGCACCTGTCTACTTGTGCTAGGAAGTACGATCTCTGCTGCAGTGTAGAAATACACTAAAGATCTGATCCTTCCTACAAGGTGCTAACTATAATTACAAGTTAGTTGAAGTTGGTGGTGTTCTGAACCTTACAGAGCTGCTCAACACTTTTCAGGATCTGGCCCTAAAATGCAAAGACCATGCCCCTCATCCCAGGTTCCACCATGGAACTACTCAGCCACAGCTCAAACCATCGATAATTGTAGGGTATGAATAAGGTTATAGTAAATCAAGAATGTAGTGCAAGAGGTGTGCTTTGTGATTTTTGCCTGCTTCCCCCAAAATCCTTGCCACACACACTTTTTCTGTTTACCATTGGGCAGAAGAAGTCACTGAAATACCAGTTTGAGGCAACTTCTTTGCAATTCTCCCACTGGGCATTCAATCCCAAATGTTTTCATTGCCACCCACTCCTAGAGATTCTGCTTTAAAACATGAAGGCCTACTCAGGGGATATGACGAATCAGTGTATCCTCCCTTTCCAGCTAGCACCACTTCAGGTTGTGTCAGTTAAATCCCATCCATGCTGATTTTGCCCTATCACAAGATCCAGAATAATCCGATTATTACTTTAAAAAAATGAAAATTCCTTTTTTTTCATTTAAATTATTGCTTATAGGTTTTGGGGTCTTGTAGAGTGATGCCTTTAATGAGATGTGAGGCATTCTCCAACTAGAAGATGTGAATAGATGTCAGGGATTTGAGAACCCCCTGCCCTTCTCATAATGTTAAATTTCCCAGGTAGGTCCCGACAGACAGAGAGGAGATCCAAGGGGAGATGAAAAAGAGGAATGTGGTATGGAAAAGGTTGAAAGCCCTGAGCATGGTTATTATTATTTATTCTCTACATTTAAAAATGTGATGGAACTTCTGTGAATTATTAAAAATTAACATTTTAAAACACATTCAGCTTTTAATGTTGCCATTTTTCTCTAGTGCTAGTCTGAGTAGGAATTCTCTGACACAAAATTAACACACATAATATTCAATTCAGTACAGCCCATTTAGCCCATTCCACTGACTTTAAATGAATGCAATATAATTCTGGTAAAATCCTTTCTCCAAGAATGATGTGCAAGTTAATTGGTACTTTGCAGCATTTACTCCACGTTTAGAGACAATGCAGACATTAGAATTCTGAACTCTATATTGCATGACTTCTAAGAATCTTCACAGTCAAATCTATTAAAAATGTTCAATGTATCTTGCCTCATGGAGTAAGATCATGGCCTGTACTGCCCTGATAAAAAGAAACAGACATTGATGGCAATATGTTTGCTATCTGAACAATTAAGGAATATTGATATTGATTAATTCAATACATATTAAAAACAGAAAAATCTGGACATATATATGTTGTTCACCATGGCCCTTATAATAATCAAGAACAAGATGCCAAGTACCATATAATTGGGATAGTATAATCTGTATACTACTGGATCAGGACACTACTAATCCTAAAAACCCCCGAAGTATTACATCTTTACTTACTTTGAAAAAACCTGACTGTCTTTAACTGGAGGCATTTGGAATTAAGGCAGCAGATACAGTTCACCTTCATGCACAACCCAAAACTGTAGAATGTCCATCATTTTTTTTAAAGAGTACTGCCAATGAAGAGGAATGTATGTTGACTTACATATATTATGACCCTTTCAGTAAATATATTTGATTAATGATATTACTGACATGAAAATTCACTTTATACATTCCTTAAACTCTGATCAACAATATCAATTTATCAGTTCTCAGATGTCAACATATTATAAAAGACCGGTTACTATCCTACAATAGTAACTGCAGTCCTTTGAGATGCAGTCAGTGTGGCACCCATTGTAGGTACATATGTGCCTCGTGGATGCAAGATCAGATATTTTGTAATAGTACTGTCTGTCAGGACTGCACTTGCACCCTATTCTCCTCATGCTTTTCTGCAAGGGCATAAAGGGCAGAGTAGCCCCAAGACTCCCTCAGTTCCCTCATAATTTGAAGCCCATGGTAGCTGAGGGCTCTGGGAAGTAGGGATGAAAGGCATGTCAAGAGGTCCACACCGACTACAACACCTCAAAGAATCACAGTTGCTGTTGGGTAAATAAGTGTTCTTTCTTCTTCGAGTATGCGTCAATGTGGACTCCACTGTAAGTGACTGGCAAGCACTAGCCCCTCAGGATGTTGAGAATGAGGAGTTCCAGCTGCATCAGTCAAACAGTGATTGTACTACTACTCTCCTGAACTTGGTATCTGATCAGGCAGGTAAGTCCAAGACATAGTGTCTGACAAAGGTCAATGAGTCACTCTACGTGGCCAATGTACAGATTTCTTATACAGGCACATTTCTGAAGCCTTTAAGATATTTAAGACTATTGGCTAAGTCAATAAAAAGACAATTCCCCTCTCACTCCTATGGGTGGTATGTGTCTTCCTCAACCTCGGGTCCTCTACTAGAGGCCTGGGAGTTTGAGGGTTCTGCGCAGTATCTTAGCTGTTCCTAGCACTGCACTCTTCTGGACAGAGAGCTCTGATCCGGCAAGCAGTACTATGCAGCATACTAGTACCTTAAGCACTAGGCACTCATATACTGGACCAGAGAGCATACTGAGATCAGTAAGATACCCCTGAGATCTGTATTGCGGCAACGTATCACCACTCAGCATTAGGCTATGTCAAACAGCCAATGCCACAAAGTGACTTAACCTACTCGACCGACTACCCCAAGAAGCGGAGGACCACTCACTGCCTGACTGTCACCCATATACCTCTCCTAGAGGCCATCTTTCACTGGCACAAGACAATCTCCTCAATTTCAACTGTCTCTTCCAAAGATCTGCTAAGTCACATTGCCCACTAGCTTATATCAGTATACTCTACAAACAATAGACCCTCTCTGCTCCTTGGTCTATTAACCACACGATGTCTAGGTTGATTGCCATTACCCTGCCTGCCGTCTTGGATCTGAAGTCCCCACAGAATCTTAGCCCGGCTATTCTCCACAACCTTCTGTGGAATCTTCCCATCTGGTTTGGGAGGGTCTACCCCATAGGCTGTGCAGATGTTCCTGTACACAATGCCAGCCACTTGGTTGTGCCGTTCAGTGTATTTGCTGTTCCGCCTGCATCTGTACATCCTGCCACTATGTGTTGGACTTGTCTCTGAGGCCTCTCTGCACAGTCTGCCACCTTGGGTCCTCTCTATGTGGTAGACCCCTGCTTCAATGGATCTGGTGCTCAGTGGCCTGTTCCTGTGCTGCTATGATCAGTGCCTCAGTAGCTGTCTTTTTAGTCCAGCCCTTTCCAGCACTGGTAGGATTTCCCAATGCTCAGCCACCTCAAGCTATCTGTCGATGGTAACAAAGGGTCCCATGTACAAGGGTCTTGTCTTGCCATGGCACTTCTCTGCTTGGTCTTCTTCCCATGTCTTGCTTGCTGCGCCTGCAGCATCTCTCAAGCAGCTCATCTTGGGCGGCCATCTTACTGATGGTACTACCTGGATGTTCCGGGTTTCATCCAGGATAGTGGCTTTGACGCCGACCAAGCCCCGCGCCTTCTACATCCGCAACCTAATACTCTTCGGGTTGTTGGACTTGGCACTGGTCAATATCAGTCTCGAGGGTATTTGGACTTGGGGTGGAAACCTCCGTGCATTGTGAGGAGCTTCCGGGTTTTCACACTCGGCAGCCTCCATGTCCTCTCTTGGCCAGCTCACTATACCGGCACGGTATCTGAATGACTGGCAGGGCGTATCCGTTGATGGCGTGGATCTTGTTCTTCCCACTGAGCTGGCTCTTCAGGACCTGTCTTATCCTTTGTGATACTTTGGATGTGCTGTCTTCCTTGCCTCCTCTTCGTGGTTTCCATGTGACTGTGGGACGCCAAGGTACTTGTAGCTGGTCTATATGTCTTGCTATGTGGCCCGCTGGTAGTTCCACCCCCCATCAGTCTTTGACTTACCTTTCCCTCTCTCTTCACTACCATCCGGCCACACTTCTCCAGTCCGAATGACATCCCGATATCCTCACTGTAGATCCGCGTCAGGTGGGATTAGCGAGTCGATGTCTCGTTCATTCTTAAGCATACAGCTTGATGTCATCCATGGTAGAGGAGGTGGCTGATAGTAGTTCCACTCCTGAACCGTGTACCCGTATCCAGTCCTTGTGATTATCTGGCTGAGGGGGTTTAAAGCCTATGCAGAACAGCAGCGGGAGACAGTGCATCACCTTGGTATATGCCGCACTTGATGGCCACTTGTGCAAGCTGCCTGAGTTGACTTCTAGCGTTTGTCTTCCATAGTTCCCCATTGAGTTCTTGAGGAAGGTCCTTAGTGTCCTGTTGACTTTGTATAGCGCCAGACATTCACAGATCCACGTGTGCGGCATTGAGTCGTAGGCTTTCCTGTAGTCAATCCAGGCTGTGCTCAGATTGGTCTGTCTAGACCTTGAGTCTTGGGCGACTGCTCTATCTATGAGCAACTGGTGTTCTTGAGCCTCTGGTGTTGTTTCCCAATGCCCTTCTGAGCTGTGCTCTGTACTGGCCCATGTGGTCCTGTAGCTTGGCAGCTATGATACCTGATAGGACTTTCCATGTTGTGGGGAGGCAGGTTATTGGCCGCGTAGTTGCGGTTCTGTCCCCTGCAGGGTCTTTCAATGATCAGCACTGTCCTTCCTTGTGTTAGCCAGTTTGGTGGGGAGCCTGCGGCTAGCAGCTGGTTCATCTGTGCTGCTAGGCGTTCATGCACTGCTGTTAGTTTCTTTAGCCAGTATGTGGATCATGTCTGGTCCAGGTGCTGTCCAGCTCTTCATGTTCTTGACCTTGCTGCTGGATGTCTTCTACTGTGATGGTGACTGGTTTCTGTTCTGGGAGATGCTTGTGCTCTGTTCTCAGGTCCTGCAGCCACTTTGCACTGGTGTTATGAGTCTTCTCTTTCTCCCATATGTTCTTCCAGTACTGTTCAGTTTTCTGCTGCTGGTGGCTCTGCTGTTATTGGTGTTTGTTGCACTGCAGTTGGGAGTACACCTTGGATGGTTCTTTGGAGAACAGGGCATTTACTTTTTTGGCCTCTGCTTCTCTAGTGTATCTCCTTAGCCTGGTAGCCAGTGCTGTGAGCCTTTGTTTAGCAGTCTCTAGGCTTCAGAATGGAGTCAGGCCCTTGTATTTTTTTCAGTAGCCAAGTCTTATCCTTAATCTGCTACACCCTTCTGTAGTTCCACCAGCTGACTAACTTCTCTCCGAGTCGCCTTGATCTTATCCTCCAACCTCATTTTCCAGGGTGGGTACATACTGTTTGTTCTTCTTGATCGTGTAGCCAAGCATCTCCAGGATTACAGAGGCTATAGCGTATACCAGTTCATTGGTTTGAGTTATGGTGGTAGTAAGGGATTGTCACATGAGGGCTCTATTGGCATCTTCTAACATACTATCTGATGTACTTCTCCACTGAGCCTTGGTAATCAGTCTCGAGGATTGACTGTAGCTAGTTTCTCCATGATCTTATGCCTCATATCAGCTGCTGTTGCTCTGCAATGGAGGGGGGTGGCAGTGAAGTTTCAGCTTCAGGTGTGGGGCTGCACATACCACTTGTTCTTCCAGGTCTTCTTGAGTCTGGGATGTAATGTGAGTTGGTCTATCTCAAGCTGTGAGAGCAGCTTCCTCTTTACTATGTTGAAGCGTTGGGTAACTAGCTGTTTCTCAGTAACGTGTGGAGTAGGTCTTTTGTCCATCCATAGTCCCCTCATACGTTTCATATTAGCCCCTCTCATTAGGTCTACTGTTATTTGTAGTAGCATTCCATCAATTCCAGTTCTCTTGTCTCGTCCATGAATGGTTTGTTCCAGTAGCCCACTTATCGTCAGATTGTCCTTCGTTCCTCAACATCTGGCGCGGACCTTGTTAATCCGGGCGACGTCCGAGCCTGGCATGACTCTCCTAGTTGCATGTCACTCTCATATTTGAGGTAGGCAGGTGAAGCGTTAGGGGGTCTTTTGCCCAAGGACCCCTACTGGAAAGTTGGTACAACCAGGATTTGAACCCCAGTCTCCATATCAAGGCAGCTCACCTATCAACCACTACGCTTTTCCAATCGTGTGTGTATGTGAGTCGCTATTATGTGTTGTGTATACAGGCAAATGCCAGACTGTATGCAGACTGGTTACAGCTCACTAGACTATCATCTGACGCGGAGGTCGAGATATACATAGAGATAGGCCATAGTGAATGCCAGGTACAAGTACCTCTGAACCGCGCACATTCAGACATAACAGACCCACATAGTGCTCACATGGAACCATGATGAGGAGGCAAGGAGGGACTGGGCCCAACATCAAGGTCCCAGATCAGGGCCCAAAGAGATAAGACAGGTCCATTGAAGGAGCCAGTTCCTCACCTGGGAAGAACAAGATCCCGCCTTCAGCTTGGATACGACTTCCTGCCAGTCATCAGATACCCTGCCGGTTATAGTGAGCTGGCACAAGGAGGACATGCGAGGCTGCCGACTGTGAAAACCGTCTTAATCAAAGCTCATCCTCACAATGCACGGAAGGTTTCCACCCCAAGTTCCAACTCCCACCCGACTGAAGCAGGTGTTATACCCCTGGACGAAGAAGTGCTCTAAGTGGAGTCAGGGGCTATGGCTTAGTGTCCTAAAGCAAACGCTCCACTGCCTGGAATGAAAGAAGGCGGGCCTGGGGCTCCATGGTGGCGTTCAAAGCCCACTATGCCTGGATATATAACGTGTAAGATGCAACCCGGAAAGGCCAGGTGTACATACCCAGTCAAGGATGGCCCCAAAGATGAGCTGCTGAGAGAATGCCTGAGCAGAAGCAGCAGACATGAGGAAGACCAAGCAGAAGAAGTGCCATGGCAAGACAAGCCTGCATGGGATGTGTACCATCGACAGACTAGCTGAGGTGGCTGACATTGGGAAATCCTACCAGTGGCTGGAAAGGGCTGACTAAAAGACAGCACTGAGCACTGATCATAGCAGCACAGAACAGGCACTGAGCACCAGATCCATTGAAGCAGGGGTCTACCACACTAGAGAGGACCCAAGTGCAGACTGTGCAGAGAGGCCTCAGAGACAGTCCAACACATAGTGGCAGGATGTAAGATGCAGGCAGGAACAGCATACACTGAACGGCACAACCAAGTGGCTGGCATTGGGTACAGGAACATCTGCACAGCCTATGGGCTAGACCCTCCCAAGACCAGAATGGGAGATCCCCACAGGAAGGTTGTTGGAGAATAGCAGGGCTAAGATTCTGTGGGACTTCCAGATCCAGACGGACAGGGCAGGTACTAGGCCAATCAACCAGACATGGTGGTAATAGACAAGGAGCAGAAGACAGCGGTGGTGATATAATATAGCAGTGCAAGTTGACAGCAACATCAGGAAGAAGGAATATGAGAAGCTGAGCGAGAAGTACCAGGGCCTGAAAGAGGAAAAACTAGAGAGGATGTGGAAAGTGAAGGCCAAAGTGGTCCCAGTGGTGGTAGGGAGCACTCGGGGCTGTGACTCCTAAGCTGGGTGAGTGGGCTCCAACAGATCCCAGGAACGACATCAGAGCTCTCTGTCCAGAAGAGTGCAGTGCTAGGAACAGCTAAGATACTGTGCAGAACCCTCAAACTCCCAGGCCTCTGGTAGAGGACCCGAGATTGAGGAAAACACATACCACCCATAGGGGTGAGAGGGGAATTTTTTTTTTTTATATCTTGGACCTTAATGTATTTGTGTAAATATGGAGTAAAGCTGGTGTAAAACTGGTGTAAGTCAGGGAATAATCTTTATATGCATAAATGATAGACATAGATATAGATAATGTGGCTGGCAGGCTATTGGAAGCCTGATTATTGGAAGCCTGTCTGGTTTCTGAAGGAACTTCGTCAAATAAATTCATTTCTCAGCTTTACCCTATGGACCAATCTGGTGGCTGGACAATCCCAAGATTGGGAAGAGGGGCACTAAAGAGGTTTAAGGCATCTTTGCTCACACTCCTCAAGATTCCCCGAGCACAACTGGGATGCAGACCGGGATGTAGCCCATTTTGCCAAGGTGTATCAGACTACACAAGAGCTCTGATTATTCCCTAACTTACATCAGTTCTATACCAGCATTACTCCTTATTTACACAAATACCTTTGGGCCCAAGGTATGAGGCAGTCAAGAATCAGGCCCATGAAGTCTGCAGCATCAGAAGTGCACTCAAGCAGCAGCACCAGTTGACATCACAGCAACTCTTACTCTCCTTGCTTTTCCATAAGACCTAACAAGGATGGGTAGGAATTCAGACAATGATACTGACACTGAAATTTAGTATCACTTAAAATTCAGTAACAACAGCAGCCATTACCATCACCATACTAAAATAATTATTGCTCACTTTCCTTGGTGTTTTACTTATCTTCATTACTTCCACTGCTGTTGGTGTTTATCCAACCACAGATATTTGAAAATGATGCTCTAAAGCTAGATGAAGATATTATGAGAAAATCACCACTCGTCTCAGAGAGTCAATCAATGTCAAATGCTAGTGAGATAAATATAATGACATTGATATGTGTATGAGACAGATCTGCAGAGTGGAAGAACAGTAACATCAACTAATCAAGCAAATTCAAGGTGTTTCTTTAAGCACTGGATTTTTGACAAAACATGCCATTATACTTTTCTTTGTATTCCATCTTAATTGTTAGCAGCTTGTTAAAAGACTAACAAACAAAATATTAATGAACAATTACTATTCTGCATGAATGCATTCAATCCACACAACTCTTTGTTTCCCCTTACAGTCACACATTTCTATCATTCTAAATTCCTATTGTTGTGTTTAATAAACAATTGGCAAATTAAACAGGCATTATTTTTTCAGTGAGAACCCTGTAACACCTTAGAGAAGTACTTCAACAGAAAAAAAGAGAAGAGAAATACTTTGACATGAATAAAGTCCTTGATTATTAGCTACAATCATTAACAACTGAAGATTGCATACAATGGCTGAATAAAATGGTAATAAGACCCTATAAAGACACTATATCAGAAAGAAACGTAAGGTTTGTCTATATGGCCCTGCAGTGCAGATTCAAGTGGCTGGACTGCTCCTAAGTGAATAAGCACCATAAAAGCAAAGCTGGTACATTTGTTCATTGATGTTAACAATGACAATTCCATTTTAATTATTTATGCTCATACTTCATAATGTACTAGTAAACACACTGTAGTCTATTTTGTAAAAAGAAGAAGAAGAAGAAGAAGAAGTCTTAATAATCCAGCAACTCGCTACAGTCCGTGCTATTAAATCTGTGCTCGCAAGGTGTAGCCATGGTCGGTATTTTATGAGAATTACAACGGTTGAGGATTAGTAGAGAAGAGGTTAGTGAGCTTTCACTTTGCTGAAATATCACCAGAAGGGAATCCAAACCATCCACTCTGCAGCCATCCTAGCCAGCATGGTCCCTACCCATGTTGTCTAACCACTAAGTCCTCCTTCTCTCCTGATTCCCCCTCCTTTTGCCCCATACAAGTTTCTGACAATCACCTTTCTCTTTCCCGTTATTTGACATGTTTTTCCCTCAACCTGGAGAACCTGAAGCCCCTTTCTCTCTCCTTCTATCTTTTCTTAGGCCTTACAACTTTCTTTTCCCCCACTCCTGCAACCAATTACAGATGAGTAGGGGGCTTATTGCTGCCATTTGGCATCACTATCACCTAACCACTAAATATGCTCTCTGCTCATGGCACCCCCTCAATTTTCCCAGCTTTGTAGTGAGATGCAGAGATTGAGTTGGTGCCAGGAGAAGAACTGGGAAACAGAGAGTATGTGAGTGAGCAAAGAGAGGACTCTCAGCTGCCAGACATGCCTAGATGCAGCCAGGAGGGTGGTCTCCAGGAACAGATGAGAGATAAACACTTTTAAAGAGTTCTGACAGCTGGCCAGAAAAGCAAGAGACACATGAGGGAAGTTGGGGAGCAGAAAAAGAACCACAAGATGGCTGTTAAGTAGATCTCCAGCTCAAGCAACTGTTTTGTTTTATGACAGTCCTATGACAGCAGCAGCAGAAAAGAGGCACACAAAGAAGCAGACAGCATATATTTTTATATCAATTCTATAACATTTTTATATCATGCACCTTTATCATATTTCTCCTTTTCCTTTTCAGATGAAGCTGTGCTAAGGTTTTTGTGTAGGAAAGTGAAATTTCACTGAATCTAGTATTTTCTTCAGCTCCTTGTACAGAATCCACTCCCACTGTCCACACATCCTTCCAATCATTTTCACTGAATTCATCCGAACATTTTTTTTTATTTCTTTCCAATCTTTTTTAGATGAGGTGACTAAATGTAGCATCCCAGGTGACGAGGATACATTCATTTATATTAATGGCACTACAATATTTTCCATATTAGTCACTACTCCCTTTAATGTAGAGACTAAAACTTTAACTTTTGGACTTTCCTCAGTTATGCCCACATCATTTTTCCTGAGTGGTTACAACTAGTTGAGAAACCATCAATGCATACGAGTAATTTAAATTGTTCTCTTCAGTGTGGATTACCTTGCACTTGTATGCAACCATTGTCTTGTCTAATCGGCTATATGTGTCTAGGTCTTCTCGAGTTCCTATCTCTAACAGTGTAGCCTACATTATGTGTTCTTGGGGAAAAAATTCTACTTCATTTCCATCCTTGATCCATTATATAAGAACTATATTAAACACTGATCCTAGTACTCATCTATTTATTAGTCTTGACCTCTTTCTGTGCTGACATTTGGCCATTTAGTCCTGCTCTAACTCCTTACCAGTTTTCAATTCATAATAGGACTTTCCCCCTCACTGTGTGCTAACCAATTCTTAGTAGCCTTTTCTGATTTTTCATAACAAAAATCCTTTGAAAGTCTAAGGCCTTGTGCTTTTCCACTCCATTGTGTGAAAAGGAGAAAAATATGGACATCACTTTCAGATAGGGCTGGACACATACAGAAGATCTGCTGCCTTCTCCCACCAAGGCATAGCTGCCTCCAGGGAAAAAGGGAGCTCCAAACAAACTCGTGGGCATAGCCAGACAGAAACTGGATTGAGCTGAGACTGGGATGTTCCCCTAATAAACTGGTGAATTATGCAGTAAATGGGAAATGCAGCATTAAACTCTGCTCTGTGGCTTCTAACTCCCTTGTAAAAGGGATAGTGTGCAGCTGCTGACTGAACGCAAATGACAATACAGCAAATGATTGAGCTGGGAACGAGCTAGGAGGTTCACAGACTGCCACTCTTCATATACATTAGATTTCACTCTAGAGTTTTCTGAGATACACACCTGTGATTGTGAAAGAAAAATATGATGAGTTTTCTGTATTCTGACCCATGCATTATTTTGGAGTAAGTTATCCCTTTCCACTCATTTTTCCATGAAGGGTGTCAATATACCTGTGAATAAATCATATGCACCAGTTCTGCCCTAACTACTATTTTAGCTCCTTCATGCAGCCAAATTCTAGTTGCTTGTGAAAGAGTGTGCAAGCAGGTGGGAAGGCGCTGAAAGACATAAATAGCCCTTGCATCTCCTTTGTATACATGTAGCCCCGTCCCAAAGAATTCTGTTTTCTGCATTCACCAAATATAAGGTACAAGAAAGTGTCAGTAAATGACAGCAATGCTCAAAGCAGGACCAATCCCCAACTAAATCATCCCAGCCAGGGCTTGATCAATCCTGATCTTAAAAACCTCTAAGGAAGGAGATTCCACCACCTCCCTAGGTAACCCATTCCAGTGCTTTATGCTGGATATGTTCCCTTCTACTAATTTATACTATTTCATCCAATTTTCCTCTATACATCCATATTTATTTTAATTGAACTCAGTATTAAGACAGGAAAACCTACTCTGCATACTCTGAATTAATAACTTCCCACAGCATCATGTTAACAGCAACATAAATTAGTTCTTGCCAAAAAAAAAAATAATCATGCATTAAAGTTTATGCAGTGCAGCTGAAAAAAAAACAACCCCAAAAATAAATTCTAAGATGCATGTAACAAAATGGCAACGCTCTTTTGTTAAGTTGACTCACCCTGTCGCCCTGCAGCGAGATGTTGATATATTGCTCTGCTTCATTTTGGCAGAAGTGGCTTAGTAACTCCACCTTGGGAATAAAGCAGGTGGGAGTGGATCTTTCGGCTGAAGGAACTAGGGTGGGATACTGGGCTATGCCGCTAAAAGGAGCAGCCCAAGTGACCTGTTTACGTTATGGAAGCCACTCCCTAGGCTGCCCTGTGTGCTGTTATGCTGTACTGTGTAGTGCAAATCCGGGCCCTGATAAGCTAGTCCCACCCTTTAGTCCTGCACCCAGCACGCCCCCTACACTGGGGCTTGTGAAGGGATCCTAAGAAGACACTTTATTACTGTTTTCCATAATGCAACCCTCCCCTGGCCAGACATGGGGTTTTAGAGTCTCTTTAGACTGCTCTGGCTCTTTTAATCAGTGTAAAAGGGCTGGAGCAAGGGTAAAGATCTCACCCTTTATGTCTACTACAGAAAGGATCTCTGAAGGGAACCATTAAGCCTAGGGAAAGGCTTTCCAATAGGTTGACATTTATGTTTTTATTTTTATTAATTGAATTACCAATAAAGCCAAATCCCAAGAAGGAGGTAAATCTGGACTAAATATAGTAAGCTAGATTATAGCTTTTAAACCACAGCTGCATGTATGTAGCCGCTACACAAATTTTGCCTCAGGTAAGCAAGATATCTCTTAATGCTGATCTTTGTGCAATCATTAAGATGCAGTAACTTGCATATCCCAGTGTGCCAGTCTCACTCTGCAGTGTGGAACTGGGGGCAAAGTCATGTCCCTGTCTACTTCTCCCCATTTTTTGAGTCCTGTTTTCCAAGATAGTTTGTAGGGGTGATCAGTCTTTGTGCTCCCCAGACCACATGAACTGTTTTGTTAGTATGCCATCCGTGTGTAGCCTTCCTGGCTTGTGCAGAGGCTGTTCAGCCATTTAGAAGCTCAGGGTTTATATAGTTTCTATTTAGAATAGGGCAGGGAACTCCACCTACTTACCTTGCTGTAATTTTCAAAGTTGCTTTATCAATTAACTTTAAAATTGTATTTACTGTTGTGTTTTGTACAAGAAAGAAAACATACAAGACTGCACTGATACAATGGCCCAGAACTGGTCAAATTCTGTTGGAATTTTACTAACCACTGATCTTGAGCAAAAGTGTTTTTTTTTGTTTTTGTTTTTTGCATAGTAATGATGTGAGAGAATCTATCGATCGATCGATCGATAAAATTATCCGCATGTGAAAATGCTTTAATGCTTGTATCGTGTTCTTCATTTTGTGCAGATTATATACTCTCAAAACGTATATATACAAGTGTATAATATTATATATAAATGGTTTATATTATACACTTGTAAAAGCCTAGAAATGTGAATTTTGAGAACATGAGAACAATTTTGTTCTCTTCCATTTGGCCAGCAGAATATTTTTCCTGTGTTTTCAATTATTAACTTTTACATAATGAAACAGCACTGGACATCTGTTGAAATGAACTGAACAAGTAGCAGAGTTCCCTGAAGCAAAGAATCTATAGCCTAAAGGCACAATGGATTCAATACAGTTAGCTCACTAACAAACAGGAAGTATGCTGAATAATCGTTATAGCCGAAACCCACCTAGTTAGATCTGTAATGATTTTAAAGTATTTTCTGAAAGACTGGGAGGGAGCTGGCATACACTAATGGGGAGGTTGGTCTGTAAGAACTGATCAGAAGGATATTAAAGCCACAAGGTATGTAGTGGACAAAAGACACGGTAAGGAGAAAATGGATTTGAAAATAAAATTCCTGACCATGGCTCTAGGTGAGTACTGGCAGAAGAATCGGGCCAGTGACTCCAAATTAAGTCACATGCAGTCCTGAACGCAGGGTTGTATCTCTTGTATTTTATAAATATCATAATGAAAAGCTGCATAAACAAATAGTCCACCATTATACAGAAAATATGAACTTATTAAAAATACTGCTGAATCGTCATGCTAAGTCATTCATTTTTCATCATCACCATAACCATATGTTAGTAGTTAGCACTAAAAGCTGTCAGCTGTAGATGAGTGTTTTATGGGATATCGTGTTTCAGGTCTCAGAGACAGAGAAGCCCTGATAAGTAAGATGTGTACCATCCTGGAGGTATACAGCAGAGTTAGGTCTGACCTAAGTGAATAGCTGAGGATTCCCTTTGAGAAGAGGAATCCCCAGGTAGATTGGAACTGGCACGTCTGGCTCAATGCCACCACAATTTATCACAGCCAATTCATGGGGGGAAGGTGGTGTGGATGGAGTGTTTTTGTTTTTCGGTGATCCCTGACTGCCACAGTGGGCAACAGGGGTCTAGTTGTAACTCTGAGGCTCTAAACAGCATAAGGAGACACACACAGCTTCTTTTTAGAATAGGGTGTGGGAATATAGCAATTAATTAATTACAATGAACTCAATGGAGCTACATCAGTTTACACCATCTCACCATTATTCTGTCATATATCTATAGAAAATACGAGATTGCTCTGAGTACTGTTGCAGAACACTACCCAGTAGATAGAATTTGGCATACACTCAACAATATTTAAAACATACTTCTTTTATATTTTGTGTAGCATTAGTTCACAGGACACATTTGGGCTCTGATTCTGTAAAAGAATATGTCAATGCATATCTTTACATCTGTACAGAGTCCCACTGAAATCAACAAATCTCTGGAGGGTGTAAGTTTGCATTAGCTCTTTACAAGATCGAAACTTAGCATTGCCAAAAGTGTACAGCTGAAGTGTAAAAATACTCATAGACACCCATATCTCTGCCAAAAAGTTACCTGAAATATAACTAGTTTTTACTGGCTCTCAGTTATCACAGAAAAGAAAAGAAAAGAAAAGAAAAGAAAAGAAAAGAAAAGAAAAGAAAAGAACACCCACACACCCCAAAAAATCCCCAAAACAAAAAAAAACAACCTTGCAATTAAATTGTTAAACACGTTATCAAGGGCAAGAAGTAATGACCTATGGAGCACCTCATCTTCTTTGTAATGAAAAACATTCTTGCTGCTGAGATCAGATGAGACATTTTGAATACCCTTGCCATTAGATCACAGTGTTCAATGTACAGTGCATTAGATGAACTGGAAAAAAAATAAAACATCAATAAAGAATTGAATTATTGATATGTATGTTGCAACAAAGCTGTTTGATTCTTGAGTCTCACCTTATGCTTGATTTCACTTTCTACACTGACTATTTTGTTTTTTGTTTGTTTTGTTTTAGTAATTATTCTCAATATACAGTCAGATTTGTTAAGGTATTTAAGCACTGCTGTTCTGAGTGTTTCAACATCTAACTGACTTAGGAGCCTAAATCTCATTTTCAAAAGAGCTCTGAGCACTTAGGAGTCTAAATCCAACAACAGTCATAGAACTTAGAGTCCCAAGTGCCTACATCCCATTTGAAAATTAGATTAGGCTCCTAAATCACTTATGCATTGTGCAATACCTAAATACCTTCAAAAATCTGGGCCTCAGTGTTTACACAGTCTGTAGAGTGTAGCCCTGAGGATTAATCTGTCGGTATATATAAAATGTCTTTTTCATAAATTTAAGTATGTCATAGGCGTATAGATTTATAGATTTGCAATAGCTGAAATGAAAGATACCTACAGGTCAGACATCCTGTATGACGCTAAGGCAACCTTTGGGACCTTTACTCAGAAAAGTAATAATAAGACAAAATACCTACGCAGATGTCTGGAGACCTTTAACTGAACCAATAACAGTAAAGGGTGGAAAAAGGGATTTTTGCCCACAAATCTAGAAGTACACCACAAATGCATATATAACTGTCATTCATACGCACACACATGTTAGTCTATGAGGCAGGTGTACCCTAACATTTCCGTGGGGGAAAGATGAAATTTGGGCATAGGAGGAAGGATTTCCAAATAATGCTCTATAAAAGGTGAAACAAATCACCATTAGATAGGCGATACACCCATCTATCTGTTCCTGTCTACTCTTCATCACCTCCACCCCCATCTACGTATAGATGCTACCCATCTACGAAGGCTATTAACTATTAATAGGCTGTAGTATTATTTCTTTTCAAAACTGTAAGTAAAAAGGAATCTAAATTCCCTTCTGCTTCATTCTTACCCTCTAAAGCATCTAGTATATGTAGGTTTAAAACCAAAACGCATACAATAGCTTCCTCTATCAGAGGTGTGAAAAACACCCAAAGTGCTGCTGCACTACACAGAATGAGCTTATAACAGTGTATTATCATAAATATATCTCTTAAAGAACTGTGAGATTTTGTAACTTTGTAATCTTGAACTGTTTTAACATTTACTTATTGTTTCATTGATTTTAATAAAAAGGTCTGTATGACTATATCTATCTCAGTGTAGGTAAGCTCCTGTATATACCCCAAGTCCTTTTATGAAACTCGTGAAGCCGAAATTCAGGAAGAATTTATCTGGATCCAAACATATTGGTGAGCCAAATCCTATCTAGACAGACAATCCTTTGGAGAAAAAGACACCCCCCCAAAAAAGTATCTTTTTTGTTTTCCTAACCTGATTTCTCACATTGATTTCCAATGATGAAAAGCCCTTAAAATATAATTGTAAGCATATTAGAAATTACAGTGTCTTTATAGGAGAATGTTCATGGTGAATGAGTGTATAAGATAATATACAAACAATTAAGATCAATTTTTTTTCAAACATGAGCATCTAAATTGGAGACCTAACTTCGTATTTCGGCAATTATGGCCTTATTTTCCAAGGTGCTAGTCATACGCAAGTCCTGGTGACTTCATTTTGTTTTTTCCCTTTTCTCATGAAGATTTCAAAGGTTGGTTTTTCTTGCGCTTTCCACTGATGTCGCTTTGAGGGGAATCGCTTAGCTGAATAACTGTTTGAGGATTGCTAAGAAAGCAAACCCTTATTTCAGAACTGGGTTAAAAGAGGAATAATTGCTTAAGAAAGTAGCCTCCACAACAAAAGCAGAATATGACTGACAGAAGATATCCTTTGACAATAATGATTTCAGGATTGTTTATCAAAATCTATGTGAGTCTGACTGGCTGAAATCCTTAACTTGTAAATTTGTAACTGAGCTGGAGGATTTCCCAAAGTAACAGAATAGCATCACATTTTCTGTTTACAAGAGGCTAATGATAATAATGTATAAAGGTAAAGTTTCATTTGCTTATATTTTATACTAAAAGCATTCCTGTATGTTTGCCCATTAATGTTTCAACCTTATCATGCTTCAACTTGTCATAATATAAACTGGACTTCTTAGGCAGGTTGTTAACTTGATACAAAAATAAAAGAATGTCAGCGTACATGTATTTTCATGTTTAAACAGCCAAGAATAGTTTATGGGGAATAAGTAGGATGATCTAAAATTACTGTAGAAGACAGAAGTCTTCATAATCAAAACCTGGTAGGATTTTTTCCACATGTAGAAGGTTAATTCTGACAACCAACTAATGAGGATAATTGAAATACTCTAAAATTGATAAGAATGAAAAATTGCCCTGGCTCAAACAAGAAATATGACAGCACATGCAATATAAACATACATTTAAAAAAGGAAAACTTTAGGATTAAATACCCACCAATACATAGCAATGTTGCTGTTGACAATGTTGAACTATATGTAGGGTTTGTTCTCCTACTGATGAATGAAAGATTCACAGATCACATCTGACTGATGTTAATTACAGTCTGATGCAAAAGTTTCTGCACAAGGATTGGAAAATAGACCCTTTAAACATATAGATAAATGATGACCAGTATTTATGGTGACTTCTTAGGCACTGTTTTGTAAGACAGGTAGCTGTAATTTGGTTGTCAAGAATAAGTGGCTATTCATTAGCTACAGCTCATGTTCCTTTAATCTCTTTGAAACATTCTGAAAATAAAGTAGTAGCAAAAAATATTCTAAGCTTAATATAGTTTGGCTTTAATTGCATGCCTCAAACAATATCATATAGTGAATGATTTACGATTCAGTTGCCGTTATGTGTCTGTTGAAGGATGGATTCACATTATTGTTAATCAAAGACTATATTTTCATGATCATAAAGTATTCAGAAACCATCACTGTCATTCAAATGTTTGTAGACATTTTGACCATAAACACATTATCAACTTTGCTCATGAACACATTTGAGAAACTTTTCAGACACATCCATAAACTTTAATACACATTCCTCAGTTCTATAGCAACAGCTCAGATGGGTAAGTTTCAAGGTCACGGGGAAAAGAAAACCTGAAGCCTGATGCATTTCCCGGAAAAAAAACACAGGTCTACAGAAGTATACAGTGATTGATATGTGATGCATAGTAGTCAGCACTGAAAAGTGATTCCATTTTTTTATGCACTCTTTCAAATATTCATTTAAAATATGTTTAGAGGATTAATGCTCTGAGTGTGATTCAGTGGACTCACTAATCAATCCTGGGGGAATTCTGCGACACTTTGTGTCATAAGTAGATAGGTAAGGTAAGGGTTAAGTTTCTTTTACCTGGAAAGGGTAACCAAACACCTGACCAGAGGACCAATCAGAGAACTGGATTGTTTAAAAGTCAGGG